>NW_022589707.1:76195844-76326856 GCF_004348235.1 Phoca vitulina
CTTCTTCTTCTTCTTCTTTTTCCTCTTCTTCTTCTAACTCAGTAAAGCAAATCCAACTTTGGAGTCTTTAAGGAAACTCACAATGACGTGTCTTATGAAATAGGAGGCTCATTTCCAGGCAGTCAGCCAATGGAGGAGAAGAAGGAAGCTTAATTGATGACTCTGATTGAAGCATTGCAGGTCAGGAAGTTCCCATATTAATAGGACCCCAGCTAAAATTCCAGAGCAGCTATTCAACTTGCTCACCTTTCTCTTCTCCCTGGGAGTAGGGCTGGCAGAATAATCCATTGAATCAAAAGAGATCACCTTAGCTCCAAGACCATCTCTGAGATGGACCAATCCTATAAGCAGACAGGTATTCTTAATATCTTCTCAAGCTAAAGTTTCTATGACTTTCTCTATCTAGCAAAAGATTCCAGGTGACTCTGGAAGCCGCTCAAAGTTTTGTTGAAGTCAGGGGTCTTGCCAAGCACTACCCCAAAGGCACAAACACCTCGCCCAGTAAGAAAGGCAGAAGGGATGGGGGCCTTCTCTCCTACAGTAGAGAACTGAGCCCTCTGGGTCCTTTTACTCAGAGGGCAACAAAAGCCCAAATGCCACGCTAAAGAATTTCTGGCCTAGTGTTGAAGGATTCTTGATCTTGGATTCACACAACTTTGTTTGTTTCTTTTTAAAGATTTTATTTATTTATTTGAAAGAGAGAGAGCATGAGCGGGGAGAAAGGCAGAGGGAGAGGGAGAAGCAGACTCCCTGCTGAGCAAGGAGCCCAGTGTGGGACTCGATCCCAGGACCCTGGGTTCATGACTTGAGCCTAAGACAGACACTTAAAGGACTGAGCCACCCAGTTGCCCCAAATTCACACAACTTTGTAAGAACAGTCTTTCTTTGGTGCTTAGAAAGCTCCATGTTTTCTGGGGAGCCTGGCTGGCTCACTCAGTAGACCATGTGACTCTTGATTTCAGGGTCATGAGTTCAAGCCCCACGTTGGGCATAGAGCTTACTTAAAAAGAAAATAATAAAATAAATAAAAAATAAGTCCTCTTTCCAGAAAGCTTCCTATTTCCTTCCATCACAGGGCCTTAGCACATGCCAGAATACTCTTCTATCCTTTTTCACTTGCTCCTCCATTAAAGTGGTTCTCTCTCCCAAATGTACTTAGGGGTTTTTTGTTTTTTGTTTTTTTTAATATACTAACCAGTGGTTCAAAAAATTGTTAAGTTTACAGTAGTAGTATTATTTGATTAATGTGTCAGCCAGGAAGCAAGACCTTCTAAAGTTCATTTTGTTCACAATAGAATCCCTAGGCCCTCAGATCATGTTAACCCATATCAGGTGTGCACTAAACATTTGTTAAATGATTGATTGACTGAATAAATGAACACTAATGCACCAATACTAGTGTAAAGACAATGTATCTGGCTTTGGCTCAACAAACAACTCTCCTAATTGGGCTAGCTAGTTTGGGCACCTGCTAGGTGAGCTATACCAGAGTATTCCCAGGGTCTCCCTTTTGTCAGGATTTTCCATCTGAGAAAGAATTCTTGAGTGCCTGCTATTGGGCTATTTCAAAAGGGTCTTTGCTATCAACATCAAAGTGTTCATAGGCCAGGCTTAGGCAAACTTGTGCTTTCTCTTTTCCTCTCTGTTTCTCCTTCTAAAGCATCTCTTTTTTCTAAATGTATCCTCTTCTACTCTTACCTTCCTTAGTTCTTTGCATCCGGGACCTTCTAGGTCTCATCTGACAGTGGCTATAGCTTGCTAACTCAGCTGCTAATTAGCTTGTGAGCCCTGAAAGCTCACCTAAGGTATAAACTCTTCTAGTGGTATTTGCATTTTAAACAAAGCTGTCACTGTACTGATTAGGCACTGCTTATTAATATGAGGTATTGTATGGTGAAGTGTAGTGTGAAGCTTGACTTTAGGAAGCTTACTTTTCGGCTGTGGAGTTAAGACTTACCAGAAACAATTGGCAACTGCTCTAAGTCTGTAATCAAGAATTGTATTTGTGCAAATTTTAATAACACTGGAGCCTAAAGGAAAGGCTTTGTAGAAGAAGTGGGACTTTAAGTGGACCATAACTGGTAGGTAACATCTAAATTATCTTATCAGGGATAAGAAAAAATTAACATTTTAAGAAAAACATGCATAAAATGTTCAGAAGGACTTAGCACAAGGTTTTTTAAAGTCTTTATATAGGATACTGTTTATTTTCCCAAGTATAAAAGGCAAAAATACCTTTTTTTTTTTTTAAAGAATTCATCAAACTTTCATTCATTCAAGCCATAACCTTGAGGTCCTAAGAGTTAGGACTTTCACTCTGGAATTTACTTCCCATTATGCCTTGAAGTAGTCTGTTTATCTCAGCATTTAAAACTAATCTCAAAGAAGTTTTCTGTCAGAGGTGCTTTTAAAGATTCTTTTAGCAATATTGATCACTTTAATTGAGGTTTATTGAAAGTGCTCAGTATAGCTCCCTTGTGGTTCATGTTCTATAAATACATCATCATTTTAATGATATATAGTAGAGTTTTCATTTTATTGCAGTCAGCCTAACACCTTGTAGAAACCTTACATTCACACCAGGCCATGAGAAGGAGAAAACATTCCTTTCCTCTGATCTTCTATTGAACTTAAACCACAGAACTGAGTAAGAATCATTTTCAAGTATGTTCTTAGTAGTATAAACCTGTTTCATCTCTGTGTCCAGTTTGAAGGTTCCCTGTGGCAAATCCTACAAAAAAAAAAAAAAAAAGTGAACATAGCTAAGAAGCTAGAAAATATCAAGCTGCAAAAATATCTGTGAGATATATATATATAGATATATAGATATATAGATAGATATAAAATAATAAGAGAATTTAAATTAAGTGATTTTGTAGGTAGGACAAGTATTCTATAACTAGCCTTTTCATGAAGTTACTGATATAAATAGTTTCCATTTTAATGGTTGGGTTTTAGGTTAGATCCAAGAATTGTTAAGTCCTGTAAAAAATTAGTAGGTTTATGGAGCACTGGCTGTTATACACAAACAATGAATCATGGAAAACTACATCAAAAACTAATGGTATAATGTATGGTGATTAACATAATAAAAGAAAAAAAATAGTAGGTTTATTTTTTTGGACTTTTCTTGTTCAGATGAATATACTTTAGGGTAATTCAGGGTGTGTATCTGCTTAAAGAGTGAGGTCCCACTAATGAACCTCTGCCAGCTAAAGCTATGACAATGCTTCATGAGTAAGACTCCACACACATCCTTTAGGGGCCCTCACTCTTTGTTATAAAAGGAAGAAACAGAGAATATAAATCATTCCTTGAGATATTATAGACAGCCCCTTCCACACACCTATGTACATTACTCTTTCAATATGTGCTGGGTTCAAGAGATACTTCAAAAAAATAAAATCTTTCACTCCTTTTCTTTTAAAGAGAAAAAATGCAAAGAGGCTGGGATTGGTTAGTAGTATATGAAATTCTGCTCTGTGTGGATCACTGGGTTATGATAACTCATTCCCATTGTGCATGCAAGTCTTCATATGGTGCTGCATATGGTAACTTTTATTTCCTAATATGCAGATATGCAGTTGCTATCCTGGAAATCATAAGTCTTTTATTATTGGCACATTAGAGTTTAAGAAAATCAACGGCTAGTTCCATTTATCTAAGTCAGGACACAAAGAAATGGGTATTAAACTATTACTATGTCTATTAGTAGTTCATATCCCCCAAATCTGAAAGACACATTTAACTATGACTGGTGACAGGCGGACCTTTGATGAAGTTATCAACTGTTCATTTCCCATGCTTCCTTCTCTCCAGACTATAGAATTCTCTATGTCTGGGTTTGCCTGAATTAAGGTCTATCATAGAAGTCTTGATTTTTCTTACTGTCCCAACAATCATTAGAGCCAAATGTATCAAACCATACCATGGTATTTTATGCTTATGAGTATCCACACATTTTTCCCCAATGTCTGGAATGTTCTCCTCCAAGTGAAAGCTAGTTATAGCTCTTCTGTGAAAACATTCTCTGATCACTACTCTCCAGATCCTGGGAAAAGTCTGTTGTTCTCCCATAACCACAAACATACACACACACACACACACACACACACACACACACACACACACATTCTGCTTTTCTGTTTACAGTTCTGTTTCTCCCACTAGAATATACTTTTTTTCAAAACAAAGTTGGTTTTTTGATTATCTTCCTCTGTTCATTCCCTAATAGAGGACATAACACACAAAAAATATATGTGTTACTTATGACTTGAAAAAATGGATCCTCTTCTTGTCCACATCGTGGAAGATTGTATTGCATTGTTTATGAAATCAAATAGCTCAAAATCTCCATTAAAAAGTCAATTGCCTTTATAGTCTCAGTTTTACTAAAGCCGAAAATAAATGTTAATCATACTAAAAAAAAATCACTACATATTTTTTCTAAGAAACTGTGAAGTTTAATAGTCAAATGTGAGCAATGAAAGTTAGAATTAAAGGAAATGGGGGTAAATGATTTGATACATGTAAAATTAACTGTAGATAGGGTCCATGAATCATGTCAGTCTTCTTGTCCAAAATGATGTGGAGACCTCTCCATCTATATTCCTTTATATCCATCCACCATTGCAATGGGGAAACAAAGGAGAGATGTCTTACCTTTTCATAGAGCTTTGCTGCCCTGGGATGATCCGTAGACCAGCTGCATCAGCATCACTTGCGACCTTGTTAGAAAGCAGAATCTCAGGCCCCACCTCAACCTACAGAATCAGAATCAGCACATTTTACCAAAACTTCAGATGGTTTCATTCTGCCCTAATGTTTGAAAAGAAGTATTGCAGGGAACCCTTTTATGAAGTTTAGTCCATTTGAAGCCTGCAACTGGGCTAGTAACTCAGAGACAAATTGTGAATATGAAAGGTTATTTCTTTTCTCAAGCTATAGAGTGAAAGCAATTCTCCCTCCAAGTTGCCCATCTCTACATGTCCTGGGAAAGAGAGGGAAATGAACCTTACTGGAAGCTAATATTCTTCTTCTTTCCAAACCAATTTCTATTATGTACACCAGGGAGCAATGAAGTGTAGCAGGAGAAACTGGAACTAAGTCTGGCCTCTGGCACGTATTAGCTGTATAAAGGTGGACAGATTCGTTAGGCTTTTTAACCTCATTTTCCTCTTCTGTAAAATGGAAATTATAATACCTCTTGGCAAGGATGTTTTGACATTAGTGATGAAGATGAGAAATGATCTCCTGTAGCATGCTTGGAACATAGTAGGCATTCAATAAGTAAACAGGAACTCTAGCTAGAATTGCCTGACCCCAGTTTCCTTGCGGATCCTTGGTGAAAGCAGAAATGTAATCTCTCCTATTGCCACCTTGTGTTTGCCTCAGGACCTCTTGGAAGGGGGCACTAAAGGATAATTGTTTTGACTTCCTGCTACCTGATTTCAAGAGGATAAGCTAATGCTCCTCTCTCACACACACTTGCATATTGAAATAAAATGCCTCTGGAGATACAAAGCAAAAGAAGAAACTCATATTCCTGCTATCACATTCCTTCTTCTAATAAATGAAATGTAGGCCACTTCCCAATAAGATTGTCAAGGAAAGTTAGTGTCCGAATTTACTAGGGAAAGTAGGCATCTCATTAGCTAGGACAGAGAAAGAATTTAGTGTGGGAGCAGACGAATTAAAACCCATTTGCAGGCTTCTAATTCTAAGAACTGCCATTACATGATGATTCTTTCTTAATCTCAGTGGAAATTTTAATACTGGAACTTCTACACCATTATTACACTCCAGTTGGCAATGTTGTCTTTAAAATATTACATAATGAAAAAAATATATAGGTTTATAAAAAGCAAATATTTACAGAGAAATTGTGCAATGAAATCTCTTTTATTTTCTTCAAGACCTAATTTGAAAAAAAATTAAAATGTCTATCTTGGAAAATAGGGAAAGCATGTGGTAAAAATTTCACACATAAACTTACACATTAAGATACCCAACCATTGTCAATCTCCATATTATTTTGCCATAGCAATATGAAAGGAAATAATAGGTGTTTTGTTAAATTAACAATTTTTGGTCACAACTTTATATTAGTATCATTCTTTCTTACAACTAATGAGTTTATCACAATGTGATATTTAAACTCACACCAAAATGAACATTGCCACATTAAATTTACCATTTTAACATTCACAACTAGGGAGAAAATTAAGAGTTCCTAATTAACATTCTGAAGTTCTTCTTTTGGTTTCACAAACTTGGAAGATCTAATAAAAAGCATGTAGCAACCATGCCCTGAAAAATAATGTATCTACTTATGATTTTATTAATTTTAGCTGGTTTTCTTGGTTTTAAATGAAGTTCAATCATTTTAGTGCTATATGTCTTAACTTAGAAATGAATTTGTAATTATCGTTATATTTCTATACAGATCATTTTAAGTAAGCCAAATTTCAAATTTTAAATCCTAATGAAATATATTTAACTCATAGTTTATTATTTTTGTCATTTCTGACTCTGGTAGCCTTGGCAGTTGCTTAATATGGAGAAGTATATTGTGTTATTTTCTTGAAGCTAATCCTTTTAAATATTTCATTTTGACAACGAATTTCCCAAAAATATATTTACATAGGTAGGGTTGTACTAGCATTCTCTGGATTGATGATTGCCTTAAGCAAATATTCAATATCTACTGTGTGCCAGACTTCAGTTAAATGCTGAAGATACAGAGATATCTGAGCTTATGAGAAGCTCATAATTTAGTGTGGGAGACAGACATGTAAACAAGTGATCTAAATGTGACAGGTTAACTACCATGAACATAAAGGAAAGAATAAATCATTCTACCTGGTGAAACTTAAGGCTTTACAGATGTGTAGAGAAATCTGAGTAAGATCTTGAAAAATGAGGGGCGCCTGGGTGGCTCAGTTGGTTAAGCATCTGCCTTTGGCTCAGGTCATGATTTCAGGGTCCTGGGATTGAGCCCTGCATCGGGCACCTCCTGCTCAGCAAAGAGTCTGCTCCTCTCCCTCTCTCTGCCACTCCCTCTGCTCTCTCTCTCTCTCTCAAATAAATTAAAAATATTTAAGATCTTGAACAATGAAAATCACTCAGTTGTAGAAAGAAGAAAAAATGCTTTCTTACAGAAGAAACTATATTGGCTGAAATTCATAAAGAGCACTGTTTGCCCAGAAAATGGTGGCACAGTAAGACAGATGTAGGGCAATAGAGAAAATGAAGAGAATGAAGTCCTTTTGTGGCAAGTAGGCTTCTTATGGCAAGCTCCACAGTCATGAAGCTGTTAATTTCTTTTTGCATAGATGTGCATGTCTTATTGCATGTATGTAGTTTATAATATGGAAAGAATTTTAATGTACATCATTGTTCTCAAGTATATATGAACACATGCAAACACAGGGTGGAGAATAATCAAAGAGAAGTCTAGAAAAATGGCCAGATAGAATAATTTTAAGTGCACTAAATCTTATGCACATAAGACTTTGAATTTTTTAATGGAAATTGTGCATTGTATTTCTAGCATATCCCATTTATTCATACCGCAAATATGTATCTAATGCCTATTATATGCCAGACACTGTTCCAGGTGCTTGTGATACAGCAATAAGCAAAACAGAAAAATATTCTTTTTTTCATGAGGGAGACAAGCAATACAAAAGAAAACTAGTAAAATACATAATGTGTTAGACAGCAATAACTACTGAGAGGAAAATATATATAATTAGCAAAAGGGATCATTAAATGTCCCAAGTCAGGGCAATGGGAAAAAGAAAATTTTGGAAGGGAAGCCAGGGAAGATAAAACTAAGAAAATGACTGAGTCAAGTCTTGATGGAAGTGAGAAAGTAGAAAAATATAGCAACCTCTGTTTGGAACATACTGGGTTTGAGATGCTTATTTGTTATCTAAGAGGATAAGTCAAATGGGCAGCTGGATATATAGTTCTGGAATTCAGGAGTGAGGTCCTGAATGGTAAAATGCACATTTGGGCATCAACTGCTCTTTATGTGGTGTTCAAAGCCATGTGTCTAATGGGATTATCTAAGGACTTGAGTATGAAAAGGGAAAAGCATTTATGGGCAAATAGGTGCGGAGATCTGGTGTTGGGAACTAGTAAATGTCCTCTTCTGATTGCAGCAGATTTTTCAGTGAAAAAGGAAGCAAGCTTATGGTAGAGGAGGTATCAGATATTTTGAGAAATGAGAAGTCTGCAAGTCTAGGGGAGTGGGAAAGGAGTGGTCTAGGGAAATATAAAATGATCGATGGGTAGCATTAAGAGTCCACTTGAAATTGGTCATTTTTCACTAGTCACATTAAGCAGTTTGGGTAAGACATGGAGACAATGTGAGTTTTATTTAATTAAGGTTGTGTGTATGATGAAGCAGGAGAACAAGAGAGTCAAGGTGAGTGCACGAAGGTGACCACAATGATAAAGGAGAGATTTAAACTGGGTGGGGAATGAGCTAATGGGAGGGGGTCAGGGACGGAAATCTGGGTGGGGTCAGCAGATTGAAGATCTCAACAGGACTGAAGAGTTGCAAATTGGTACTATAGAGAGGAATCCCATAGTTATCTGTTGAGAAGTATCTGATACCAGATTTTTCCACAATACTCTCAGGTGCCATCATGTTCCATTAAAAGTGTCTTATTTTAAATATTACCCTCATTTTGTACAAACATAGCTGCCAAATGCATGTATTACTACACATTTCCACTAATTGGTCTATTCTCTGAACAACTGGCAAAACACAAGTGCTGATGTTGCAGAGCTCCTATGTTCCCAACTGCTTCAGGAGAGAAAAAAAAAAAAAAAAACACTGAAAAATATTATGTGAGTTAATGACAGAATAAACAGTTGTTTACAGTGTGTAATTGTGAATCCATATCATTGACGTTACTAGACTGAGGCTTGAGTTTACTTTTGCATTGATAGAAGGACTTTGTTCTTTGCAGTAATTATAATGGGGAATAATTTATACGTGTATGACTGGATCCCAGATTTGGATTCCCACTTGGCTGGCTGGAGCTCTGATCTCCTGGCTGACTCCTGCCAATCTTTTCCTTCAGAGGTAGTTGGGTTCTGCTTCTCATACCCTCCTTTGGCTAAGAAACACATTCATCTGACAGATCTTGTTTGAAAATGTGTTGTTCACATGCCTGAAGCTGAGTGTAAGTGCCCCTAGGCTCCTGGGGACATATTCTTCCTTTAGACCCCTGGGATACTTTCGGTTGAATCACATTTGTTTCAAAGATGCCTAAGATTGGACTAATTTGGTATTTTGGGTAATAAACAAAACAAAAAAGAAATGATATTATCAGGAATGTAGTCCATCATCTTTGACGTCAGTGATCCTTCTTTCTGTAAGCCAACTAATTGGATTTTGAGCTAAAAACCCAAAATATGGGCTGCTTAGTGATATATCTTATCCATGTAGAATTGTGACTGTGTAGTGGGAGAAGCCAGAATTCTGTGATGTTCACAATGCAAGATTTCGGCTTAGAGTAGGAAGTGGCACAATTTTAACCAATAGGCAATTTGTGGACTTCTGCTAAAGGTCAAACTTGTTTGTTGAACTGGGGTGTTCATCTTGGAGGGGAATACATACATTTGGATAACCAAAGAACAGCAGTTATATTTCAAAATTTTACATCAGACTATAGGTCTTTATAATATGGAACATTTATATTCATGGCAGAACCAAGTTCCACCAAACATACCATCAACTGATGCCTGAAATTATTTTGTCAAATCAACAGATTAATTTCTTTACACTCTTTATGGGTCAGACCTTCAGAGGTGTTCATCTGTTGTGTAGATGCACAAGACTTCTTGTCACGAAGATATGCAGAAGCCCCCAAATTGTGATTTTTGTTGTTGTATACTCTGGGTGCTTTTCTTATCCTTAGTGAAAAGCATATTAAAGACCTGTAGCCTATAGACTCTTTGAAACATGCTTAAAAGTCAAATTATTTTCATTCAATAATTCAACTTTTCTTTTATAAACATAGCATAGATTAAACTATCCCTTTATATAAAGGAATATTTGAAATACTCCGGTATATGTCTTTACAAAAAACATGAGACTAAATGATTTTCCAAAGTTGTCATAGCTAGTTACCACCAAAGCCAGAACTAGAATCCCAGACTTCTGATTTTTTGTTTACTGTTCTTCCCTGGACACACACTTACAGAAAGTTATCCTTGAGCTCAGAGTCATTTAGTGTCTCTTTCACTCTGATAAATTCTTATCCTTTTAGAATAGTGTATTTTTAAACCTCCAGTCTTCAAATGCTTTGCTAACTTCAGTAAAAGGATGTTGAACGTAATATAAATGATATTACCTTGGCCTGCAAAGGTTGAATTTCAGCCCATATAAAAGCAGATTCTGAGCCTCATAATACATTTTTCATAATAGGGACCATCAATCAAGATGCAAAAAGACATGTTAAAGCAATGAGGAGCATTAAAGCAAATAACTTTGTGACCCCAGTATAAATGGATACTTCCAGTATAAAAGGAAGCTGACCTGAAATATCAGAATTTTTGCCTTCATTCTCTGGTTTGTTTAAATTTGTTTTTTAAAAAAAGAAAGTGCATGCAGTGAAGGAAGCTGACACAGGCAACAGAAGTGGATAGTTTGAAAGCTGTTTTAATTCAGTTTAGTGAATCATTTAGAATTTATATTTAAACTTTAAATCTAATTTTCCAATTAATTTCACAAAAGACATGCTTTTTATATTGATGACCCAAGTGTGCTCCCTATTTGTGTCAAGAATTTCTAATTTGGTAATGCTAACAAGCAGTGTCCTTAAAACTAATACTGGCTGCTTAACTTGACATTGTTTTAGAGCCTCTAAGGATCCTGAAGAGTGCAAGCTGCACTACTCAAAATCATTTTTTACTTAATATGGAAATTTTCTGCAAATCCATGTATTTCACAGTGGACAGAAATATAACTTGTTTTCTTAGGGTTTATTATCAATAATTATTAATAACTTTCAGTTTTCTTTGGCAATGGTTTCACTTAGTTTTTGTTGATCTGAAAATGTCTGTATTTCACCTTTATTTTTTTAAAGATTTTATTTAGTTATTTGAGAGAGAAAGAGAGAAATAGCAAGAGTGGGGTTAGGTGCAGAGGGAGAGGGCAAGAGAGAAGCAGTCTCCCCGCAGAGCAGGGAGCCCGACATGGGGCTCAATCCCAGGGCGCTGGGATCATGACCTGAGCCGAAGGCAGATGCTTAACCGACTGAGCCACCCGGGTGCCCCTGTATTTCACCTTTAATCTTGAAGGATATTTTTACTAGATATAAAATTCTCAGAGGCCAGTCTTAATTTTTTCTTTTCAACAGCCTTTTATTTTTAGCCTCTGTTGTTTCTGATAAGAAGTTAGCCATTATTTGTACCATCATTCTCTTAGGTATAATATGCCATTTTCTCTGGTTGCTTTCAAGATTTTTTCTTATTTTGAGATTTCAACAATTCGACTATGATTTGAATTTTTTAAAAATTTCCTCTGGTGGGACGCCTAGGTGGCTGAGTCAGTTAAGTGTCTGCCTTTGGCTCAGGTCATGGTCTCAGGGTCCTGGGATCGAGTCCTGCATCGGGCTCCCTGCTCAGTGGGAAGCCTGCTTCTCCCTCTGCCTGCCGCTCCCCTTGCTTGTGCTCTCTCTCTCTCTGACAAATAAATAAATAAATAATATCTTAACAAAAAAACTTGCAGTTTTCTGAGCTGCTTGAATATGTAACTTTGTGTCTCTTATCAAATTTGGAGAAATTTTGTTAATTATTTAAATATTTGAGAATTTTTTTGTGCTCCATTCTTTCTTCTCCTCCTATGAATCCTATGATACATGTTATATCTTTTAATATTGTTCCACAGGTCACAAAGGACCTGTTTATTTCTTTGATTTTTTTTTTAATTTTCTCATGACTTCAAATTGGATTATTTCTATCAATCTCACTTCAAGTTTACTCTTTTTTGGTCTCATCTCCAATCTACTATAAAGGCTAGCCAGGGATTTTTCTTTTTTTTTTTTTTTTTAAGATATTGAATTTTTCACTTCTAGAATTCCTTTTTTTTTTTTTTTTGGTTTATTTCCATTCCTCCGCTAAAATTTACTATCTGTTCACTGATTATTATTATTTTCCTTATGTTTTGTAACATAATATAAAAGCCACTTTAAAAAAATTGTCAGCCAGCTAATTCCACAATATGGGCCCTCTGTGGTGATTCTCATCAATTTCTCTTATTCTTGAGTATGAGTGACTTTGTTTGTTTGTTTGTTTCTTCATATGTCTAATTCTATCCTGGACATTACTGTGCTTTCTGTTATGTTCTTCTGAAAATGTTTATTTTTTTAAGCAGGTGATTAATGCTATATTTCAAAATATATTACATGTTCAAAAACAGACACATGTAAACTCTGTCTTGTCTACAATGGGCAACAGCTGAAATTTCTGTTTAGTCTTTAGAGCTTTAACCAGGCTGCCTGGATTCTGCCCAGACATAGATAGCTCAAGAATCAGCCAGATATTTGGGCAGAATTTGATGCTTCCTTCTGTAACTCTCTCCTTTCCAGATGAGAAAGAGAAAAGACAGCTGGGATCTAGCCTGAAACTAACTGGTGGGACTTTGTGTTGCTGAGAGTTAGCTAGGCACTCACGGGAAGCCATGGTATATCACTGTTGAACCTAAAACAAAACAAAGCTCAGAATACAAACATCAGGCAGGGCCATTCTGTGACCATGATGAGTCAAGACAAAAATGAGACCACTCTGTAATCATGTCCAAAAACAGACAAAAAGAAAAATATCCAATCCACAAAAATGACTAAACTTTCCCTCTGTGGCTAATATAAGTAGTTGCTGCTTCTTTCATGGTTACTAGATAAGAACTATGAAGATTCTCAATAGTAGAATTAACCTCTACTTCCTAACAACAGAATCTAGAGCAAAATTTTACCTCCTTGAACTGTCCCCAAAAGAACATAACACAAACCTCAATGCTAGAACTTATGAGGCTCCCCTGGTGTGTGTTCTCATTTCTGAGTTAATAAACCCAATTTTATTCACCAGGTGCTCTCCTACCTAGTGATCCTTGGTTGAAGGATAATGGCACAAAATTTCTTCCTTCATGTCCCAGTGTACTAGCCCCTAAATTTGACCCTTGATTTTTTAAGCCATAAAATAAGAGAACTATCCAACTTTTAGCCTCTCTGTATTGTGGTATGTGTGTCTGCCCTGAGGCAAATACCAATACAAATTCTGGGAAACTCACTTAATACCATTCTCTGTTTCTAGTTTCTGCCTGCTTTTGGTTGCTTCCCACTACCTTCAGAAAGTTATTTATTATAGTTTGTCCATAGTTTATAATTGTTATCTCCAGGAGGTTGTTCTGCTGAATATGAATTACTTCACTTTTATGGAAAGTAGAAATTCTTTTTTGTTGATGTTAGAAAATATTACTTTGTATTGTGTAATCTATTCCTACATTGGGCAATCTGTATCTGATATCACAATTTAGTAGTGTTCATCATATTTCATTGCAATGAGTAGGCAGTGAATGGCGCGATGAATAAAGTGATTTGGAAGATTGAGAGGGCCAAATAAGTCATTTACCGTTATACCTACTGAACTTCCAACATTCTTATGTTGGGTAGGAATCAAAAGACTTGTCCAAACAGTATAATTCCAAGAGTTTGTCCATTTCTAGGTTTAATTTTAGAAATAATATAAAATTATCATGTAAGGAGATGATTATAATAAGTATACTGATCTAACCCACAAATATGTTGCTAGAAAATATCACTGAAAAGATTCGTAACCAGTGCTTTGGGGAAAATAATTTGTCACTGGAACAGCAGTAATACCTTAAAATTGAACTTGATGTTATCATTAATTTTCTCAAAAATTTTACAAAGCTTTATACTTGTTATATACCAGGGAACAAGTCGTTGTTTTATTTCTTATGGGAATCAAGGACTCTAGAAGCACATTCTTTTTCTCTATCATTTAAAGTCCAATGTGTTTCTCCAATGGGATAGATTTGTTTGGGTTCTGTCTGGAGAGACAAATCTTTAACATTATTTACTTTTAGAAGCTCTCCTAGTGTAACTTATTAGTAACATATATCATTATTCATACAGACAAGACACAAGATTTAGAAATGCTCTGTGTCTCTTTGGCCACTTGATTATATTGATGTGTTGTTAAATCTAAGAGATTCATTGTTTTTTAATATATCTGTCTGTGTCAGGGTAGAAATTTTTATAACCTTTTTTTTGGAAGGGTGAATATTGCCTTTGGTAAGAGCCAACATTGGATACTACATCGGTTCTGCAGCATTGAAAACCCACCTCCACCTCTTACTGTCCCATTAGCCTATTCTTAGGTCTTTGCTCCAGAAGACACGTTACCTTCTACTATACTAGATATTTATAATTATTTACTTATGGTTAGTGTTTATGTTATGTTCATGTATATTGTCTGACTCCTTCTAGAATGCGGGGTCCACATGGGTAGGGATATCTGCCTGTTATGTTCATTAAAGTTATCTTGTGAGACTCCAGTGGTATTTGGCATATAAACATTCACAAACATATATATATATATATATTAAATGAACTAGTAAAAAGAATTAGTTTATATAAACTAAATTTTCCTGGACTGTTAATATTCTCATTCTTATTCTTGTTCTACTTCCTAATTTGTAGGAGGCAATAGGAGGTCTCCCTGCCCTTTTTTTCTTTTTTTCTGTCCCTTCCATTTAAGCTATCTGCCAGAGTCATCTACGTAAAGCTCAGCCCAGATCTTTTTTAATCTTTCCTCAAAAATTGTTAACATCTCCCTAGTGTCTATAAAATGAAATCTAAATTCCCTAGCTTGGCATTTGAGGTCCTCTGCAATCTATCCTTATTCTGCCAACAACTTCATCAACCAACGCTCCCCTTCTGCTGAAGCTTTTTCGGATGTGATCTTTGGGCTTGCTTTGTCATCACTTCGTTTAAATATCTTCTTTGTGCTGTGGCCTATCCTGATTACCCCACTTAAAATGGGAACCACATTACCCATCCTCTTTATTCAGCTTATTTTTCTCCATTGTACTTATCACCTTCCAATAGACTATATAATTTACCTACTTATTATATTTATTTTCTTTCCTCCCCAGAACATATGCTCCATGAAAAATCAAAGGCTTGTGCCTGTTCTGTCCTCCATAATAACACCAGTGTTTGGAATAGTGCCTTGCCTCCATAGCTCCTTCCTTCCACTTAAATTTCTCTTCTCATGTACCTAAATGTACTTTTTGTTGTTGTTATTAGGGTTAGGGTTGGGTTAGGGTTAGGGTTAGGGTTAGGGTTAAGGTTAGGGTTAGGGTAAAACTACCTATTTGTCAAGGCCTTGCTAAAAATACCAGTTCTTCTGAAAAACTTACCAGCTCTCCCTCAACTCAGGTGAAGATAACTTCTCCTTTTCTAAGCATAGGTAGCATTTAACCAGAAACCACTTTTATATCACTGGAAAAAAACCCAAAATATTTTATTGCTTGTATTTTGGATATTTATGTGCATGTCTTATCTGTCCTACAACTGCTCCTTAAAAACAGTTTTCATCACTAACTAATCTTTACAATCTCAGTAGTTCCTAGTGCTGTATACATAGTAAATACTTGATAAATCTGTGTTGAATAAATAGCTGCATGAATATCCTTGTTACAGTACTTTCTACCCAAATATAGAAGCAAGGTTTTGAATTATGTAAAACCTCTGTGAAAAGGAATTTTGATTTTGAGCTTGATTATTTTTGGGAAAAATCCAATTATGTCTTAAACTCAATGGACTGAAAATATCCAGTAAGAAAAATGTATTTGATATATTTGATTTTTTATTCAGAGCCTGGAATAAGTTCTATCATTGGCTTTTTCATTTCACAGTAATTTCCTTCTTTCAAAGCATTTGTACCTTGCAAATTGTTTATTCACAAACTAATGTCCTGTCAAGTTACCTGGAAGAGTTCATAATAGAATTAAGGAAAATATTATTAAAGATACAAAGAACATGGGATTAATATCAAGCAATATAGGTGAATTTACTATCATTTGAGGGCTTTACATTTCCATAATGTGTCTTGGCATTAATCAGTTGCCTTATATTAAGTAGAATTGGGAGGAATACTAGGGCAGTGCTATAAAAGATTGCGGGACCGAAAGCAAATTTGACTGGGTCTTACCCTTCTTTCTTTATTTTAGAATTTAAAAGCCTCTATCTTTGGATTATATTTGATTCCACAGCTTTCTCTTATCACCATTTGCCTTACATCTGCTGTCAATTACCTAAAAAAAAAATGAGTCGCCCCACCTTGTATATGAAAGTTTCATAATTTAAAAGTTCTCTATTCCTTACCATGACCTTAAGGAGGGGTGATTTTAGTACTTGTTTTAAGGAAGTATTTTTTTCTCCCCTCCCCCACTTCCCTCTTCCCCCTCGTCCTCCTTCGTCTTCATCCTCAAATGGAGGAGGAGCTAAATCCTCCTAAATCTTCAAGGTAAAAGTATTTTCAACATAATTGAAACTGGAGCTCACTCACTGGAAAACTAATAACTAGTATATTCTATTTCTTGGAGCTGATTAAAAGCTGATATTATAAGAACTGGTAACTCTGATGGAATTATGCTCAGTCTTAAATGAATGTGTCTCCGAGAAATGATTGATATGGAACACATATAGCACCATGAAATTATAAAACATGCCAGTTGAGTAGCCATATGGTGGTATGCAGTAAAATGTACTTTCCAAACTTTTCCTATACAGACTTATAGTCTTGGCTTACAACGGGAGTCTGCTCCCTTTCCACCTGTTCCTATGTTGCTGAAAGCCTCTGGCAGGAAACCAGGTCCTGCGCTAACTTCCAGTGACACGTGCTTGTGCTTGCTTCCTTCAACTCTGTGCTCAGCCTAGTTGAGCCATCACTGATGCGGCTATGCTTAGAGAAGACCAAACCTTCTAATGAGATCAGAGTTGGTACAATGGGGAGAGACTGCCAGGTGGAGCAGCTTCTAGGATTGCAGACCCCTTTTGATTCCCAGCCTCAGTGAGGACCAGTGTTAGGATATTTTACAAGCACAAAACTAAATATCCCTGAACTGTCGTTTATTTGAGAATGTTTTGTTTTCTCTGGTTTAGTCCTCTATCCCTGCTATTGCCAACCCCTTGTTAATGGACTCAGTATCTAAGGTATTCTTGTTTTGTTTTGTTTTTTAATCACTTTCTCTGATTCCCATTATGTCTGGTATACAGTGTTTCCCAATAAATATTTATTGGGTGTATGAATAAACATGAATAAATGATTCAAATGATTAATTTCCTATATGACCCCTTCTTCTACTACTTTAGATCCAAACTAAATATCTGGTAGTAAAATGATAATATTTTCAGGTTTAGCCCATGCGTTAGGGGATCGCAATATAAATTCTCGTTATTTAATACGTTTAGAGAGAAATCAATAGTACTGGGTCAGAATTAGAAAGGTAGTTTTTTGCATTGTTACCAGCTTGCAGGTGGTGCAGGGCATACACAGGCCATGAGAATTCTTTTGAAAATTAGGAAAACTGCCCAATTTAAGCACAGTGAACATTATCATCAACCTGGTGCTGACATGGCTGGCTGTGAGACTTATGTGTACTTGGTACATTTCCTCTAATCTATCATTTGGAGCTCCCTTTTTGACATTTGGAAAGTCTTAGAAATTGATTAGTGGCCCTTAAGCCATAATGGCCAACAGGGGCAACATAACACACAATGATATGTGGTTCTTATTTTGTCTTTTATTGTAATGAGGAAAAATTAGTTTGTCCCACGCCAGATTATAGTTTATCCAGTTGCATCTTCTTTTTTCTTCCTTACTGAACATGGGGAGATTTTGGGGTGGGGAGGAGGGGCAGAAAATTAATGTGCCTTATATAAAACCAGAAAAACCTTCAGACCAAATCAAAACCAAATATCTATATAGAACATTAAAACCTGTACTTTGGAACAATGTGCTTTCAAAACAAATCGAGGTGCTAGCAGCATAGAAGACAATCCAAATGCAAATGAGGAAAAGACAGCGATAAAATGTGGGTTGGTTGGCTGCAGTTCTGCCCAGGAAGCACTAGCTGGCTTTAGAGTGAAATTGAAATTCACTTCTGTGCTGGTGATTGCCTCTTTGGAACTCATTAAACATTCTTTGGCACCAAGTTTTCGACTGAATAAAGCCATAGAGCATGATCCAGGCAGAAATTAACCTCAGGGTCTGTAAGCTCCTGTAACGGAGCAGCTAAGAAGTTGATATTCCGTCTTGGAAGAAGATCCTCAGAAAGGGTGGAGCTTGGGGAAGGAGGAGGGAGTTTAGAGTTTGAATCTCACAGCTGGATGTGAAGTTAGTAGCACTACGTGGCGTCAGCTTCATTAGTATTACTCCTCTTTGGGGTTGTATGCTAATCTTTTGAGCTTCATCGTTTCAGTTTCTGCTTGAGAGTTGCCGCTTCAAAAACTTTAACTGACAATGACAGTCTATGAAATTGCTCCTTGAGAACAATTAAACAAAGTCAGGAGGCATGTAATATTTTTAGCAGTGGGTAAAAGGGATCATTTAACTATGACAGAGTGAAGCTCATAGTCTTTAAAATTGTTTCAACAGATCTGATTGTTATGTGACAGGTTTGGGATGATGGCTGGTTTTTGCTGGCTAGCTGAGCTCAGACGGTGTGTGGAGGAAATATTGCCAGTATAATGCGTATGAACTTAGGAGCTACAAGGAACTACTCCTGACAAAAAAAAAAAAAAAAAAATGTTTTCTTTCTGTTCAACAGGTGACTACAAAAGAGATCCATTGAAAATCATGTTAAATGACAGCAGTGGGCACTAGGATAGGGAGAGTTAAACAGTATTCAAAAGAAACCTAGAACACCAAGCAAACAAATTTTAGGGTATTTAAGTAATGTTGGTAGTCCCTTCTTGAAATAAGGGAGTTAGGAAGTGGTCGTTAATAATGAAACTAACATAGACAGGAAGAGATATCATCAATTAAATGGACAACTTGTTCTTATTACTGCTCTTCTGATTGATTATGATTAACCACCAATTCTGAGCCTTGATTCATTAACTCTTACCTGTTCAGGACTTAGGAACAGAGCACTGAATGAGGCACAATGTCACAAATCCTCTAGAAAGAAAGTTTCTTTATGTCAAGATCAGCTGTATTTTAATTCACAGGAGACACACACCTTGACTCCTGTGATGTGTGGGGAATATGTCATATAGATTTTAAGCAACTGTGGTGCAGAGTAGGAAGAGTGGAGAACTGGTAACAGAAGGTGGCTTGCCTCGTCTGGAAGGGCCAGAGAGTGAGCCCTCTCCACTCTCCTTTGATCACTGGATCTTTTCGCTAGTATTATGGGGAATGCATAGTCTTCGCAATCAAACAGGCGGTGGCTCAACTCTGAACTCCAGCACTCAGCAGCGGTGCGAATTTTGGAGTGGTTCCTTACTCTACTTGAGCCTCATTTTACAGATAAGTAAATGACAACCTAATAGGGGGTTGTGCAGCCTACATGAGAAGAAAAGAGCATAATGTTAACACTCTGGAGTCAGAGAGTCTGGGTTTTAATCTTGGCTCAGCTGCTTACAAGTTAGTTGACTCTGTCCCTTTGTTTCCTCCTGGGTAAAATGTGGACAATATAAGTATCTTGCTCCTGAGTTGTGGTGATGATTAAATATATTAATGTATGTTAGGTCCCAGCGTGGTCCTGGTACACGGTAAGGTATATCAGCTCTAATTATCTGTATGAAAAGTGCCTGGGAAGATACTTAACACATTGTAAGTTTGAAATAAAGGGAAGCTACTATTATTATGGTTGTTTTTACTATTAGTTCCTATCCAGAAGGACTATGCCTGTAACACTAAATTGTTTTAAAGTTCTAAAACCAGCACACGCCTAAGTTTTAAGATACAGGGAATAAAGAGTGCTCTCTCTTTGCAGAATGTATACTAATACAAAAAAAATACTTAAAATAAGAAATTTTAGGGATGCCTGTGTGGCTCAGTCAGTTGGGCGTCTGCCTTTGTCTGGGGTCATGATCCCAGGGTCCTGGGTTGGAGTCCTGCATTGGGCTCCCTGCTCAGCGGGGAGACTGCTTCTCCCTCTGCCTACCACTCCCCTGGCTTGTGCTCTCTCTCACTCTGACAAATGGGTAAATAAAATCTTTTTAAAAAATGAAATTTTATCCATTAACACAAATTCATGATGGAAAAAAATTCCCTTGACTTCATAGAATTAGACTCATGCAAAATTCCTAGCAGCCATAGTTTCATACAGATCACAATGAACAGAAATACCAAATTAATGGGAACCCTCTCTACAACAGGTTGGGCCAGTAGGGAATGAAGAAACTGATGCTATGTTTTAATATTTAAATATCTGAACTCATATTCCGTAAGATGAATAAGCCAGATTAATAAGAGAATTTGCAAATGACACTAAATATGAGATTCCTAACAAATGCCAATAAAAGCAGAAATTAGCCTGTGAGGTAAGAATTAAAAAAGGAGATAAGACAATAAAATTCATATGGGATTTAAAATAAAGATACAAAGCAAGGATCTGAATGCTGTTCAAATAAGGGAAAATTTGGTAGTGACTAACAATATTCTCTTTTTTAAAAATTGGCATGGGGCACCTGGGTGGCTCAGTCAGTTGAGCATCCAACTCTTGATTTCAGCTCAGGTCATGATCTCAGGGTTGTGAGATTGAGTCCCGTGTTGGGCTCCACGCTGGCTGCGCTGGGTACGGAGCCTGCTTGGGATTCTTTCTCTCCCTCTCCTTCTGCCCGTCCCTGCTTCCTCCACCCCATGTGCACTCTCTCTCTCTGTCCCCACTCCTCCCAAAAAAAATTGGCATGGGAGAAAATTTGATTCATTTGTCAATAAATTGCATAACAGAATATCAGTAGGTTTTATGACCGGTTGAAAACACATCTCAATTGCTTCTTCCTTGTCATGTCAAAATACATAAAATTATGATGACTTAAAAGAAAAAAAAGTAACATTAAACTCTGTCATTTCTTCCTTCCTTTATGTAAAATGAAACACTTTTGTAATATTCCAGGTTAAAAATGACGGTTTCTTTAAATTAACAAAAAAATAAACATGTGCGGTAGTTGCCCCTTATCCACAGTTTCACTTTCAGGGGTTTTGATCACAGTCAACCGTGATCCGGAAGCCAGTGAGCCTCCTTCTGATGAATCATCAGGTCAGTGGTAGCCTAATGCTACATCACAGTGCCTGTGTCATTCCCCTCACTTGATCTCAACACGTAGGCATTTTATCATCTCACGTCATCATAAGACTAAGGGTGAGTACCGGACAATAAGGTGTTTTGAGAGAAACCAAATTCACATAACTTTTATTACAGTAGATTTTTGTAATTGTTCTTTTTTAGCATTAGTTATTGTTACTCTCTTACTGTGCTTAATTCATAAATTAGACTTTATCATGGGTATGATTGTATAGAAAAAAATGCAGTCTATAAGGGTTCAGTACCATCTGCAGTTACTCTTGGAATGTCTTGCCCGCATATTAGGGGACAACTATACACAAAGTAAACAGGTAAGAAAGATTGTGGCGTCAAAGAGGGAGGTATGGGCTTCAGAGTTTGAGACTTCTCAGATAGAAGAAAAAAAAGGCAATTAAATGGAGGGAA
Organism: Phoca vitulina; assembly: GCF_004348235.1. Lineage (NCBI taxonomy): Eukaryota > Metazoa > Chordata > Mammalia > Carnivora > Phocidae > Phoca > Phoca vitulina. Next base: position 76,217,614 of record NW_022589707.1, read on the forward strand.
ATTACTTCCCAGAAATGGTTCTTTGGAATGGAATTGTTCAGTATGGAGATAAATGAGAAGACCGACTTCCTTCCCACTGTCTTGTAGAAGCTGATGAGTTTTTTGAAAGCTAAAGTCAAATTGTTTATCTATGCTTAGGAAGTCTTTTGGTGCATAGCCGTGCCTGTACGCGTTGTCAGAAAATAGTCATTCATTTGTTTGTTTGTTCAGCACACACGTATGTACTGGTGCTTACTATGTGACAGGTATTGTGTTAGGATTTAGAGACACAAAGATAAATACACAGACCTGTCTTCAAGTAAGTTACTGTCTAGGAGGAGAGATAGACACATAAAAATAAACAAAGAATGACAGCTATTAACTGAAGTGTATTGGAAGTGCAAAATGTTCTGCAGGTGCAGAAGACAGAATAATTAACCCTTTCTGGAAGTGTCAGGCAAGACATCAAAAGGAGGTGACATTTGCCCTGAGTCTTGAAGAATGAGAAAAGTCCTTTTTCAGAGGCTCTGAATTTATATTTCAGAATTCATCATACCATTAACCAAACCATTTAGCATTTGTATAGTTCTTTACAGATTACAGAGTACCTTCAGATGCTTTCTCACATACAAAGTACATTTTTTTTTTTTTTTTAGATTTTATTTATTTGAGAGAGAGACAGAGATAGCAACAGAGATAGTGAGAGAGAGCATGAGCAGGGAGGGGAGGGAGAAGCCCCACCTGATGTGGGGCTCGATCCCAGGACCCCAGGATCATGACCCGAGCCGAAGGTAGACGCTTAACCGATGAGCCACCCAGCGCCCCCACAAAGTACATTTTTAAAAAATAGCCATACCCCTTTCTGCCTGTCATTTGTAGCCTATCAGTTGTAGCTTTCCTCATGGATACTAGACCTATCTTAGACCTCTCTTTACAGCGTTCTAGTAAAGAGGATGTTCTAGTTACTATTACTCCATAGCAAATCATTCTCAAACATACTGATTTAAAATAGCAATAATCATTTCAATGATTTCTGTGGGTCGGGACTCTGAGAAGGGTTTGGCTGGGCAGTTCAGACTTGGGGTGGCTCATGCAGTTGCAGCCACATGGTTCCTGGAGCTAGAATAGCAGGTGGCTGGAACAGCTAGGGTCCAGTTGGTCATCTCTCTGTCTGCATGGAGTCTCAGAGTTTTCCATACGGATTCATAGCTTGGCAGCCTCAGGACACTGAGGCTACTTACATGCCCACAAGGTGGAAGTTGAATGGCTTTTTCTGACCTTACCTTGTAAGTCATACTGCGTCACTTGAGCCACAATCTATTGGTTACAAACAAGTTACAAATGTAAAGAGAAGGGAACTAGATTTACCCTCTTGATGGATGGACACAAGATTTTAGAAGAACATCTGATATAGGAGGTATTGTTGTGGCCATCTTAGAAAAATAGTCTTTAACTACATCTCCATTTAAGCTTTGAGTAAATTATTCTTCTTTAAAAGAGTTGGTATGGACTCTTTCAGAAAATTAGCCAGGCCAAAGGGAAATTACTGAATTTCACCCAATGTTTATTAAATTGATTTTTAAAATTTCAATACTTGACACTTTCTAATGAAACTAAGATCAAAACATGATAGGATAGATAAGAGGGATTTAATTTGGCAATGAGGAAGGATTTTCTGACAAAGCAGGCCATTGAACCTTGGCAAAAGTTACCACAGAAAACGGAACAATCAATTTGCTTGAAGGTTTTAAAAATCAATGGTGGAGGAATCCTACGAGTCTTGCCTGTGTCAGTGTGGTCCCAGCTGGAGGAGAGAGATGGATTGGGTAACCTTTTTAGACCCCTTTCAGTGGCATATTCCTCCATATTCACTGACAAATAAGGCATAGAGAGATTGTCTGGGTAACCTTGAGAAGGTCTTGGAAACCTTACTCATCTGTTTTAACCTTTGGTCAAGGAAAGGGCTAATTTTATTTTATCTGTTTATTAATCATTCATTTGTTCATTTATTTTGTGTACCCTGGCTCCTAAAAAGCAATTTCTTACATGTCTTTTCTCATCAATGCAGTTAACACACTTTTTTTTCCAGGTCTTAATTACTATTTTTTGATCAATAATTAGAAAGCGATATTTTGTGATAAGGTAAAATTTGTGGTTCTTTGCTTGGCCCGATTGGCAAGATAAATAACAGGTTATAGGTAATATTTTTATGTGTGTGTGTGTTGGTGTCAATATGTGTATCTCACATAGAGAGCTTACATGGGGGTGTCAAGTAGTTTGATTTATCTGCATTATCTGATTAAATTCTAAACAAGTCTAGTGTACAATTAGCATCCCCTCATCAGTTAGAGATGATGAAAATGAGGTACACAGAGGTTAGGTAACTTTTCTGAGGCCAAGAAGCAAAGCTGAGATTTGAACCCAGTTCTGCTAACGCTGGAGCCTTACTAACTATACCATATTATTGAATGGAGATGAAATGAATACTCTCTGCTTTTCTAAATTTAGACTGTGTTTACAAATAATATCACAGTCTGCAATTTTTAAATCAGAATCCCTCAATGTGATGAAATTATAGGGCATGTTCTTTAAGCTGGCCTGCAATATGATCTGGCCCCTGATTTTTTTTTAACTTATTTTTTCTTATTTTTCCAAAGAAGGCCTCTGCTCTAGCCAAAATTGGCAATTCCCATGCCTATGTGAAAACTGTTTCTTTTATCTGAAATTGTCACCCCAACTTCCGTCACCCCACTTCATCCACACTATTTCAATCTATTCAAAATCTGCTTCTTCCACAAAGCCTGCCAGATCACCCACCAAGCAGAGATTTCACCTGAATTCCTGTAACCCTTACATTCACTCTGAGTTGTGAAAAATTTGTCAATTACTATTTATATGCATAGAGTCCCCCTCAATCAAGTAATACATTCCTGATGGAAATGAGCACATTCCGGGATGCCTGGGTGGCTCAGTCGGTTAAGCGTCTGCCTTCAGCTCAGGTCATGATCCTGGGGTCCTGGGATCGAGCCCCTCATTGGGCTCCCTGCTCGGTGGGGAGCCTGCTTCTCCCTCTGCCTCTGCCTGCTGCTCCCCTGCTTGTGCTCTCTCTCTGACAAATAACTAAGAAATCTTTGGGATAAAAAAAAAAAAAAAGGAAATGAGCACATTCCTTGCTTTGTTCTATCTTCAAACCCTGGCTCAGTATGCCACAAATTGTTATTTTTCAATGTTAGTTAAGTACCCCAACTTCCTGTTAACTGGTATGAACATCATTGCTTTAATTTCTGTTTCCAAAACGTGTACTCAAGAACAATATTTATTTTCCTCAGGTTTCAAATATTTTGATAATTATGGTATAGGTAAACAACAACAACAACAACAACAACAAAAACTTTTGGAAGTTCTTCCTCTGCTTGCTTTCACTGTATCTCTTCTTCAGTGTACTTTTAAATAATTTTAAGAAGCTTATTTTTTCAGATAAAGAACATAATTATTTTTTTTCAAGCAATTGAGCAAAAAAGTCTAATCTGATTTACTTAATTGATAGGTGCCACAGATGCCAAATTTCTGAGCAGAATTCCTTAGAAGACAGCTAATTTTGCTTTTGTCTAGGGCCACAGAGTGTAGACCTAAAACTGGTCAGTCATCTCACACGCATGTTCTCTTACTTACATGAGACAATCAGGTAAAGGTCTATACTGATTTTATAAGTATCCGCCATTTTTGTATATGAGGAAAGATAATACTATAATTAAAGATATTGAATGTTAGCCCTAGAATTCAAAAAGTTCTTCAGAATATATATACCCTCACTGTTACTATTTAGAAAATAAAATTAAAATATCCATTTACTAATATCCTGCTTTATTCTAAAACAGATTTTAAGAATTTGTTAAGACATCAAAATATATATCATGACAAGATAACATAAATCATACTTAAATGGTAAAGATGAAGGGTGAGGTAATAAAATATATCCCAGAATAAAGACAGTAATCAAGATAGATATTATATGTTGTTATATACTCCTAAAACATATAACAAGAGTGGGCTGCAAATTTGACCCTAATTACCAACATGAAAAGGGAAGCCTGTTCAAGTTTATGGTTAAAATTTACTGTTTTGTAGGGCCTGGTAAATAAAACAAAGCAGTTACTGAGGTGTGCGCCCACTTCCAGCACTAAGAAATTGCTTTCATGGGTCTTCCGAAAGAGAACACTCTTTAAGCCCTAGGAGTGATTCTTAGTTAATAATTAGAAACCAACACAAGCTGCTTTACACTAGAAAGCTTTGAAGACTACAGTTCCTATTTTGTAGGATTAGATTTCGTGATTTTGCTCCTTGCGCGTAGACGCAATTCGTGACCGCTTTGTCTGATTTCACAGCTCTAGCCTTCCCTCCGCGTCCAAAAATGGTTCTCATTTCAGTGGCCACACTGCATTCATTCTATCACCACGTAGCACAGAATTCTACCATTGCTTTTACCGTGGCATTTAAAACATTCCTCAGTTTGCCCCTCTCTGTTTCATGCTCCTGGCTATCTGCCCACAATCCCAACCACCAGGCATCCCTACGTTTAAGTTCAGTGTTTTTCAGCCTGTAGAGAGGGCTCTGCTTTCTGTTATAGTGATTATTATTCCATATATGATTTTATTGGGAACAGAAGCATTCACTTGCCTTGTGAAAAATTAATACTTGAAATTAATCAATGCTCTCTGAGGTCCCTTGGAGGTATAGACATTGATTAATTAGATCAGCTAACCTGAATATCTCTTTTCATACGTAGTCCAAATTTGTTTTTTATTTCCTGGTTTTCTACATGTGTGCTATCTCAATTTCTTCATGTTTTACTCTAGAAGCAGTCCAATGTACATGTAGTAGATTTTTTAATGAGTTATTTATTTTTCTTTCCTTTTGTATTTTTATATGGTTCCTCATTTCTTATTTATTCACTTTGGCTTCTCCTTTCTTCTTGTGTTTGTTTGTTTTTGGTTTTGTTTTTTTCCCAAAGAAGTACGTGATCTTTTATCTGAGGGCCACTAATATCTAAGCCATGTGAAACATTCTTCAATAACACATTTTGCTCATCCATTTTATCCTCCATATTTAAATTACTGGTCAAATAGATATTAAAGTTTTATTACATATTCTGATGAAGTCAAAGACAGCTTTCTACTTGAAACATCCTTTTTCCATCATGAACATCTTTTTTAGATTTCACTGGGTATGAAGCTTAAGCATTTTTTTAAAAAAATTATCAGAGTATCCCTAATTATACCAATATCATGAAATTCACTCTTTGAAATTTGATATTAGCCTGCAGTTTTATTGAGATAGAAAGATCAACGACTTGTTAGCAAACTAAGCAGACAGATAGTCTTGATAATGGGAAAATGGGCATACTATAATGTGACTTAACAAGTCAGCTGTTTTTACCTAAAAGATAAATTACCCTAATTAAAAGTATGTCTAGGGAATTAAGGCTATCTACATATGTCTTACCATGGTGGAAGGGGGTTCTTATCAAATAGTAGAAAAACAAATTTTAAGGGTATGACAATTCTTAATTTAATTGAACAAATTCTTAAAAGCATGATTCGCTTTTGCTCCAATACTACATTCTCAGTCTTTTGAAAAAATTTGCACTGCCCTGGGTAGCACATTGCAGGTAAATAGGGGAAATTGCTTCATGTCTCTGTGACTCAAATAATAGTAATAAATGCCATTTTTAATTATTTTAAATATGAGTCACACATATATTATATATATATTATAAAACTCTGAAGTGTATTTAAAATAACATTAGGTCATTATGGTGCCAAAATTTTTACTTGTAGTATGTTTAAAGAATCATGCCCTTGGTTTTGGTTTTGGTTTTTTGTTTTTTTTTGAAATGTCAAGCTCTATAGTGTGTCTATAATGAAATGCATTGCAGTCAATTGGGAAAAGCATGGGCTTTTGGTCAGAATAAGCAGGACTTTAATACCTTTTCCATTACCCCTAAGATAGCAATTCTCACTTGCATTGGTCCCAGGATCCATCTACACTATTAAAAATTATTGAGGATCCCAAAGAGCTTTTTAAAATGTGAGTTATATCTATCAGTACTTATTATATTTTAAATTAGAATTGAATTATTTTAGAAGTATTTATTAATTCATTAAAATAACAGTAACAACCCCATTACTTTTTAACATAAATATTTTTGATAAAAAATAACTATGTTTTCCAAAATAAAAATAGTATGAAGATGTTGTTTTACATTTTTGCAAATCTCTTTAATATCTGGCTTAACATAAGACAGGCAGATTCTCATATCTGTTTCTACATTCAATCTTATGTGATACAGTATTTTTGTTGAAGTATATAAAGAAAATCTGTCCTGACACAGATATGTAGTTGGAAAAGGAAGGAGTATTTTAATACGTTTTAGATAATCGTGAATATTCTTCTATGATGCTACCACAAAACTTGTTAAGCAGTAGTTTCTTAAAATTTAGTTGCAGTGCAGAATTGGAAACCATGTTAATGAACTTTTTATACTTAGTTGAAATAATTTCATTGGTATGATTCATACTTTGAATATCTTATGCACGCATGACTTTGTAATATCCTGCATTGCTCATTGTTTCACTGAATAATGCAGACTTTTCAAATGTCGACAATTTTCATTATAAAAGTTCCTTTATTAAATTCACCACCAATCTCATCAGAAAAGATTTTATGTATTGGGAAGCCATCAAACTGACCTTGGTTGATAAAAGTCTCTCAAAATTCTAATTTTAGCTCAAAAGCTCACATTTTACCATTGGCAAAAATCATCGTCAGTTGTTGTTGTTGTTTTGAAGTGACAGGCTTACTTTGTTGATGTTCAAGAAAATGTCTGCCAAATATCCAAGTCTGACTAACATAGTTTATCTGTCAGTCATTCTTTCAAGTAAAAATAGCATTCCATAAAACAAAGGGGGGGCTAGTTCTGCTTGTGACTCAAACAATTGCACAGGTGCCTTTCTTTGAGACAACCATAATACTTTGATATGAGATAGAAGGGAGTGAGTTGTATGCATTTCCTATTTTGTCACAGAACATTTAAAAAGTTGTGTCCTCGAGAATTGTGATTTAATAAAATTTTTACTGTTTAGTCAAGGACATTCTTAGACGATAGCATTTTTTTTTTTTTCTCCCAAGTGTGTGGTGGTGAAGAATATACACTATCAATAGAGTTTGGTGCCCCTGCCTTGATTTGTGATAAGGTAGCAGCACTTACACCCACAACTGCGTTTGTAACAGAATGCAAATCTCAATACAGAGAAAAAGGAAAATAATGTATTAGTACCCTTTTATGAAAATGATTTTGACCTCACAGGTCCCCTTAAAGGTTCTTAGGGACCATGCATTGAGAACTGTTAAACCAGGGTTTATAATGTCTCTGAAGGAATTTCTTCAGTAATAAAAAAAGGAGGATAATAATGCATGCATTGCAGATTGTTTCGACATTTAAAACTGGTATATGAGGTTCTCAAAAATGTTTATTTCTATACCCTCACTTCCCAAATATTAATCTTTGTTCAGGTACAGCCTCTCTAAAGTAATGTTGGTTATTCTTACTTTTGGAATAAGTATCTAACCTATTGAAAAATACATCTCCAAGTTTCTTTTACATACTTAGATGCTCATTGGAAAACTCATTTGTGTATTTTCTTACTTTCAAAGAATTCCTGGGAGTGTATTTAGAGTATCAATTTAACTCTATATGTGATTCTTTTTAGGTATTGGTACATTTGATATTTCTTAGCTATATAGGATGATATATATGATATATATATCATATATATCATATATATATAATCATATCTTTGTACTGACTCATGAGTTTGTATCTAATGTTTCATATATCTATTTCGCATATGAAATCATGACTATTTGATTCCAATTTTTTTTTTTTTTAATCTTTGTGGTGCCTGGGTGGCTCAGTAAGTAAAGCGTCTGACTTGGGCTCAGGTCATGATCTCAGGGTCCTGGGATCGAACACTGCATTGGGCTCCGCGCTCAGCAGGGAGTCTGCTTCTCCCTCTGCCTCTGCCCCTGCCCCTGCCCTTGCTCGTACTAGTGCATGCTCTCTCTCTCTCTCTCTCAAGTAAATAAATAAAATCTTTAAAAAAATAAATAAAATAAAAATAAATTTAAAAAATAAGAACCTCTGTTGTACAGAGTACATAATAAACACTGTTATATTTAGAAAGAACCGATCTTCTCTCTGCTACCTCACATACATTTGGTCTACTTTCCCCTACAGTTCGTTGGCTGCATAAACTAGAAACATAAAATTTCCAATATTAAGTTAAATGAAATGGTGTTTTTAAAAAGGCTACTTCTCTTATTCATTTCAGATAATTAAATTTAAAATTTAAAAAGAAATCAGAACTCATTTAAATATATCTGAATTTACTTAGAAGTTCACCCAACACAGAAAGGAAATCATTCGTAACCACATGTTTTTAAAAAATGTGTTCTAGGGCGCCTGGGTGGCTCAGATGGTTAAGCATCTGCCTTCGGCTCAGGTCATGATCCCAGACTCCTGGGATCGAGTCCCGCATCGGGCTCCCTGCTCAGCGGGGAGCCTGCTTCTCCCTCTGCCTCTCTCTCTCTCTCTGTCTCTTATGAATAAATAAATAAAATCTTTAAAAAAAATAAAAAATAAAAAAATAAATAAAAAATGTGTTCTATGACAGTGTGAATCATCCAAAATTGTAGTCCTCTGTGTTAGATAATTCTGAAAAGCATTATATATAAGATAGAACTAAGAAAATCAATGCATTCTAATAAGTTGCATAATGATTGGATAGTTTTTTTAAAGTGTATCAAGAAAAGTATTGCATGGAATATTTGAAAAAGACAATTTGGACCAACACAGCAAAAAATAGGCAGGTTATTTAGAGCTTGTTGAATGTTTTGCATAAAGAAATTAAAATTGAAATTATAGTGTATTTTATTTCTCCCATATCATGGTTCAGTTAGTTGTTGCCATTGTTGTTTCCTTGAAAGGGGCATAAAACTTCAGGGGAGCTCTACAGCCACTCACTTTTATTAAAGTCCTTCATCAAGATTGCTCACAGGGGATACCATCAAATAATGTAGTGGCTTGCCTTTCTCAAACAAAGGTAAAACAAAGAAATAATACGTTTTTTTGATATACATTATAATGTGATTTTTCTAGTGCATTTAAAATATCAGTTATAAAAATCATAACTGGGTAATTTACACACAGATCAAAGGATAAGAATTTCTTAGCTAATCGTTTGAAATAGACAGTGGAAGTTTGAGACTTTTCATGGGTTATAAATCTGTAGAGCTTTTATAAACAGTCTTTTCATTTAAAAAAATTTTAAAGATTTTATTTATTTGACAGAGAGAGAGAGAGACAGCGAGAGAGGGGACACAAGCGGGGGGAGTGGGAGAGGGAGAAGCAGGCTCTCCGCCGAGCAGGGAGCCCGATGCGGGGCTCGATCCCAGGACCCTGGAATCATGACCTGAGCCGAAGGCAGACGCTTAATGACTGAGCCACCCAGGTGCCCCTAAAGAGCCTTTTTAAAAAAATTTGTCACCTACTTATGCAGATAAGGAAACTAGACAAAGAGAGGTTCTGTATCCGTTAGATTTGCTGCATAATAATCACAAAACTTCAGTGGCATATGACAAAGAATATTTTTTTTCACACATTTGCACGCCAGGCTTGGTTCAGTGGTTTTGTTGCTATCTGCTGGGGTCACTCATATACCTGCTGGTTGATCATGGGCTCTGTTCTAGATTAGGCTTGGTTGGCATGCGTTAGTCGAGAGAGCTCTGTCCTACATGTTTCTCATCTTTTCTCTTGGGACCAACAGTCTAATCAGTGTATGCCTTCTCGTAGCAGCGGCAAAATTACAAGGAAAACAGAAACACACAAGACCCTTTGATACCAGGTTTTTAACTGTCACACCGTCACTTCTGAGTCATTCTGTTGGCCAAAGCAAGTTGCATAGGATGGTCAAATGGACTTCACCCTTAAAGGAAGAACTCAAAATTCTCTTTACAAAGGGAATGAATACAGAGAGGATGAATAATTAGGGCCATAAACGCAGTTAATACACCACATCATTTTGCATTGGTTCCTACAAATCACGATTAGCTGAGGTAAGGAACTCAGGCTTCTCAAGCAACTGCTTTCTTCATGGTTCCTTAGGTTTTCATGCTCCCTTCTAACTGGGTCCGTTCGGAGGCTTTTCTGGTGCTGTATGAATGTCCGCATTTACATTTTACTTTCTACCTATTGGGAAAACAGAGTCCAATGATGGTACCAACTTCCATGTATTTCCCACAGCTGCTGTGATCCTAGGCTGCTGTATTTGATGCTGTATTGAGAGAATTAGAGAAAAAAACATAGTTTGTCAAACACACTTTGTCATCTTTATCTTATTGCTTCTGATTACTCTGCCTGAATTCTCATTCATAAGCAAGAGATGGTATCATCTATTGTTGTTCTTAGATGATATGAGGAAAATAGGCCTGATGCATTTATGGTGTTATGCTTACAATTTATTGTGCATTTTACATTTACTGAGACAGTATATGAATTTATTTTTTTTTTTAAGATTTTATATATTTATTTGACAGAGAGAGACAGCGAGAGAGGGAATACAAGCAGGGGGAGTGGGAGCGGGAGAAGCAGGCTTCCTGCTGAGCGGGAAGCCCAATGTGGGGCTCGATCCCAGGACCCTGAGATCATGACCTGAGCCGAAGGCAGACGCTTAATGACTGAGCCACCCAGGCGTCCCAACAGTATATGAATTTAGAAAAGAAGTAGCATTGTTCTTTGCTACTTTATTGTTTTTTAGTCGATTACCATTTTAGGGTACAGGCCTACTACATTTGGAACCTTGAATTAAATAAAAATAGGTCATTTAAATATGTTTAAGAATATGTCTTTTCTTTATGTTTGAAAGGTGTTTAAATCTATACCTGCACTTCAGTAGAATGAAGAGACAAATTTTCTTATATTAGGAGTAAAAAATTGGTCTTATAGTTACATATACTCAGAGTCCGCTGCTAAAAGCCTAAGTAATCATTGTCTTAACGGTGGTTTGACATTATAATATAATGTAAATAAAGACTTTGTCCTCCAATCTCCGAACAATAAGTATTTCACAACATTATTTGGGCAAAATCTTTACTATAATGCAAACATTGTAGGTATTATATTCTAATGCTACTTCTGTTTTTCCTTGAAAAAAAAGATTGATTTCACTGAATTTGTTTCACCAGAAAGTAACATGGAGCTCAGAAAGACAAATGATTTTACTAGAATTTTGTTACTGTATTTCCACTCTTAATATGTGTTTAAAAGGTTCAAGTAAAGCAATCGCGGCTCTGTGCATATGTGTGCACTGTTGCGAATATTTTCAAGAACATCTGTCTGTTATTCACATAAACTACACTGCCCCAAAGAGGTTTTCCTCTCCTTCCCTGCTTCCCACAAAGGAGTGGGTACTGAGAAGTCATTTTGTTAGTACAGTGGAGTACTGCTCCCCTCTTATCTATTCTCACGTATTTTGTGGTTATTGTTGTCAGAGCTTTCGTGGTCATTGTCGATGAGAATAGTTCCGCTTGTGTTATTTAATTCACCAAAGTTACTGAAGATTTTGATACACAGATTACTGGGTTTCCTCATTAACCTCGTATACACTCTGTACCTCTTTCTCCATCCCATTCCATTCCTTTTTTTCCCAGAATTCATTAATTTGGTTTTGGTTTTTATCAGAGATAAAGTCCACTAGAATGACACAGCCCCACACCTACTTTGCAAATCTCATCCCATGTCAGTCCCTAACAAAAATACCTGTGCTCTAACAGTCTAATTTGTAGCAGTCTGATTTGTAAATTCTTTATAAAACATGTTATTACTTATTACCTAAGAAAAAATGTAGGAAGAATATAGAAAAATGAGAAATCCAGAAGTAATAAATATCACCTGTAATTCTAACCTCAACTGTAACCACCATTAACAAGCTGGAGTATCTCTTTTGTCATATTCTTATTCCTTTCTTTTTTCAGTGTATTTTTCCCAAAGTTGTTATAAAAAATTTCAAACATCTTGAAAAGTTTCAAGAATTTTACAGTGGATGTCTGTACCCCTGGTATCTACCATTGCTTCACTATCTTTGCTTTATCACACATCTAAAACCCATCACTCCTATATACACCCCATCAATTCATCTTATTTTTTATGTATTTCAAAGTAAATTGTAGACATTAGTACACATAATTGTGGAGCGCGTATGGATTAGTTAGACATTTTAGGTGAGATGAGGAAACTCATCAGAGAATGGACACATCTATCTGACATTGTAGGCTTTCCTAAATAGTACTAATGTTCCCATAAATACACTTAAGGTGTCAGACTACATGTCCTAATTTTTAGTTTAGAAATCAGTCCCTGTAGGACATATCCGGGGCATATGGACATATCACAGTTTTCAAAAGTTAGGTGATGGAATGTAGCCCATTGTCCCTGAGCCAGGCTAAATCCTAGAGAAATAAACAGAAGAGGTCTCTTTTCCCATTGACCTACCTACCTTTAAGGAGTGACAACATAAATGGCAAAAAGAATAAGGTGATTTGAGATGCTCTTCTTACCAATATAAAAACAGAACACTTTCAGGATTTTTCCCTCCTTCCCTTCCTCCCTCCCTCCCTGTGTTTCTTTTTTCTTCTTCTTTTTCTTTTTTTCTTTTCCTTTTCTTTCTTTCTTTCTTTCTCTTTCTTTCTTTCTTTCTTTCTTTCTTTCTTTCTTTCTTTCTTTCTCTTTCTTCTTTCTTTCTTCTTGTGTGTGTTCTATTTGTTTTATTCTTTGCTTTTTAATTTACTTTTCGACTCAGCAATACAAAATATCTATTCTTCCTTCATCTTTTTAACTTTAAGCATGTGCTCTTGACCTGGAGTGCATGGATTAGTTTATAGAGAGCTATGAATCCCCTGAAAATCTGTGCAAAATGTTGTGTGTGAATATATGTATGTACAAGAAAGTTCAGTTTTTAAGCAGATTCTAAAGGGTACCTAACTCAAAAGACTGGGAGAACAACTTATTTAAATCCATAACCATGTAAAAGGCACAATTAGGTGTACAGAGGATCAAATAAGATAGAGCCAGTGTTTAGAGGTACACTATGTTCTCCTAGATATTTTTCATGGAGCAAAAATTGGATGCTGGTTATAGCAAGGAATTACACTAAGGGTATAAGATCTCTGCATTTGATTATTTCTGGAGTACCTCCTATAATAAGAAAGCTAGAAAATGCATGACCTCCAGAGCCTCTGTTAATGCCAGTTTGATAAGAAGTACTTTCACTGAAAATATTATTTCGATGGGATCCTCTTACTCCTTCAACCAGCTAGTATATATTAGGGATTTGGGGATTATAATGTTGTTCAGTCACAGCTCAATTTTGTGCCACCATTTCATTTTTCCCTTCAAATGTCTGGTAATGAATGTAACCCTCTATTTGTTTTCACTGCTTGCTTTCCTATTCAAAATTATTCTCAGGCTGCATTCCAGAGTGGAGAAACCAAATAGAGATAAGCTTTTGATGATCAACAAAGTAGACACAGACGGTGTTGGATATAGCAGTAGTTTTCAAAAGCAATTTATACAATTCTAATTCTTTTACTGTTTCTAATGTCATGTTTACCTGAACTAATTCTTATTATTATTCATTCTCTATAAATACACTCTTCCTTTATTTGTAACTGCTTAAAAAATATGTCGCATAAACAGATTACAACAGCACTTCTGATACACTAAAAGGAAGTAATTTGTTATGAATTGAGAAGTTGGATTTAAAGGGAAAGTGGATTGTAGAACATTGTATAGATCTTTTTTTAAGGAAGAATTTTTCTTATACAGAAAAATTGGCTGCCCTATGAAAATTTAAGGAGATATTTATTAAACAGAAAGTTATTGTACTGAAGGAGCTCAAGTGTAAGTAGAGATTTTGAGGTTGTTTTCAGAGGGGATTTACACAATTTTAGCTATTCAGAAACTTCAGTGGAATACATCTTTCTACTACCCAGACAGGGAGGAAGCCAAGAGAACATTAACAAACTTAAGGTCTTGTTATCTCATCTACAGATTCTTTTCTTATCACTTCTGCATCTCAACAATATTTAACGTGTTTGTGTTTCAGTAAAGAGACCACTACATAAAGACTATATGGCAATATGTAATTGTGTTTGTTTTAATTTATGACTTTATGTTTTTTTATTTTTTTAAAGATTTTATTTGTTTATTTGAGAAAGAGACAGATCGTGACAGAGAGAGCACAAGCGGGAAGGAGAGGGAGAAGCAGAAACAGAAAGTTATAAGTATTTCTAATCAGATAATTTTTAATTATTTTGAATAGTAAACATTTTAACCATAAACTCATATACTCATTTTGTAATTTGAGTTGGGCTTAATTTATTTAAAAGATGATAGTGCAATGATCAAATGAAAGGTTGGGATACCTGCCTGTCTGACTTTCCCCCAAGAAAATGCCTCACAAGGATGACATTTCCTAGATGAATTTACCATGGGCCCAAATCTGTTCCTCAGCCTCGAAAGTTCAAATTTATCTTTGTCAGTTTGCCCATAATAGGTTGATTTCATGGCATATAAATTAAACTGTTTATTATTTTCTTCCAGATAGGTCATTATAATGTAGATCAGAATTCTCAGGTTGGCAAAACAGCACATTCTACTATAAAATATCTACACAGAAATACATTTATAGTCAGAAAATTATCGGGTCTACATATGTTCAGAATAAGAAGAGTCCTGTAACTTAAATACTTCCTGGCATCAGACAAAGATCGACTGAAGCCTTCATCTAGAATTCTCTCTGGATAGAAATTTGTACTAGAAACAAGTTCCTTGAAGGTGGGAGCCATTATGGATCTTGTTCCCTGCTGTGTCCTCAGCACTTAGTATGGCATCTAAACTGCAGTAGGTATTCAAAAAATATAATTGAATGAATGAATGGAACTATAATACTCTTGCATTTGGTAACCAGGATGCCTTCTTTCTCTCTCTCTCTCTCCCTTTTTTTTTAAGATTTTATTTATTTATTTGACAGAGACATAGAAAGAGCCAGAGAACACAGGCAGGGGGAATGGCAGAGGGAGAGGGAGAAGCAGGCTCCCCGCTGAGCAGGGAGCCTGATGTGGGACTCGATCCCAGGACCCTGGGATCATGACCTGAACAGAAGGCGGACGCTCAACCGACTGAGCTACCCAAGCACCCCTGAGATGCCGTCTCTCGTAAACAACAGTTGCATGGGCTATGCCATCATGTGCTTTTGAAATTCTTTTTGCTGTTCTTTTAATACTAGTTTAACTCCATCCTGATTGACCTTTTGTTTCATCAGATAGATGAGTATCTTCTGTTTGATTTTGCTCCTGCCTAAGAAGCAGTCTAACCTTTTGAGGAAATTTGCTGAACCCCTAATCTGTTATGTGAGATGTCAGTTTTGTAATTTGTCTTAATTTCTTAAATTCTTGGGAGTAAATCTGATTTTGTTTCTTTCTTCTTAATTTGTAGCCTAGTGGTTTGGACATTGGCACTAGACTGGTCTGATTTTTTAATTCAGATTTCTCTCTTATTAATCATATAATCTTGGACAAACTACTTCATCTCTTTGAGCTTCATTTTACTCATCTATAAAATATAATCAACATAGTCATGGTACAAGTTAAATAGTATAGCATGTACAGAGCTACGGAATATCTAACACAATAGAAATACATGAAATAAACGAATGCACTCAAAGATAACAGATGTGTAGGCTCTATTGAAGACAGATAAACCAACAGCAAGCATGATTTGATCTGTTGTCAAGTTCCTACCCTATGGCATTTGACCAAGGATTAGCCTTTATATTTAAAGTCAAAAGCAAATAAATAAATAAGTAAATAAATAGCAAAAAATAATAATTAAAAAAGTAAAGTCAAAAGCAAAACTCCACAGTATCATTCATATTATGACTCCCGTATTTTCTTTTTTTTTTTTTTTAAAGATTTTATTTATTTGACAGAGAGAGACACAGCGAGAGAGGGAACACAAGCAGGGGGAGTGGGAGAGGGAGAAGCAGGCTTCCCACGGAGCAGGGAGCCCGATGCGGGGCTCGATCCCAGGACCCTGAGATCATGACCTGAGCCGAAGGCAGACGCCCAATGACTGAGCCACCCAGGCGCCCCTGACTCCCGTATTTTCTATGTATACTTCAATTGCATCTTAAAATAAGAAGCAAGTTTACTTTTCCTTTTTTGTATTTTAGACTGTGACTTGTACAGGGCTATGTCTGAAAATTCTTCATTAGTGAAGAACCACACAATTGCCCTGAAAGGTCTCATTGTCACAGCAAACTGTAATGAATAGGATCATATTACATTTTGTGGTATCTGTATGGGCACTTACAGTGTAGTAAAGTCTGCTCTCCAACGTTATAAATTTGCATATGCTGAGGATCAAGTAATGTATGCCCAGGTAATTGTTGTAGCATAAGACACAGTCCCAGCCCCATTACAGAGCGTCTGGCACATGGTGCTGTCTTTCGCTCTCTCGGAGATGCACACACACACACACACACACACACACACACTAGTCCACTCACATGTTTATAAACTATAAAATGTCTCTGCCATTCTCCCCATCTTTTTTTTTTGTCCCCTCCTATTGCTTTCTTTCCCCTCTTCCAATTGGTTTGTCAAACTTTCTGTCAGCTGAGTCAGAGCATCAGTGTATTTGAGCCAAGGTAAGTCCATATCAGACTTAAAAGAAAAAAAAAAAGATACATGGGTACACTAGCACAAAAAGCCCCGATCATGTCTCATGGATTGTGCTCGAAGACACTTCTTTTAAGATAATAGAATTATTTTAAAGTTAACATATACACTTCTAAAAAAAAAAAAAGACCCACTAAGATTTTTAGTAGTCATATAGGAAAGGAGAAAATAAAAACTGTATTTTTTTAAAGATTTTATTTTTATTAGAGAGAGAGAGAGAGAGAGAACAAGAGCTCAGGGGAGGGACAGAGGGAGAAGCAGACTCCCCACTGAACAGGGAGCCTGAGGCGGGACTCGATCCCAGGACTCTGGGATCACGACCTGAGCTGAAGGCAGAGGCTTACCTGACTAAGCCACCCAGGCGCCCCTAAAACAACCGTAAAAACTGTATTTTTAAAAGGATGCCTAAAAAGATATACTTCTCACCAACTCTTGTTACAACTTATTATTTAGATCTTTATATTTTCATTCAACTTATAATTTATACAACCGTAAGTTGAAATTTTCATTTAAGCTGAACTGCATCAATTTTAAAAACTGCATTGTAGATTGTTTCATTACTTGGGAGAAATATTTTCCTTTATGTTACTTAAGCTACAAACCATTTTATACTTTGAAATGTGACTATGGTGTTGCGAATGCCACCAGTTACTTTCTCTCTACCTGGCCCTTCTCTCTTCTCCTTTAACTTCAACTTAAGGAAAATGGTACTGGTTTACTAATTTGACTTATATTTTTATTGTATCTCTTATTTTCATTTGAATTATTGCTGTGTCAAATATAGGGGCTTATAGGAAAGATTTTTAATCTAACTGCTTCTAATTGTTTAGCTTAAACCAAGTGGAGACAAAGATACATTTCAATGTAGCATTTATAGGTATACTAACTTGATAATACTCAAATGTCTTAAACCCAATCCAAATCTTTTGATTATATTCAGTTTTACAAACACTGACAAAACTGAAATGACAACAGAAAATATGAAATAGTATTATAAACTGTAGTACTCTTAGTTACTAATAGCTCCCTCTGTTATTTCTCTAAAAGATTTGATAGGTTGTTGTGGAATCTTCCTAAGGGCCAAGATACATGATAGAATTTTCCCAACTCATTAAGTTATATCTTGATAAGATGACCCTTTTGGAAAGTAAAGTAAATGTTGTACACACTGATTAAGTGATTAACTAGTATTAGCAGCTGATCGTCATATTTATTTCAAGAATCAACCAAAATGAACCAAAAAGTGTTAGATAATGAGATAATATGCTTTTCACCTTAAAAAGGCAATGATTATATCGAAATTATCTTCTAACTATAATGCTAATTTCAGTTTAATATTATTTTTCAAATAGCTATAGTAAAAGCCTGGGAAATATATATATAAGACAATGACAGAATCCTATGTAAGGGGCCCTGGAGTCTAACAGACTCCAGTAAGGTCCACAGCTAATCAAAGGGCTGCATCACAGGCAGAGAATGTCTGCTTTAACTTTTTCTCTCCAACATTCAGCATAGTGCCCGGCAAGCAGTTAGTACCCATCAGGAAGCTGTGAAACAAATGTTGTAAATGCCATGACAGTCAGTTTTGTTTTGTTTAGGTTTTACTTATGTATTTAACAGAGAGAGAGAGCATGAGCAGGGAGAGCGGCAGGCGGAGGGAGAAGCAGACTCCCCTCGGAGCAGGGAGCCCTATGAGATGCAGGACTCGATCCCAGGACCCTGTGCTCATGACCCGAGCTGAAGGCAGACACTTAACCAACTGAACCACCCAGGCACCCTGACAGGTGTTTTTATAAAGAGCAACAGGAGATCTAGAAAGAGAGCAATATATAAACCCGTTTTGTTCAAAAGTTAACATCCAAATAGTTCTAAAGTCATATTTTAGTGCTCAGAAACCCATGCCCAAAGATGGCTGTTTTTAGGTCTGCTAGTTTCTCTTTGGATTCACATACAGATTACTTTAGTAGGTTGGGTTCTATGAGCCACAAGAGCTAACCCTCTGAAAAACTGGTAAATTATTAACTAGCCACCCTACTTTTCAGGAAATTTAGTTAGCCTTTCTTCCTAAAAGACATCTACAGTGCTAAAAAGAAATTTGTTTTATTTAATATAAAAAGTATAGTTGAGAAAATAATTTTTAAGTCCCCCTTTTCACCCAATAAAGGTGGCTTGCCAGCCATGTTTTATTCTTAAATTCTCTGATTTTTTTTTTAAAGATTTTATTTATTTGACACAAAAAGAGCGACAGCTAGAGAGGGAACACAAGCAGGAGGAGTGGAAGAGGGAGAAGCAGGCTTCCTGCATAACAGGGAGCCCGATGTGGGGCTCGATCCCAGGAGCCTGGGATCATGACCTGAGCGGGGCTCAATCCCAGGACCCCGGGATCATGACCTGAGCTGAAGGCAGAAGCCCAATGACTGAGCCACCCAGGCGCCCCAAATTCTCTGATTTTTTTTTTCTTTTAAGATTTCTTTTAAGAAACCTAGTTGAATATGAAGAAACTATTTGACACTTAAAGCAGTTCTCCCCAGTTGGCTTAAGGTTGTCGAGAGTCACTGTCTCACTGATTCTTGTGACCCCCTCCTGAAGTTATATGGTATAAATGGCAAGGACTGTGATCCACATTTTACACAGATGCAGAAACTGAAACTCGAAACTTAAGTGCACCACCCTGGACCAGCTGGGTGTGTTGGCATATCTCAGTGTAAACATCACAGTGCTGGAATTGCTTTACAAGACATGTTATATGCTAGGAAAACATTTTGGAGCAGTCACTGGGTACTTCTACCTTTCTTCTCCCTTCTTCCTACCAGGAGCTACAGAAAAAAGGCCCAGAAAGGAAGATTCTAAAAACTGAACAGGGCTCCCATACTTTCACGCAGATTTTCCGATTACTGGGTTCTGTAAACTCCTCCATCAATTTCCTGCACCTCCTTGCTTCTAATATTACTGGGCACTATACTTGAAATCTTCCATTCCTTGCTTTCCTGCTATCGGCAATCATGATACCATCACATGTGATTGCTCTTTCCTCTGACTCCCATCAAAACCCATCCTTCAGTCAAATCCCATTGCTTTTTTTCAGTCATCAGTCTTCACAGAATATGAATGTGGCAATTATGCCTCTTTTTTGAACCCACACTCAGTGGCCTGGAGAGGGAAACTGGTGTCCCTGGGCAATGTAAGGAGCTATCCTTTCTCCTACATGCTACAGTGCTATGCCCCTGACCCAACCCTTTTGTTCTTTGATATACTTGCCCTTAGTTATCCTTCTAAAGATCTCATCACTCCTCTGTTTCCTTCCTAGGTGTCCTCTTTCTCCAGACATAAAATACAGACATTTCTCAATGTCATTTCCTTGCCCCTCTTCGTCTTGTTCTACTTTGATTCTCCGACCATTTCATCTTCTTTCATGGATTCAACTCTGTTTCCCCCAATCCATTCCCCTACACTTTGAGTTAAGCTTTTACCTGCTTAGAGACCTTTAGGAACTTCCTATCACTTATTAGTGTCAGTACTTCCTGATTTGACATTCCTGACCCTAATCAATTTCCCCGACCTACAGCCATCTCTCATAGCACTCTCTTGGGCTTAGCGTTCACCAACTTAGGCCACCTATTTCCTAACTCACTCTGCATCTTCTTGCTCTTGTGCCTTTATTTATTCTCTTTCCCTTTTTTAATTGCCCTTCACTCATCTCCACATACCCAAATTTTATCTATTTTTCTAGAAATGTCTCTAAAATGACATTCTTCGACCTTTTCATTGCTTCTCCTTATCTTGAAGCAGACCCTTTGCAATGTTTCATCATGTGTGGTCCGAAGCTTACCTGTGCTGGAAACACTTCCAGTTCTCATCAAATATGCACATCCTGGGCCTCAGCCCAGGCCTTCTATATTTCATTTTCTAAAGATGAGGACAAGAAATCTTCATTTTTAACAAGCTTCCCACATGAATCTTATGCACATCACGTTTTTAGAACTACAACTCTATGTTCTGAATTCACAAGTTACACTTGAGGTTTCTTTTCTTTAGCTACTTTTAGTTGTACCCTTTCATTATTATTATTTGCTTACTTTATGTGACTTTTCTGAAGGTAGATAACTTGAACATCAAAGTAAATCCTTCTGTATTACAAATGCTCCTTGAATTTATTAAATTCTCTCTCAATATGGATCGACTAAAAAAATGAATAGATTTGATTAGTTAGGACCCAATGAACATTAGAATTTATGTCTAATTCATAAGCATGTATATTAACAAATAAAAACAAAAATCTGATTTTTCTTTAAAAAAAGAAAAATGTGATACAAATTGAAATATATTAGGAAATCATTTAAAAGATTAACTATTCCTGGGGCGCCTGGGTGGCTCAGTCGTTAAGCGTCTGCCTTCGGCTCAGGTCATGATCCCAGGGTCCTGGGATCGAGCCCCACATTGGGCTCCCTGCTCTGCCAGGAGCCTGCTTCTCCCACTCCGCCTGCCTGTGTTCCCTCTCTAGCTGTCTCTCTCTCTCTCTGTCAAATAAATAAAATAAAATATATTAAAAAAAAATAAAAGATTAACTATTCCTTTCTAAGTATGGCTACATGATCACTGCAATGCTTCATAGAAGATCTGGTAGTCAGGAAGCCTGGGTTTGCTTTACTTAAAATTTTCTCTTTCCTCGTTTACTGAGCGCTCTTTGGTAATTCTTTCTGTGTTCCTGGGTCTTCCTTTCCTTCCATTTAATATAAGAGGACTCAACTAGATAAGGCAACTATAAGTAATTCTGTGACTATTCTATTCTATGATTGAGCTGCATAGCTTAAGCAGGGCTACAGCTTCTGATTTTAGACTACTCCTGGTTACTCCTATTAAACAAAAGTCTCTGCATTGAACTTCCCGAAGGATTCTCACAAAACAGAGTTCAAAACTCTTAGACAAATTGTCTAAGAAACAAATGTTTTTAAATATCCTTAATATTATTCATAGTAATTCAAATCATTCAGCAGAGGCTGCCTTAACAATGTGTTAAATTTAGCCTTATTGCCTACATTATTAACCAATAAATTCAATTGACATTGAGTCTGATGTTTTGCCATTATGATATTGTTTTGTGCTTGCAAATTAAGCCAGAATTCTGGCCTTTTCTGATGCTGGGATCTAAAATATATATTTCTATGGCTATCGTCTTGACCAAATAACTCCAATGAAAATGAAAATAATGCCTTTGACATAAATTCTTTATTTTCCACCATTTGAACACAGAAAGGTGACAATGTATATATTCTCAAAAAATGTTTGTAAGATTGTTCTTGTCTTTATATATTAGGTCCACCTTATTTTAAAACATGTTTCCATGCATAAATATAACAACCTATGAGTTAAAAGCTTTGGGCTCTTCCCTCCTGATTTTGTTATGACTCACTCTCTCTCTCTCTCACCTTTCCACAGTTCAATTTTTAGTTTTACTGGTGGATGAATAGTTATGATAGCAGAACTACATTGTTTTATTTCTATGTCATTACTATTATTCATTACACATTTGCTAGATTAAACAATACATTCAAATGAAATAATGAATTACATTTTAAGAGCAGAGTGAGCTATATATTTGTTAAAGAAAATTATACTAAATCTTCATTGGAAACATTAGTCATACCTTGTAGTGGAGTTAATTACATATAAATATTTTCTTGGGCAAAGATTTGTTTTAGAAATAAAATAAAGTTACTGTAAAGGATTTTATTATTATCTAAAAGTAATAATAGATTATATAGTACATTTTTAAATAGAAACAATCTAGTTTTATTTTATTTAATGTCAACTATATGATTTAAACTTCTTGATCTGTTTTTAGCATAATATTATTTCAATCTACCTCACATTTTTGTTTGGAAAAAAATTAAAAATTATTATCTATCTATATATATGTTTATGAGTTAGACTTGCAAAATCTCTTACAGACTGCTAGCTGAGAAAGCTTTAGGATAAGTCTAACTCTTTAGTCTTCCTATAATCAGTTCCTTAGTAAAAAGCTATCATGTTAGTGACTTCCTTAGAGCATCTTCCCTCTAAATTCTTTGCAGGTTCTCATGTTTCAAGAAGTTGGAAAAATGTAGAATGAATGGAAGACTGAATGTATTTCATTTCCAGATAGGTACAAACTAGATTTCAAAATGTTTATTTTAAATCCTACATCCAGCTAGGACCTACTTCTGTGATAAGGGATATCTATTTTTTTTCCTTTAAAAAATATTAAAATACCAGGTAACCCGAATATGTGGCAAATATGCTCTTAAGATAACTTAAAGGGACAGGTATATTGGTAGTTTTTTAAAGGATCTACAAATATCATTAGGATTATTTGTGATTAATTCATATGGTACCTTAGTCACTCTCTGATAGCCAGCTAGATTTTAAGGAACATCATTATTTCTCTCAACCATGGGTATACAATTTTGTGCATCACTGCTCAGGTGAACTAAAAGAGATTATACAAAAACTCAATTTATTATCAAAAGGATTTGGCAATGGAGAGGCTTGGGTGCAATGTGGCCAAGAGTAAAAATGTAAACAGAACATGTAGATTTCATATTCTCCTTCTTGGTTAATGTAATATTCATTTAAGTGATAATATAACTGCTTAAAAAGAGGTAATGTCAAATGTTAGCATTTAAAAAATAGATCCAACTCTTTCTTCCAACAGATTTTAGTTCTTCCAGAAAAATGGTTAGGCTCTGCATCTCCATTTCAGATTTTCAGCCAGTAATGTAGTGTTTCTCTTTACATACTGTCTTGCATTAAATCACAGAATTTTTCCAGATAGAGCAGTATAATGATTTAATCATCACACTTGCTATTTTTCTATCCTTTCTGAAACCACAGGTTAGATCTGAGGGGTCTATTTGATCTTCCTTATCTCTGAGAAATAAAATTTGATTATTTGGTTTTCTAATGAGGGAACACATGATAGTTTTTCAGCTTATCCTTTAGAAATAAAGCTCTTTGGACTTTGAATAGAATAGCATGCAGTTTCTCCAGGGTACCAGTGACTCAGAAACATCTTCTTTTCCCATGACAATTGTACATTAGTGAGCTGCTTGGCATCCAGTGTCCTGTTAAACAAACCGGACCATTTTGCATGGTCTCCATTATGTAAATGTGAAAGATTATTCTGATATATCATGAATGATAGTCTATAAATTATAAATTATGTATCTAAATAAATTACACAAATAGTGGTTGAAAGGACTGATTCTCGAACTAGACTACCCAGATTCAAATTGCACTTTGAGTACTTACTAGCTGTGTCTAGAAATGTTAATTAACCTTTCTGTACCTTATCCATAAGGTGAGGACAATGATGGTTCCAGTCTCATTGTTTGTTTTTTTTTTATGAGGATTAAGTGAGTTATTACCCACAAAGTGTATGTGACTGGAGCATAGGGAGCACCCAATCAATGTTAGCTATTACCATGTATAGTTTCATAAGAAAAATAAAGTCATACTTATCAACTCTCACTGTTGTGTTTTTCCAAATATGATCTATACCTTTATTGCACTAAGGAAGGCATGATTCATTTGTGACTTTACGTACAATGAATTACATATATTTTGACATATTTACGTAAGAAAGAATTTATCTCCATTTTAGATAACCTTATCCAACCACAGTACTGCAATGATGTATGATTCTTGAAAATGTGGAAATGAAACCACTCTATGTATTTTGTAAGGATTATGAGTTCTTGGCTAGTAACAGATAACTGAGCAGGTTTAACTACATTTTTATAATAATTAATATCACAACTGATAAATTTCATAAAGTGAAAGCATAGTGCATCCACTAAATTGGAGTTACTTATCACCTTTATTTAAACTTTTTATTTATATTGAGACAATAGTCACCAGCATCTACCATCTAGAAAAGATAGTCCAAATGAAATTTTGTTCAAAAGAGAGGTATCTTTAGAGAATTAGTCCCCTGTAATGGAACTATTGATGGTACTGAAGGCAGGCCCCTATGTGTCGAACACCTGCTTTGGTGAGACACGTTTAATGCAAGGAAGGAACTATTGTTAGCAGCAAGAAGATTCCAAGCCCTTGGCAAAACCTGTGTCTTTGAAAGTGAGAAAGGGAATGGTGTCCCTTGCTTATTTTCTTCAAGCAAGACCCTGTGTGACACAGCGCACTGCAGTAATTCTATTTAAATGGTTTTGTTTAACTTAATGTTTTCTATCACTCACCCCTTCTTTTCCGTAATAGAGACTGATGACAATTTGGCTTTTATAAACCTTTGGACAGCATGTCATACAAAGCCTACCCACACAATGCTTATGTTATTTCAAGGTCAGTTATAATTGTTTTTCTTTTCTTAATTTCTTTCTTCCAAACTTAATAAAAGCAATTTGAAAAGCTTGAGGTTATTATCCTAGAAAAAATATGTAATTCGGTATTCTATTTAGACACATATTAGTAATTGCAAGATTTCAAGGATTTAATGTATTAGAATTTAGAATTCATTGAACCAGTGTGTGTCAGATTCTTAAATTTATACAAAATCTTACTTCTGGTTTTAACAGTTTCTTTTTTTTAACCTTAATTTTAATATTTATTTATTTATTTATTTATTTATTTATTTATTTATTTACTATAAGCTCTATGCCCAGTTTGGGGCTTGAACTCATGACCACGAAATCAAGAGTGGCATGCTCTACCAACTGAGCCTGCCAGGGGTCCCTGGTTTTAACATTTTCTTATCAATTGGTTCACATAGTAGGCGCAGGGAAATTGTCTCTCCAGGATGTTGGAAAATTGGAAGCAGAAGATATGTTTTAGGTAAATCCAGACATTCTGCTTTCTCCACAGAAATAAGGGTATGGTGTATCTGATACTAAGTCTACTTCCCGGTAAATGAACATATCCCTCATTAAATTGCTAGTCTGCACCTTTCCCAATGGTGACATAAACTCGGAGTATAAAAGGACAGTGGCCTAGCACAGGTTGAGTTTTCCAGACCTGGTAAGCCCTGCCATCCTTGGACAGTATCACAAGCAGCTACACGCCCTCCCTGGGTACTCCAGGGCCCAAAGTACAGGGACTGGCTGTATATCCTCCTTCCTGCCTGTGCTTCTTGCCACTTGAGTGGTGGTTAATTAAATTGGAAGCACAGTCTCACCTCACATTGGACATATAGGGTGGGATTTCTTCCTGCAAATCCATAGTCAATCTGAAATAATGGGAAAAGTTTTGGTCATTTTAGAAATAAGCTTGATGCCTGAGCAGGAATCAGGTACCCGTTGCCCTTGTATTCATTAGCAGCATGGATTAACTGGTGTTCTGAGCAGATGAAACTAACAATAAATGAGCAAGGCATTCTGCCCCTGTCAAACAAAATTAAGAAAGTGTGAAAAAAAATATAGTATGACTAGAACAGACTTTATTTTTTTATTTTTTATTTTTTTTAAAGATTTTATTTATTTATTTGAAAGAGAGAGAATGAGAGAGAGAGAAAGCGAGAGCGAGAGCACATGAGAGCGGGGGGGGCGGTCAGAGGGAGAAGCAGACTCCCCACTGAGCAGGGAGCCCAATGCGGGACTCGATCCCAGGACTCCAGGATCATGACCTGAGCCAAAGGCAGTCGCTTAACCAACTGAGCCATCCAGGCGCCGTAGAACAGACTTTATAGAGGATTCATTATTACAGAGTTATCTTGGGCTCACCCATTGTGGAATAATAATAATAAAAAATTTAGAGTTAAAACTGACTTTCTATTTACTGAGATTACTACTATCAGTACCATGGGATGTTCTAATGGCCCCACTATTCATGAACTTTGTGCTCAGCAAAGTTTAATTTCTGCTAGCCTTAGTTTCCTGATTTTTTACAATGAGAGTAGTAATACCTAATAGGATTATTGGAAGAATTAAATGAAATAATAGCTGTAAAACTGGGCTTGACATATTAAAATAAAAATTAGCCATTATTATTTATTTTTGAAGAGCTACTACTGTTTTAATTTTACAGAAAAAAAAGAGAACATTAGAGCTCAGATAGTTTCACCCACTAGACTAAGGTCAGGCACAGCTAGTATGTGGAAAGCTTCATTAAGCACAAGATTCGAATCAAAGTGGTTTTGAAAAGATTATGGAAACTCAATGGAAAATCACCATAGTAAGGTCCTAAAACTGGTCCACTAATCTTACATTACACAAACATACATGGTCCCTTGATCCATATGACATTTTTCTAACCCCAGATCTTGAATTCCTACTCAGTTGTGTATTTTTCCTATTTCTGATTTTAAAATTTGTAGTATTTCACCATCTCCTTGTGTGTGTGTGTGCGTGTGTGTGTGTGTGAATAAGTTGTGGTATTTAACCCCTATGTCATCTGAAGTCCTCTAGTTCTTGAAGCTCTAAATAAGATGAGTTTAGACTCCTATTCCATGCCCCATGGAAAGCCCAATACTCTTCTCAAAATTTCTCTAAACTCCCAATGGGTCTTGCATCTTCATGGTCACCTCTATGTCCAACCACCTTTCCCTACAACTTTTTTATTTCCTGCTCTGGTGTATACCCAAATGAAGAAATCAGTCTCCTTCTGAAGCATACACCACATACACAGTTTCATAAAAATAAGTGTGCTCAGCAATGTGAATGTAGCACACTTTTCTCAATTATAGGGAAGAAGCAGAAACACCAACAACCTAAAACTGAATATCATATGTACCCAGTTTTAAATTTTTACATCTACCTTGAAGGCCATCCCTCCTTTTTCTTCTTCTTTCTTCTTTATTCCCCACCACCCAACACATTCTCATAAATTTCTAATTTAGAAACAGTTTTGTTGTCTTCTCTTGCTTTCTCTCCTACTAACATGTTCTCAGACTCTCAGACTCACAAGCACCTTATCAAGATATTTTCCTAATCTTAGACAATTTTTTAAAAGGAACATTTATCAGGGATTAACAAACATACACACCATGATTGCATGTCATTTCAACTCTTCTTGGATCAAGGAGAGGTGGAATTAAATAAATAGAATTAAGAAAATAAAACAAAGTAAAACCCACAGTTGAAAGGTGCTTCTGTGGGAAAAGAGTTCCAAATCAAAGCTCAGAAGTTCTTTGAAAACATCTGTGTCCCTGGATGTATTACCATATGTGCTACTTGCAGAGGGGGCATCCCCAAAATCTTGGGGACAATTTGTCTTCTCCAAAGCAAGCAATGGCTAACTACACAAAGCCCTGGTGTCAGATTGTCTGATTTACCAGGTGAAGGGCAATTTGTTTTGATGTAGAAGTGAATCTCTATTTTCCAACTGGAATAATATTGATTCTGAGATATGGTGTCTCTGAAAGCCCTGTGACGGGTTTCAAAATTCCAAATATTACGGCTTCAGTAGACATTTCTTCTGTGTAAAACTTACATTTTTTGTGTTTATTCTCCAAGTTTGGGCTATACTTATTGGCTGTATTTATGCCCTAGAAAAAGTGGCAGTTATTTCAGATTTTTAAATTATAATCTAAGACAATATGTTCTTATTACTTAAGGATCAACTGTAAAAATTAAGCAATTATTGTTATTAGCCCTATTATTTCACTTTCACCTTTGTCTTGCAGGGTTACTCTTCTACGGTTTTTGTTAAATAATCATTATATTTGTGTCATTCAGTTGATCATCCTGCTCACTATTTTCTCAGAGCTTTAACTGGAAGTTAGAATTTAAATATTTAAAACAGGCCTCCAATGAGTTATTATTTAAATACTATAGCATGTAGGTTGAGGCTAAAGATTTCTACAAAGAGGCATTTCCTATTGCTTTTGGCAGCAGAAAGTCTTTAATTTTGAACAGGTTAAATAGAGGATCATAAAACCAAGGAAGTTTTGAGAATCCACCTCCTTCCTAAGGTACTAAGATATTCTAGACTGCCAAGAAGCAGATTTTTTCCTAACAAATTTCTAGGACAATGATTCTGAAATCCGTCCAGGAGTCCATTCTATATTCACTGTTATTTTCAGATTTGTGTTGCTGAGTATATTTCTCACTATTATTTCATCCTTATTGGAGTTGAAGAAAAATGGATTTCCTTAACACCCTTCACATTCTCCCACTGCCTAAGGAACAAGGCTAATTTGCTTTTCAGCCCTTACTCCTCCAAGCAAATCAATCCCCTCTTGATTAAACTCTCTTAGTGAATATCAACCTTAGCACCATTGCTAAATTCATGATTCCCTCCCAAACAAAGGCTACAGAGAAAAATACTAAACATGTAGAGGAGGTCTAATCATGAACTATTATTAGAGAATATTAACAAAACCTAAAATCAAAACTCTAGAGCTTTAGTCATGGAGGGACTGTATGAGCCCCTAGGGAAAAAAAGAAGAAGAAAAAAGCTGACATTTGAAGTAATTTAATCAAAGCTTTTGCCATTCCCTCTTGGGTTCCAGACATAATGTGAAGCTGTTTTAAATCATTGTGACCTCCATGCCTCAGCATCTTGGGAAAATTCAAAGCTGAGTGTTTAGCACCTGAAAGCCTTTGTATTTCCTTCTAACATCATGGAAATAAATTTCACATATGCATCATATTTTAGATATTCATCTGATCTTCTCTGGTGTGGGCTATTTGCTGACAGTGCATGGTTCTTGAATAATACAGATAACATACAACAAATGTGCCCTGCTCCTTGGTACACAGGAAATAAGGATGCTCACAGTACCCGCCTCCATGAGTTAGCTCAATAAATTTGAATTGCTCATTAGAGTTCCAGTGCTTCATTGTTGCCTATATGTGAACAGCTTAAGTGAATAGGAATCAGATGGAGGGTGGGGGAGGATGCACAGAGATTTCACATAATTCCTGTTGCCAGAGAAACCATTTTCTTGCTGTCTGGGCATGCACCGAGTAGCTTAGATCAACTGGAGGCTGAGCACAGCCCTTGCTGTGACTTTAGTAAAGAAAACAAACAGAAGGGAGAAAATGCTTACAAAGAAAAGCAGAATCAATATTAAAATGTTCTTTTAATTAAATGGTTTTGTAGACTGGGTTTTGAAACGCCTTGTCCCCTAAGATGGCTGTATTTGACTCTACATGTGTTTCTGTGCCTCATGTGGATTATATTTCTTTTTTTCCGCCTGTGTCTGGAAGACCGTGTTTTCATGTATGTTTGCATACATTATACATTTGTATGCTTACACAACAATGTTCTTTATCTTTTTCCCTCTTTCTCTCCTTCCTCGCCTCCCCTTCCCCCATCACCTCACATACATCCACATGTCACATCACACAACTGTGCTCTGTTTAACACATGGGAAACTTTTCTCAGGGGGTAAAAGGAAGACTATGGCAATAACATAGTTTGCTCACCAAAGCCAAAAAGAAATGACAAAAAGTGAGGAAGCACAGGAGAGTACACACTGTGAAATCTACACTTGTTTATTTAACACTTGGGTCTTTTTGATGAAGGATGGTTTCTAAGCATGAAAGAAAATCAGTTAAGAATATAGGAGGTGAAACATACTAAATGCACAATTCCTTGTATATTTCTCATTTTTTTGTATACAAAATATATGTTCATTCTACTTCGGATACTACTACTTCTGAAACCATGTAAAAAAAAATAAGTAGTAGTAGCAATAAACAGTTATTTATTATTTATTTATGACATCTCTGAAAAGAGCTATTTCATATTTTAGATTTCTTTTTTATTGTTTTTATTATTGTATTTTCTTATTTTTGTTTTTATTTTAAATTTACCTGCATTAAAGGCTTCAATGAGGATTTTTTTTTCTTATCCTTTGGGGAAAGAGGTCATTGGTAAATATCTTTGATATGTAGAGATTTCATAAGATTGTTTAATAATGAATTCCTTGATATGTCTCACCCCATGTAGAAATGAACGCTATCTACTTGTGTTGTCTCCACTTGTATTCAGTTTTAATCAAATGTCTTTGCCATTTTATGTTATATTTTGTCTTTTGTCCCTGCTCTACTTGTCCCAACAAACACACCAAAACTGTAACCATGTCCTATTTATGTTCACAAGTATTGTACCAAGCATAGAGCCTGTACGGAATAAGTACACAAGAAATATTTACTGAAACAATGAACCAATGAATGAAGCAGAACTTTAACCCAAAGAGATAACTTTATGCTCAAGATAACATTATAAATTGGGAGTACATTAGGATATGAAATTCAGGGTTGCAAATTGCCATATTACAGGAATCATAAGACATATTTCATATTTTTAGATACTCTAAGAAAAAATATGGCAATCTTGAAAAAAGAAATGTTTGAAATAAGAAAATCATAGGTTTTCAAATATAATCTCATATTTCAAAAATTGCAAAATATATATATATATATATTTTTTTTTTTTTTTAATTCACGGAAATAATTTTGGTTTTCTTTTCAATTTTTTCTGACTCTAGTCTAATGTTTTTTTCCTCTGTAAACTCCAGTCTTTGATTGTTGAAATGTTAAAATCTCCCTCTGTCTGCACAATTACTACATGCTAATTTCACCTGCCCTGGGGATATGGCCTAATTTACATTCCTTTTTAATGATTCATCTTCTTTCGGCCAACACAGGTAGAAAATTACTGATAGATTTAAAGCAATCTTACTAAAATCATTTAGATTATGTTTTCTTTTGTCATTCATTTATTTTTACTTTCTATTTGTCTTAGAGGATATGGCAGAATTTAAATTCTCTTTTTGATTTTTGTTATTTTCCACATGTTTCCTTCTGCTTTTCTTTCAATTCTTTAAATCTCTCTTCTTGCCTTTTGTCCATGGATTACACAGATCACAGTAGAAACTATTAAAGATCCCTATGTAATAATCCCCATCATTTCTGAATGTAGATTTTGTCATTCTGTATGATTTTTGGATTTGGCATTACCAGCTAAAATAAATTGATTCATTTTTACTCTTTTGTATATCTTGATGAAAACTTTAATTCCCATAAAGGTCTCAATTCAGATTTTAATAAACTGAAGGAGAGTATGTTTTGTCACTGACTCTGCTCCAGTTAGCATAGCTGATGAAAAAGAAAAGATACTGCAGCCTTAACTTGCATTGGGAATCAACGCCTTCTTGTGTTAGATTTTTCATTATAAATGCAATTGACAGAGGTGTCTATTATAAGATATTTGTTATACAATCTTTATAAATAGCTCTCATCATGTATAAGACAAGTCTAAATTTGTTTGGAAATAGCTTCTTAAGACACCCTGCTGTGTCTTCCTCCCAGTGCCAGGCTGGCATTCAGTGGGGGAGTCAGACATTTTGAGCAACTTTAGCTCGTCATCTTCCTATCAGCTTGAAATGAGGTGCATCACATCCAGCTTAAATGATCCACTTTAAGTGGAAATATGGTTCATAGATAACCATATACAATTCAGCAGTATTTAGCCATACTCTACATCATCTAAGATGAATCTTGTTTTTGATTTCTTTGGGGGAACATCCTGCTTAGCTATTTCGGTTGACATCGCCACCATTTCTGTTTCTTCGAACTTTAATTTGACTTGCACTCCAGTGGAAAAAACTCTTAAAGTTCAAACATGCAATTGCCTATTTTCTGTAAAGACTAGTGTGTGTAAGGAAGATAGAAAGTTTAGGACTCTTCAAGTCTTTGGTCCCATATTTCTATTCAAATGCAAGTTCAAAAATACATTTCAAAGTCAAATATAAATGATGTTTGGATTATCCACCATTTTGGATTATACACACCACTGCTCTCTGTTACTGCAAGTAATTAAGAGCTTTCTCATTCGAAAAAAGTGTTCCCTTAAATGCCGACCCTCTCTTCTATCAAACTTTCACAAGAACTTTAATAAGTGAGACTGACTGATTATAATTCCACCTCCTTTCTCTCCTCAGTCTCTGGAGGAGACATTCAAAAGCAATAACATCCTGCAAAGCACTTAGAAAGTGGGGAAGAAGAGAAGCTGGGGACCTGAATAATGAAGACTCCATGTCAGTTCTTGATAGTGGAAAATTTTCAACACCACATTTCCAAAGATCATATAAGAAAATATGGTCTTGAGGGGGAAATGTACAAAACAGAAATAATCTGGCAAATATCTAGACATGACACAGTCATAGGACAGAAGCAGACTATGGAGATAATACAATCCACCCATTCCCCACTCCAGCCCCCATTTTTACAAATGAAAAAAGTAAGACATCATAAAATCACCCTTCCTAAGTAATAATCACCCCTTCTCTCTGCAACCTCTATATTGCTCATATTTCTAATGTCACTTAATTATTTCTGTTATTTTCACTCTTCTGCAACTATCAATTTGCCTCTGACACCTCTCCCAATTCTTTGATGTGGGTAATATAGCTTGATTTGGTATCCATTACCTGCTCCCTCTTCCAAATACGGGGTTCTGCGCACACCTGTACTAGGACTTGGAAATCCCCAAGATACTTGTACTCAAAGAGAATTATGTGGGGCAGATGCAGTATTTAAAATTAGACAGAATCCCAATTTTGATGGTTATCTCCCTATGTGAATTTGGTCTAGTTACTAACTTCTCTGAGTTTCAGCTTTCACTTTTGTAAAGTAAATGTGATCTTATCTCCTGTGAGGATTGAATAATATAACATACACTTAGTATGTAGTTATATGTACTTACTAACAGAAATAACCATTCTTTAGCAATGGCAATGTAGCATGAGACCACTCTCATGAAAGATCCCTCCCTTGCTTAGGGCTGAATTCACTTTCCCGGATATGTTAATAACTTAGTTCTGTCTGAAGTCTTGATGACTTCTAGTTTTGTGATCTAAGAATCATGAAAATACTGTGTTCATCTGGCTGGATATAGGATTGACATAAGAGAAAACCTGTGGTACAGGGTCAATACTGGGAAGTAATGAGTGAGCGAGGTATTTAATCTGTAATCTAAGATACTAAGATGGGGGCAAAAAAGTCAATACCAAAAGGTCATGTGTAAATGCCAGGAGCCAAGCACAATAGATAACAGGAGATAAAGCTGGGAACAGTGGCTAACGATGAGAAATATCTAAGGAATAAACACATACAAATTCTGCTGGATAACCATCTTTTTCCAGGCCTCTTTTTAACTCAGCACCTGAGAAAACAAAACTCACTGAGGACTGGAATAGTAAATGTAGTTTGTACTGTGTGTTCTAGCTTGTTTTGGTGTTTAGTAGAGATGGAAAATACATGTCAACTGATGTGGTGACCTTAGGCATGGGGAAAGTCTGATGAATGCTCTAAACGGGAAATAACTGACCTAGACCCAGACATGTCTGAGAGGACATCCCGTGTGATATCTCAGGTAGGTATTGAAGGGCATGTAGGGCCCTAGAAAAGAAGGGGATAAAGGGCATTCCGGAGAGAAATGGTACCTTGCAGAGGCCCAAAGACAGCAAAATGCCAAGGAGTTCATTTAGCTGAAACACAGGCTGTGTGTGTGTGTGTGTGTGTGTGTGTGCGTGTGTGTGTGTGTGTGTGCGTGTGTGTGTGTGTGTGTGTGTGTGTGTGTTGTAGGTGGGGCAAGGGAGGCCTGGGCTATTGTGGGGAGAAATGAGACTACACTGACCAGTAGAATCCACCTGAGCAGAGGCTTGGTATGTGTGGTGAAGATGTGAGATTTTAGTCTGAAAGCAATAGGGGATTTTTGAGAAGTTTTAAGTAGGGTAGCAACATGATCAGATTTATGTTATTTAAAAGTCAACCTGTTGGTGGTGTGGTGAGTGGCCTGAAAGAGGAAACGTTAAGTCTTTAACAAAAATATAAGTGTGATGTGATGAGGGCTTAACTAGTGGGCTAACAGCAGGGATAGAAGAAGACAGGTGGGAGAGATATTTGTAGTGGGGAAGAGTTTGACCCAGTAACTTCTACGAAAAGTAGAAGATGGAACTAATTTTTTTTTAATGTGTGAATATGAGAGATCCAAAATGTATGTACATGCTTTGGAGACATTGACACCTGGGTTTTTATCTTGGCTCTGGTAATTACTATTTATGAGACAGGGTTTATTCATTCATGAAATGGAGTTAATAATAATACCTATCTGAAGGGCTGATGTGAAGGTGAGCGAACATGTGGGAATGGTTCACCACTTAGCAGGCACCCAATAAATAGCAGTTATTGTTGGTATTATTAAAGATGCACTTCAAATATAGAGGGCCTGTATTTAAAGACACCTAATTAAACTTCTTTTTCTAAACATACTCTCCCATTATGTCCCAAGTGTGTTGTATAACATCTAGGATGAAATGAATTCACATCTGTAAAATACAGTGCATATAGTAAGCACTATTTGCTCATTAATTTAAATAAATAAGTAAATAAATGTCTAGTTATTTACTGTGCGGTCAGTTTACTCTGCCATCCTGAGAAGTTGGAAAAGGCTCTGAATCCTTCTTGAAAGACACTGGCTCCAAAATTAGAGAGACTTTTATTGGCAATCTAAACCTATTGTAAAGTTCACTTATCAGGAAATGAACCTTAAAGTAGATATGGATCATCATTTCTTTTCATTGAGCTCTTTCTGTCTGAGTTTTAGGAATGATTTCCAGTCTTTTCAAAAAAAGCCACAAATGTGGATGCATTTGAGTGAACAAAATTTTAGTTGATAGCACAGATTGAAGATAACATTTATGACTGTTAAATAAGAACTGAATTATCAACGTTCAGCCCTGTTGGTCCCCATCAGTGGAAAATCTGCGTAGAACCTACTTAATTCTTTCAAATTCTGCTTCAGTCCAAGATACGTCAATATATTTCTTTGTCTTGTTAAGTCTTCAAAGAGGGATTATACAGGTAGATACAGATTAATCTTATCATGCCGTGATTTTAAGAGATAAAGGAAGAACCTTTACTTACATTGTACTTTTAAGTAGTTTTTCTTTCCATTTTGCTGTTTTGGAACTATCTCATACCAGACTGCATTACGCTCCAAGGTTAAGGCTAAGGTATTTATGGAAGCGAAATTAGGGTAGAGATTGCTTTTGCCAAATAGTAATGAAATCTAGGTATGTAAAAATAAGATTATCTCATTAAAGCAATAATAAACACAAAAAGATATTAGGGGCCAGATGGAAATTCAAATAAGAAACTCTATAATAGGATATAAGAATGCAAATCACCCGGAGAAGAGTTTTTGCACATTTAAATGTAGTTGCTTGTGTCATAAAAAGACATACACATAAAATACAATCTGTTAAACTATTTGTATTTGAATCATAAGAATTTCTAAGTAGACAACAATGTTTATTTGAGGATCAATGCCTATAGGTATGATGTTACATTTAAGATGAGTATTAAGTGTGAAGTTTCAAGTACAGTCTGGTATGACAGCATGTTTTAGAGTCAGAGGTTATAATTACACTGAAAGTCATATTCAGGCGGATTCAATGAGTATAATTTCAAACTCACCATTTTATCTTATTTTGGAGAATAGTTCTCTTAGTGTTCCTCCTCCCTTTAATTTTTTTGTTTGTGTTTTTTTTTCCCTTCCCTTAGTCCTATGTGGTCCTTTTTTCATTGTTAGCTTACTTATTCTTTAATTTTGGTATTTCATTTACCACCAGTCCTCCAAACACTTAACTTCCTATTCCCTGAATTCCCTTGGCAGGGTGGGTGGCTCTTTGAAGAGATAAACCCAGCTACATTTAGATATTAGGTGGGGGTTTCAGTGACTGAAAGTTTCTTTATTTCACAAGATACATTGCAGAGCTAGAACTGAGAATTCAGTGCAAAGGAAGCTAAAATATACTTCTGGACAGGCAAAATCATTCCCATTGTCCTCCAGAGTCCACTATCTCCCCAGGGTCCACTATCCCCCAGGATCCACTGTCCCCCGTGATCCACTGTCCCCCTGGAACCACTGTCCCCTGTGACCCACTGTCTCCAAGGATCCACTGTCCCCTGTGACCCACTGTCTCCAAGGATCCACTGTCCCCTGTGACCCACTGTCTCCAAGGATCCACTGTCCCCTGTGACCCTCTGTCTTCCAGGGTACCACCACATCAGAGCCTGGTGAGGCCTGGTTCTTGGCCCCATTGACCCTGAGTCTGTTCCCATAAGTGACACTCTTTACTTTGTTGTTGCTCTTTTCCTTCTTGAAATGCTCTTTCCAGACATTCAAGGAAAACAAAACAAAACAAAACAAAACTCTATGCACCATTTCAGGGATGACTCCAATTCCACCACCTTCACCAAGCTGTCTCCTATCATCAATACTTGCCTCTTGTATTGATTTCCTACTTTAATATGAGTTTATGACTGACATTGTTGTCTAATTGTTTTGTGCTCATTAATCTTTGCCTCCTCAAATTAATATAAATTCTTTAACAATAGGAATTATTCAGTATAGATACAAATACATTTGTGTAATATAGATACAGACAATTTTTAATACTTTTTTAAAATTTTTATTGAGGTATAATTGATATAAAATGCTATGTTAGTTTCAGGTGTACAATATAATGATTTTATATTTGTATACATTATGAAATGATCAGTCTAGTTAACATCCGTTACCATACATAGTAATAAAAATTTTTTTCTTGGGATGCCAGAGTGGCTCAGTCAGTTAAGTGTCTGCCTTCAATTCACATCATGATCCCGGGTCCTGGAATCGAGTCTCAATTC
Organism: Phoca vitulina; assembly: GCF_004348235.1. Lineage (NCBI taxonomy): Eukaryota > Metazoa > Chordata > Mammalia > Carnivora > Phocidae > Phoca > Phoca vitulina. The sequence continues at coordinate 76,255,080 of NW_022589707.1, forward strand.
AGTCTCCTTGTTCAGTGGGGAGCCTGCTTCTCCCCCTGCTTGTGCTCTCTCTCTTTCTTTCTCTGACAAATAAATAAATAAAATCTTAAAAATTTTTTTTCTTATAATGATGACTTCTAAGGTTTATTCTTTTTAAAAATATTTTAATTAATTATTTTATTTATTTATTCATTTGAGAGAGCAAGAGAGCACAAGCGGGATGAGGGGCAGAGGGAGAAGCAAACTCCCTGCTGAGCAAGGAGCTGGACATGGGCTCGATCCCCAGGCCCCGGGATCATGACCTGAGCTGAAGGCCGATGCTTAACCTACTGAGCCGCCCAGATTGCCCCAAGATTTATTCTTATAGCAACTTTCAAATATGTAATATAGTATTATTAACCATAATTACCATGTTGTACATCACATCCCCAAGACTTATTTATTTTATAACTGGAAATTTACACCTTTTGACTCCCTTCATCCATCTTGCCCATCTCCAACCCCCTACTCTGGTAACCACCAAGCCATTCTCTGTATCCATGAGTTTGGTTCTTTTTTGGTGTTTTTTATTTGTTTGTTTGTTTGTTTGCTTAGATTCCACGAATAAATGAGATAATATTTGTCTTTCTCTGTCTGACATAGTTCAATTATCATAATGCCTTCAAGTGGCAATCCATGTTGTTGCAAATGACAATATAATTTTTAATCTCTTAAAATGACTTGAAGTACTGTGTTTAAAGCTTAAACTAAGAACTTTACATCTGTTTTGTCAGCATCACCTAGTAACTCAATGGTAAGTTCCAACTGGAACTCAGCTATTTGTGCTTCTTGCCCAATCGAGAAATTAATGGACATCATTTGCTATGCTTAGCAGTATCTACCAAAGAGAACAGAGCGAAGAGATAGCAGACTATCATAAAAACTAGAAAAGATAAAATTAAAAGCCACTTAAGGTATCACTTACTTGAGAAAACTGGGTTTTCAGGCAATTTCCACTGCCTGGAAATGTTCAGTTAAAGATGGGTTAATCTGGTCACTATGCTTTCATAGGGAAAACATGTCTCTTGTTTCAGTTTTCTCCCTTATTCTCCCCGAAAATGTTGGCTTACATGACCAAATAGTACTCACCCAAACACAAGGCTTAAAAACAAAATCAGAATCAGTTCCTTCACAGTTCACAATCCACGAGAGAAGCTTGTTAACATCATTTGAAAAGTGACTCATGAGGAGAGACTCATAAGGAGAAAACCAGTGGTTTCTGACTTTGTTTATCCATGTGTTGGAAGCTGTGGTGCATGGGTAAACCAGCTCTCCCATCCTACAAAAAAAGGAAAGAAAGCTCTAATTTGCAGTGTTTGCAATTCCTGTGGTATAACCATGCCCACTATGGCTGATTTCAAGTCACCAGCGGTTTTGATAGTCATTTCATAAAATTCCTGGATACTTAACAATTCACCCACAAGCCAATTCAAGCCTGCTTTAGCCTACTACTGGACTTAAAATTAATGAACAGGATTGAAAAGTTTGCTGAGAGCTTTAGCAGAAAGCATGGGCTCAGTATTTTATTCTTCCTTCTATCTTTAACTCTCTCTTAAGTTAGATTCAAAGACCCTAACTCAAAATGAGAAAGGACTTTGAACATATGAAAAATAAAAGCCACTGGTTTTCATTGTGCACAACTCTTACCATGGGCTCATCACATCCTTTGTTAATCCAGCTATCTTCATCTCCTCTTTGAGAATCACATCTATATCTTTTTCATCTTTGTAGACCAATGACTGATACACATATGATCTCAAACATGTTTAGTAAGTGAATGAGTGATTTTGTGACCATTTTGTGATACTACTTAAAAAAACCTACATCCATGGTGGTGCCTGGGTGGCTCAGTCGTTAAGCGTCTGCCTTCAGCTCAGGGCATGATCCCAGGGTCCTGGGATCGAGCCCCGCATCGGGCTCCCTGCTCCGCGGGAGGCCTGCTTCTCCCTCTGCTGCTCCCCTTGCTTGTGTTCCCTCTCTCCCTGCCTCTCTCTCTGTCAAATAAATAAATAAAATCTTTTAAAAAAAAGAAACCTACATCCATGATAATTCCTGTGAAATAAGTTATTACTGAAAATGTGGACAGCATTTTAAAACACCTCTTTTAAACAAATTCCATAGTTTCCCATTTTTGATTCTTTGCCCCTAGGTTTCCTAGTTAGGTGGGTTTGGATAGATTGCCTAATAAGTCTCATTTCTTCATTTATAAAATTAGAAATCAGGAAAACTGTTTTCAAGTCTCCACCTTAGCAATTGGTGTCAGTCTGACTGCAAATTTCATGCTTTTAATCACGACACACCTATTTCTGACAAATGTGTGCATGTGGAATCATAACACAATTTCATATATAAGTGAATACCAGTGTGTTGCTATTGTGGTTGTATATTAGCCACTGAGACATGTAATTTGTCAAGGTTATAAACAGAATATAATTCATTAACTAATTTTGCGTCTCTAGTCCCAAGCTGTTCACTGAAGGAAAAGAAAATATACATATAGATCAATGTCTTGAAAATTACATATTCCATTTTATTTGAGTAAAAGACATATAATAAAGTCATGGCAAATAAAATAGGTTTCATGCAACAAAATACAAGTCATAAATTACCCCAAAAATGGCACTATGAATATACAGTTTATGCATTTGTTTCACCATATTCTTCACCTTTGAGATGCTTGACTTGCGATGGTACCTAAGAGAAGTGATTTTTGGTTCATGGACTATCCGTTGTTGCATCTAGAACACTCCATATCATCTTCACAGTCAGAGTTGGAGATGAAAAGCTTTTTCAGTACCCATTCAACACAAAATAAGTTAGCCTCTTTCAGTAGCAGATGAGAAATCTGAAAACTTCACACATCCAGTTTCAAAATGTTTGCAGCAAAACCTGCACCACTAATGTCATTTTTTAACGCTCTTATTTGTGTTACAGTCTAATTCTACCACCAGAAACAAGTTGGAATTGTAATCCACCCAGAGGTTGATGTACTAAATAGCAACATATTCAAAATTGACATGGTGTCTTCTTATGGATGAATTTAAGAAATAGAAGCTTTTACACGTATAAGCTGAACAGTGTGCATATTCATTGAAAAATACTATTTTCTCAGGCAGCAACTGAGTCTTTTCTATGGCTATGGGATTTTTGAAACTTTATTTTCTGACTTCTGTGGTATCACTTTCCTCTGGTTTTCTCCCTAGCTTTGGCTGGCCTTCTTCCTTTGTCTTCCCAGTCTTCTTTCTCATCCTCCTTAAAACTAAGTAACTAGTTACCTTTACTAACTATTTTTCAAGTTCTGAAGTTCTTCAGACTTTGATCCTCACACATTACTCTTCAGGATTTCTCTATAAACCCTTCCTGGGTGATTCCTCTAAGCCCATGATTCTTTTTTTTTTTTTTTAAAGATTTTATTTATTTATTTGACAGAGAGAGACACAGCGAGAGAGGGAACACAAGCAGGGGGAGTGGGAGAGGGAGAAGCAGGCTTCCCGCTGAGCAGGGAGCCCGATGTGGGGCTCGATCCCAGGACCCTGGGACCACGACCTGAGCTGAAGGCAGACGCTTAACAACTGAGCCACCCAGGCGCCCCTCTAAGCCCATGATTCTAACAGTCATTTATAAATTGGTGCCTCCAGATGTTCGTCCAGCCCCAGACTTACTTATCCAGCTGCATGGTAGACACTCCCACCGGGTTGTCCATGGTCGGTTCAAACACATTGTGTCCAAAACTGACTTACCATATTTCCAACTCCTTTTCAGCAGTTTTATAATCCACCCTGTCAGTCAAGAAACAGTCCTGGAATTTATAATAGATGCTTCCTTCCCACATTCAAATCCAATTACCCAAAGTCAAGGGGATGGCGAAGTACAATCCTATCTTATCTGAAAAGAAAAACAAATTGAATCTTTATGAATAGCCTTTATGATCTTTATGACCACAGTAGATAACATTTTCATTGTTTTTGTTTACCAAATGGTTAATATGATAGGGATTATTCTAATTATTTTACATGTATTAAATAACTTAATCTTCATAACAAAGTAGCTAGAAAGGTGCTTTTGTTATCCCTATTTCATAGTTAAGGAATCCGAGACGTTACTCTATTTAGTGAAAATGCCTAAGAGAAAAATAACTAAGTAAACCCTGAAATATTAGGAATCCTTACCCTTGTTATAAAGTTTTAGTAGTATGTTAATACATTATTGTTCTTGATAGTTATTATTCAAGTCATAAGAAACAACATAAATTATTTTGAAAGGAAAATTAATTTTTGCATTTTTGCCTTATTCTCTTGTTTGCTTTTTCCTTCAATACACATAGGTGATTTTTAGAATATTATTTCAAGTGGTAATCAAACTTTGGCAAATAAATAATTTATTTCCCCTTAGAACAGCCATGGATACTGTCAGTGTTTTTGGAATACCAAATGACAAATGTAGTTCTGATATCCAGTAGAGTACTCCAGACTTAATTGCACAGAAACACCATACCATTTGTGTTCAGATCGCTCTCCTACATTTATTCTCTTCTCAAGGGGAATTCTCTCCTTCCCTTAACTTTGCCTGGAATTATTAACATTCATCAACAGGAGAGTCCTGGGAAGTTTAAAATAGATATGATGCATCATGTTCTTTTGATGGCAATTGTTGCTCATGCGAACTTTAGGGAAATTCCAAAAAGCTAGTGCCTTACTGGGGATTATAAGTGACAAATTTAGTACAGTTTAAGGAAAAGCTAATACATGATTATGAGAAATCCTTTTAATTAGAGATATTTGGAGGAATAAAGACAGTATAGCTATTTTTAAATTGACATTTTCTTAACCTATATGAAGCCTAGGCTAATTCATAAAACATAAAGTTCATGAAGGAAGAAGGAGGGCAAGAAGGAAGGCAAGAAAGGAGAAACCATTTTGATCTTCATTAACTGAACTTAAGAAAATTCTAGGCACGAGTGCCATTTTATCTCTGAACTCAGACAATGTGCCCACACCCTATTTAAGACTGAAAACATGAATTAAACATCCCTTGGCTTCCAAAGAGCAAATGAAAGAGAATCATCATCAAAATATGTGAAGACCTATGGTCGTAGAGGCACTCCAACTTACCTTTTTATTACAAATATAACCACATTTCCATTCCATATTTTGAACGGAATAATATTATTTTCAAAATCCCTCTGATTTTTCCCAAAGAGGATACCCCGTACCAAATGTACCCAGTGAAATAATTCACCTACTGAAGTCTTGTTTTCAATCAAAATGGCAGAGTACTGATCAAACCAGCCAGATGTTATATAACAAGCATACAAGCTGAAGCCTCAGAAACAGATATTTTTTTAGTGAAAAAAGACTTCAGCCTCCAGTTCTATCCTCTAATTTATAATTAATGTTTAGTCTTTTTCACCATAAACTCTTTATAATGGGAAAACTGAAGAAATGAAAACATTTAGATTTTTATCAGTTTATGTTTCAGTGTTATAGAAACAAAATATATACTTAACAAAGGATTATTTTTGAAGCTTTAAAAATTTTCCCTCATTTGTTTAGGTCAAAACTCATCCATTTGACAGGCAGAGTGGATCTGAGAGAAAATGAAGTCTATACAAAGGAGTGATAGCAATATACACAAAGGTCTCAGAATAAGAAATGGAAACTTCAAATTAGTGACTTGACTTTAGGGCAAATGCAACAGCATTCGTAATCATTTTATATTTTGTAGTTTATTCCATTATTACACATATATATCTTAATGATTAAATATTTTTAATCATTTGATCCAAACAGAAAATGGCCAATATATATTATTAGTAGGTGCACTGATTTGTTCATATTAGTAGAACAGAACTGACTAGAAGAAACAAAGTTTTGAATTATGTTTTAGATTAAGAAACTGACAGACTTTCCCTAAAATCCTAATAAAAGACAGTTAGCAGATTGACCTCTATCAAACACCAGTGATTTTCCTAAGATTTTCATGGAGTTGGAAAATAAAGAGCCGAATTCTAGGCAGGAAGAATATCTAAACAAGGAGCCTCTAAATTCATTTTAATTTGACTCATATCTGAATTGATTAGTAATAAGGATACTTTGTGAACTATCTGCTGCACTGACCATGTTTCATGACTTGCCACATGGTTCTTGACAATTCAGGTGGGCAAACACGGACTCCCAGAGAGCAAAACAATTTATCAATAAGAGAATCCTTATCTCTTTACATTTAAGTGGTGGATGTGATAGAAATGTGATAGAAACAGAGCACAGTCAAATGTAATCTGACTTGCAACTGTTCTGTCAGCCTCATTAGATAGCAAAACTAATAGGTTCTTTGCTTAGCTCACTGGCTCATGAATATTCTTTGTTGCCTGGTTTTTATTCTCAATAAGAGAGGACAATTTATTGCACAATACATAAATAAAATAATTTTAGGTCTGAGTGTTTTGCTTCATAATTTCTATTTAACTAAAAGGAATTTCTTGTTTAGAGAGAAACTAATAATTTTTGTTTCATAGTTTCTGTTCTTAATCAGGGGGGCTTGTATTCTTATTTCCATGTAACCTAGTTTTCTAAACTTTAACTATATGTGGATATTTTCATAAGTTTTATAAATTTCCTGAGACTCTAATCTTTTTATGGCCTCCTTATGGATTTTTTTGACATCCAGATAAAACTTAAGCAATTTAACAAACGGATGCACAAGTGTTACATATTTTTATAAAAATAATACAAGATACTAACTTCATGTTCTGTGAGGAACCTTGATACACATTGGCTGAATAAGGTAGCAAAATGCATGATAAGACTCCAAATACGAGGATGAATTCAATGTATAATATCAAAGGAAGATTGTATTAAGTCAACAGAGTTTTGAAAAACTCATTTGCTTTCATTGATGTAGCTTATTAGAAACATGAAAATAATTTCCTATGACTTCACTGTAATAGAAAGCATTCCCTATACATATATATACACATATATTATAAATATTATACATTTACATATATTATATAAATATATATATATAATACTAACATTCACTGAAGATGAACTTAAAGGCACTTGATAATCATGGAAAGCATTTCTGGATTAAACTGATTAAGCCAAGCTAATAGTGAGTTCTTCCTACTTTCTCTCCTAATTTCCTAAAGAATGAACTTGTACACATAAACGAGGTGAAATCCTTTAACAGTCCTGTGAGGAGGAATGAACAGGTATAGATTTTTATAAAGCTGGAGAAAAATAATTATAGTATATCACGTAGTCTCAAAAAGTTCATCCATCATTTAAGTATGAGAGGACAGGAGAAGGGCAACGTAGACATAGTGAAGAGAAACATAGTACCTTAAAGACCTGAAAAAAGTTGCAAAGCTCACAAAATTCTTCATTATAGGAAATGTCAGAACTTTTTAGAAAATATCCATTTTATTTTTACAGCAAAGTTAAAAAAGACCTCTCCTCTATGAGATGAGGATGGGAATTTATTCATATTCATGGCAGGTTTTTTTTTGGTATTACTATTATGTGTTAGATTTTGTGCTAAGTATAATAGATGTGCAATGCCATTTAATCTTTTATAATTAGTTTTGGATAAATAGTAGTAGCATCCCCACTTTAAAGATGAGCAACCTGAGGCTTTCAGAAATTTAATAATTTGGCTAAGAGGAAAAAAATTATAAGTGCGTAGCTGAAATCGAAATTCTGGCACTCAGTCTCAAATCTCTAAAGCACTTAAAACCTATTTTATACTGCTTTCTATCAAAATAAGAAAGCGGACTGAGGGACAAGCTCAAGTGAAAATTGACTAAGCCTCTTTAAGCACAGACTCCAACACAAATACATAGCAGGTTTATATTTCCATGGATATAGTAAAGGACAGACTTATCAACTCAACGATGTAGAGGATAGACATCCAAAGTGTTCTTGAATGAAAAGAAAAGAAAGTGGTTTTGTTTTGTTTTAAGATGTATTTATTTGTTTTGAAAGAGAGAGAGAGAGAGAGAACAAGCGGGAGGGGCAGAGGGAGAGAGAATCCCAAGCAGACTCCACACTGAGTGCGGAGCCTACCTCAGGACTCAGGCTTACAACTGCAAGATCATGACCTGAGCTGAAACCAAGAGTCAGATACTTAACCGACAGAGCCACCCAGGTGCCCCCAGAAAAGAAAATGTTAAAAGAGATTAAACATGAAATCAAAATGATGAGGGAGCAGGTAGTAGAAATGAAAGAAAGAGAGTGGAGTTTCAGTTGATAAATAAAAGTTTAATCTTGGGATATGGTATTAAAAATATGTGATCCACATGGTACACATTGTGGTTGTGCAAAGTGAAAAGCATCCAGTGATGAAAGCGAAGTAAGGGCTGGGCTGACTGCAGCTTTATTGGATAAAGGCTGGCTGTGGGCTGGTGTCTCTAGAGCTGGCTTGTTCTCTTGTGTATAACGTCTAATGCTGATCTGCTCAGTGCAGTCACTATCTCAACTACATGAAAGTCAATCTAAAAGAAGAATAAAATCGTGGGAACATCAACTCATGCAACTCATCATGAACAGAAGGGCTGTTCGGCTTTTAAAGAGAACCTGAAGAGTATTAACTCTTTCCAAAAATAAATAAATAAATAAATAATCCTGTTTGACCAGTCTATCAAAAAACTGAATATCTGTTATTTTTTTTCACCAGTGTGCCTGGTAACAAGAAGTGTTTGAAAAAAAGAAACCTTTTACTTTTTTGCTGAAATGTTTCTGGTAATGATAAAGTATTGGGAAAGGTGATGCAAGGTCCATATCATTTAACCTATGCAAACTAATGTATTTGTCCTTTGCCTGAGGATGAAGAAAAAAAGCAGTTGTGGCACATACTTACTGATTAACCCAAATATATAACTCTATGTATATAAAGCAATAGTAACTGAGGATTAATGTACTCCTTATTTATAGTGCAGCCAAGGATATTAAATTTTGCCACAGTAGGAGGGTTAGGCTACATTTAATCATTTCCAGAATAGGTAAGATGAGCAACATTAATTCTGTTGAGCTTAAATTTGCTTTTAAGAAGTCATCTTGCTTAGAGAATTAACTCGCAAAATAATGAGTGATTATGTGGCACCAAAAAGAAAAGAAATACCATGCAGCATCCACTGAAAAGACCGAGAAGTATTTGAAAAACTAGGACAGGAGGATGCTGGAAATCTTGCTCCTGGCAGCATCCTGATGGGGCAGCAGGAGAACAGTAGACAGAAGCCAACAGGGCTTTAAATGTTCCCACTTAGTTTTGAAAGTTGTTTGCCATTAAAACCGTTCTGTAATAACAGACAGTGTATTATCAGCATCTTGGGGGGGATTTCCCACCCCCACCCTTACATTGTCTTCTTCCTAGATGATTTTTTTTTTTTTTGGGTCCCAAATTAGTATTTCGTTATTTAGAAATTAAGCCCTACCTAGATCCAGTAACTCCTCCATACAGGGGCGACCAGTAGTGAAATGTCTAGAAATATGAAATATGAGTAACATTAAAGGAACTGGGAGTATTTAGCCTGAGAAAAGAAACAGGGTGTACATGGAGGCTGCCTCTGGATGTTTGAAATGCTTCCCTGTGAAAAAGGGAATAAACTTACTCTGTTGGACATGAGATGCAGAACAAGGAGGAAGATTTCAGTTTAAAGCATTTGTGTCCTGGAAGCACTATTTGTGACTATTTGTGCTTGATCATCACTAGAAAAAGGCATGGGGAGGCAGGATAGGATGATTTGCATAAATTCTCCAAATGTTTTTAAAAATGAATAGTGTAGGAGACTATTTAAGGGAAGTAGGCTTCCTAGTGATAATTACAAAGACTAAATGAATACCTACCATGTATTGAGCACCTACTATGTTCCAGGCACTGTTGGAGATGATTCATAAAGATATAATTTAATTTTAACAGCAGGTAGATATTACCTCCTTTTTACATATAAAGTGGTTTTGGCATTTACTAGCTATATCTTAAAGTCACACAGTTAGTAAATGGCAAATATGGAATTGAAATTCGGGTGTGAGTGACTCATTTTTACACTATACTATATTGCTTCCATTTTTAGGGAAGGATTTCTTCATTAAAAATGTGCACTTAAGGGCGCCTGGGTGGCTCAGTTGGTTAAGCGACTGCCTTCGGCTCAGGTCATGATCCTGGAGTCCCTGGATCGAGTCCCGCATCGGGCTCCCTGCTCGGCAGGGAGTCTGCTTCTCCCTCTGACCCTCCCCCCTCTCATGTGCTTGCTCTCTCATTCTCTCTCTCTCAAATAAATAAATAAATAAATCTTTAAAAAAAAAAAAAATGTGCACTTAAAACATGAAACCCTTAGAAGTAACCTGTAGGCATTCCCTATTAAGCTTAAGGACTGGAAGAACTCACATCCTGTGTGTATATGATTGTGTGTGTGTGTACTGCTGACTCAGTTTCTCTGATCCATCCTTTGAGAACAGTTTCAGACTGTGTTCCTGATTAGAAGCAAAAGAAATCCTTAACTCGCACTCTTCAATGAGAGAGAGAGAAGGACTCAAGAGAGTGTCTACTGAAGGATTCTATCAGGGTTGGGATAAAAGGCTTAAAACATTAGGATGATTTACCTTTTCAGAATTGAATGTGTGTGTGCATGTGTGTAATTTGGCTTAAAGAGACTTCATAAATTTGCTAACAAAAACAAAAAATGGTTTTTGAGGGAAACTGGATGTGTGAGAAAGGGAGAAAAACAGCCTTACACTAGATACTTCGGGTTTGTGATCTGTGGTTATTCTTTATGACAATGCTGTGAAATAGTTATATTAGAGCATAGGAAACTGAGACTCTAGGATGCCATCCATGGTCACACAGCCAGTTTGTTGTAGAATAAGAATCTGACCTTAAATCTGTCTGGATCCAAAGCTGTTTCTACAGTGCCCAGTCCTTTTCTTTCAATAAGTGTTTATCCTTGGAATTATGACCGTTTTGGTCCTAGCCAGTACATTCATGGCAACAGCACATTTTTCTAAGGATACACAAGAGGTACCAAGCAGCCAAATTCACCATGGAACCGGCCGTGGATGGGGCACTGCCCAACTCCCTAAAAAGATGGATGGATATGCAGTACTGAGTAGAATTATTTTGGACTATAAACCGAAGAATCACTTCAGGGATGATTGAGATCAGCCCTTTCAGCAATTGCCTTCTGACCAGCTGCTTATTTTGGAAAACAGCCCAACGGTATAGGGAGATCTAATCTACCAAAAGGGGAGAAATATATTGCAATTTTTCTTTCTTAAGCCTCTCTCCGAAAGTTTGTATTTGGGGAAGAGCAAGCAGTAGGGATTTGGAAATATTTCTAGAATAGAAGAAAAACTTCTCCTTTCTGATGCCAATAGAGAAAAATGCATGTTCTAGTTGCTGTCCTCCAACTCTGGAACTTTTTGATTCTGAGTGACTTACGATGCAGAGACATGTTAATAGATTGCATGATGTGTCCTAGGAATACTTTATGCAAGCATAATTCAAGTTCCGAGGTATATTTTTGCTAAAAGGAACTAGTGAAAAAAATACATTGAATAATGATTCAACCGCCACTAATACTACATATTAATTGAGCACCTACTTTGCCCCCAGCATTGTATTATATACTTTACACAAAGCATTTTGAAATAGGTGTTATTCTCCATCCTTCTCAGATGAGAAAACCGAGATTCATAGAAATTAAAAGAACTTGCCCAAATTTCATAGCCAGCAAATAACAAAGGTGAGATAAATATACAGCCCTTTCAGTTTCCATAGGAGCCACTTTTCAACCATAGCATGCTGCCTCCCTGGTGTGCTTGGTTTTTCATTCTGTCGAATATTCACTGTACAGTATACTCAGCAGATATTGATCTTTTACAAAACCCATGAGCATCAGTCTTGTAGAGGATCCAGATGTTTCCAATTTGAGACTATTAATGTAAAAATTGCAAAGATTCTTTTTAAAAAATATATATATTCAACAATAGAAACTGTTGGTATGGAAGATGCTAAATTGTAAGCAAAGTCTTCATTAATCTTACCCACTTCAGTATGCCCTAGTTAGCATAATCATTGAATAGTGGTTATTTATTTAGACAACACAGCCACGCACTTCATACATGTGCTATTTAATTCAGTGATCAGGACACGCATTTCTTTGTTCCAGATGATTTGATCACAAAGGATAAGTCAGAGCCACAATATGATACTTGAATATACTATGTTTTTCAGAGCTTTTGAAAATTAGTTTTGTAGTATGAGAAACATTATATGTAAATATGAAAAAATTAATGACCTTGTTATTGTCTAATCAGAACCCACATTTCTCCCTGTGCAGCCTTTAACACTTAATCGAATCCTAAAGCTTTAAGAAAATGAGATGAGAACAGGTTTATTGAATGAACAGAATGTTTCTTTCCAGCCCACTAGCCCATGCTTTACTGATGTCCATTTTAATTGACACTGTGTTGCTATGAAGTATCTCAGTGGCATCCTGAGAATGCTCCCCAAGGTTTCATATACCTCCAGCTAGACGTAAACTATGGAAAACAGGGCTTAAAAATTATCTTTCTTTTGCAGTGTAAATGTCATTCACTCTCATTTTCTTTCTCCATTCCTTTCTTTTCTTTCTCTTTCTTTCCCTTCCTTCCTTCCTTCCTTCTCTCCCCCCTCTCTTTTTTTCTTTCTTTCTTTTATGACCTACAGTTTACAGGTACTCACCTGTTTACTTAACATTAACATTTAGATTTATAAAAATTATTAAATAGAAGTATTTTCCCTTCAGAGATCATTTTCACCATAATATCCACCTATTTAAAGATGAACTTGCTGATTATTTTTAATGTAAATCTTTAGCTTGTAGCTCTTAAAATTCTTTACCAGCTACTACTGATTGTTTTCCAACTCTATTTCTCATTAGTTTTCTACTTATAGTTTACTTTTTTGGTCAAGCTAATCTTTCTTCAATTCCTAGAATATGACTTTTGTACACTTCTTTTTATAACTTGGTACACCAATCTCTTCTCTGCCACTTATTAGATTCCATTCTTTTCAAAATCTAGACCAAGGCTCACCTAGTTCAGGAAGATTGCCTCAATTCATCTTAGCTAAGCAATCACTCTGTTATTTTCCATTTCTTCTGTAATGTTTGTATTCAAGCTCATTCATTCATTTATTCATTCATCCTCTCACCAATATTTATGAGGTGTCCACTAGGTGCCAACCCCTTTAGTAAACCCTAGGAATACAACAGAGATTGATATATGTATGGTTCTTGCATTCACAGAGTTTTCAACCAGTGAGGAATGTTAAGAAGTCAAGAGACAATTATAAAGTAAAATAAACAACAGCTACAGGGAGCATATGAAAGCATATAAGAGTGGTACCTAACCCAGGCTCAGGACTTGAGATAAGCCTTCTTTGATAAGATGGAGTCTATATAGAGTCCTAAGGAAGAAATAAAGGTTAGTGAGGTGGAAATGAGTTCTAGGCAGAGGGAACAGCATATGCAAAGTCAGAGAGGTAAAGATTTAAGAATCATTTAAATGACTGTCAGGCAGAATATGAGTTCATGAATTAGAAAGGATGATAAAGGAAAGTGAGGACCATCATAAAGAGCCTTGCGAACTATGGTAAAGTGTTATGTTCTATTAATTTGTACATGTTTAGCGTACCTTGTATGCATTATCAATTTATAGTTATGTGAATCCACAGAATTTAAGACCCAGGAGGAATTCAGAGACCATGTTCTACTCTATTTTAATTGCTTTTATGGTGACTGATCCATTTAAACTGATTACTCAGGAAAGATTTCTGACTGACTTGCATTTAACCAATCATTAAAGTTTTTATCATCCCCTTCACTTTCCTAAGAGGCCAGTAGGAATATTTTTTGCAGTCAATGAAATAATGGGACTTTCATAATACAGACTTTAAACCTAAGGCACCAATGAGAAACAAAATATGAGTAATTCCTAAATTCAGGTTATTTTGTGTGTTCTCTCTTTACACCAAGATAAACAAATATAGTTGACCCGACAGGTAATAGAAGGATTCTCTATCACTAAGACATATATTAGAAATGTTTAAAGAAAGATAAAAATGTATCTGGTGGTTAGCAGCATGTTCTCAAGCTAGGGTCTACTATTCTCCAAATATTATAAATATTCTTGCTTCTTATTTCTATAGTCGGAGTTGGGCAGGGGGCAGTAGTCAGAAATGAATGGGAATTTGCTGAAAATGTTAGCCTTTCTTGTTATAAAATGTTCTTGATTTTATGGAAAACTCGTAGGCTGACCCTATGAACATACATATGTAAACATCATGCCTTCCTCAAGTTCACCAAATTATGAACTGTGTGGTTAGCACATTTACCGAATGTGACTAGGAATAAATGGTATGTTTTAATGTACATTATAATTATACAGAAAATTATCAACAATGAAAGGATAAAAAAATAAAAATTAAAGATACAGTACATTCAAGTTCTTAAGTACTGGGGATTTTTTTCTGAAGAAAATTTTAAAAATCTAAAACCAAAATAGAGGTCATGAAAGAAGAAAAGTTTTTATTTAATAACTCTTGCAAAAAGTTATCTCATATCCTACTATGTTACTTGCATGTGAAATCTATATGCCACATGTCTTTTTAAATTAATTAACTAATTAATATTCTTACTATATTTTTAATATTTTATATACTTATTTATTTTTAAATTCCAGTATAATTAACATATGGTGTTATATTAGTGTCAGGTGTACAATATAGAGATTCAACAATTCTGTACATTACTCAGTGTTCATCGTGATAAGTGTACTCTTAATCCCCTTCACCTAGTTCACCCATCTTTCATGTGTGTCTTTTAAATTATAAGAAAGATAAACATGTAGTTAGGATTGTATAACTGGTTTAACCAACATGATGTTTCTAACAACTATAATCAGAAGAGCCAAACACTGGAAACAAACCAAATTCAACAGGTAAATGAACACATAAATTGTGGGATCTTATTATAATGGAATGCTATTTAGCAATAAAAAGGAATGAATTACTGATACACGTTAACAAGATGGATAAATTTTTTAAACATTATGCTCCGCAAAAAAAGCCAGATTCAAAAGGATACACATTGTATAACTCCATTTATATGAGATCTTAGAGAACAGACAAAATGAATCTACAGTGACAGAAAGCAGATTAATAGTTGCTTGAAGATTGTGTATAGGGGATGGGGAGATTTGTGAACAAAGAAGCATGGAATGTTTGGGGTAATGTAAGTGTTCTAACTCTTGATTAGAATGGTAATTACATAGTGGTACACATTTGAAAAACCTCATCAAACTTGGAGCATTTTTATTTTATATTTTGAATTTTAAATTTTTGAAATTTATATTTTGAATCTATTTTAATTGCTTTTATGGTGACTGATCTTATATATATATATATATATATATATATATTTTAAATTGCACCTACATTCTTAAATTTTAAAAATATTATTGGTGTTTTTTTTCTGATAATATCAGCATACAGTATTTGGAATACTTATTATGGTATATAGCCTTTTAGAAAAAATATTTTTCTCTAGAAGTAACATCCAATTTTGATAATATTGCAAGATTCTGGAATTATTAGATTATACTCTGGCTATAATCTGTTAACTAGAGCAGTCAGAGTCTGCTATAAGAGAGAACTTAAAAGATTTACTAAAATTTAATATGTAAACTTTAAAATTTCTCACAGTTTAATTCTGTATTTTAACTTTAATCCCTAATTTCATGAAGGGTGGTTGTCATTGTTCTAGACTTGAAAGACCAAAGTCAAATAATACTGGGTTAATTCCAAAGATATTTCTAGATAGAAAACTCTGACTGATAGTGTCAAAGCAATTTTGATCTCTTCACTTCTTTTTAAAGAGAATTCTGAGAAACAGTTCTTTCCTACACTATTTTCATAAGCTTCTATTGGCAAACCCTCAGCATCAAAATGGACTATTGACATCATTATTTCTTCCTTTATATTTTATCTGTCGTTGAGACATATTTGTCAGTTGTACTTTACAGTTCTAAAAATTGTGAAGCAGAAGATCTTGTAAACCTTGTACTAACATTTATTTCTATTCACCCTTTTTCTTAGAAATAGACGTGTTGAGGATATGAAATGTTGCTTCACCTCTCACTTCAAAGGAGCCTGTGCTTATTCTTCATGTTCTTTCCCGTTTCTCACTGATAAAAGTATTCACGCTTTTCGTTGTACATTCTTACACATCTGTGAACCTCAAGGATTAAGTGAATTTAAATGATCTTTTCAGTAGAGCTAAAAGGTCAAGAATTTATGGGCCTTTCTTCTAACACATATTTCTTTTTTCTTTTAAAAGCCTTGCAGTATATTTCAGAAATGTTATCTTGGACCTTTTTCTTTTGTTTCTATAAAAAGGAAACAAATCGTTAAATCCACCATAGCTAAACAAACTGAAATATAATATTTAATAAGAAATTGAGTCTATTTTTCGTTAGTCTTTTTCATGATGAAACCAGACAGACACCTTCAGACAAAGGCTAAGTGAGATTGGTAATGTACTTTTAAATGACACCTTGGTCTTCTGGCCAAAAGCTAAAAAGTAGGTGATATCTCATTATACCATTCCATTGGGTAATTTTTATAGCTGCCTCAAAGACTTTGTAAAATGAGGCTGGATATAAATCAATCCTCAAGAGGCTGAATAAATATGAGGTTTTTCAAAGCTACATGCTCTTTGCTGTGCTAAATGTGATAAAAATATTGTTTTTACTTGCAAGTCCCACACTTGTTTAGTACATAAATTTAAGTCCATTTTGCACTTCAGGTATTCACAGTTTTCCCTTCAGCTGTCATCAGGAACACCTGGACATAATAGTAACCTTTTAAATTAAATGGCTTATTAATGTGTTCAACATATATTTATTGGGCATTTCTATGCCACACATTGGACAAGGTGCTGGCAAATGATGTAGGTAGAGGCCCAATTCCTGCCAAGCTGAGAGTCTGTTTCTCCTGTGGGTTCCATTTTCCACATGTTTAAAAAATATGCCTAGCATTTCTAATTTTCAGGAATTAACATTTTCATTAGGAAGTTACAAATCTTCTAACCCTATTTCACACTTGTATTTTTAAGCTATAATTTATCTCTATGTGACTATATTTAGCTCCTTAACAAGAGGGCTTTGGGATCAAAATAGCTGGCTAACAAGAATCAAAGGAGGATGAGTCACATGATGCATTAGGCTCCTAAGAGTATAATCAGGATAACAGTAGAAGCTCTGGCTTAGATAGGGCCTCAGTAATCACCTCTATTTAGGAGTAAGGAAACCTGGCTGTGCTCGGGTATTCACCAGGGGCGCATGTTAAATACTAATCTCCCCAGTTTCACTCATAAGGATTCTGAGACAGTAGTTGGGGGTGAGGATTCAGTACTTATCTTTTTTAAAGATTTTATTTGTTTGAGAGAGAGAGAAAGAGAGGGAGAGAAAATGAGTGGGAAAGGGGTAGGGGCAGAGGGAGAAGCAGACTCCCTGCTGAGCAGAGAGCCCGACATGGGGCTTGATCCCAGGACCCTGAGATCATGACCTGAGCCAAAGGCAGACACTTAAACTGACTGAGCCAACCAGGTGCCCCCCAGTATTTATTTTTAACTAAGCGCCTGGGTGATAAACGGGACTCAGTACCAACATTTAGAAACCATCAATTTAGCCCATTCTCCAATATAACATATAAATACCATCTGCCCCTCACAATAACAAATCTCATCCAGTCCCTACTTGAATACTGCTAGTAATGGAGAACTTAATAACTCTGAAAGGGAGAACATTTCACTTTTATTATTTTTTAAGAGATTTTTATTTATTTATTTGTCAGAGAGAGAGAGTGAGCACAAGCAGGGGGAGCGGCAGGCAGAGGGAGAAGCAGGCTCCCCGCCAAGCAAGGATCCCGATATGGGGCTCGGTCCGAGGACCGTGGTTTCATGACCTGAGCCAAAGGCAGATGCTTAACTGACTGAGCCACCCAGGCGTCCCAACATTTCACATTTAACCACCTCTAAATGATTAGAACAGGCTTCCTTTTACTGAGCTAATATGTGTTTCCTGCCTTGTGTCTTCTGCCTTCTGGAGTTACATAGAATAAAACTAATTTATCTTTTTTATTATAGCCTTCCATAAGCTATAATTTGTAGATAGTTAAATCTTCTCTTCCTCCGAAATGTACCCTCAGTTCAACAATATTTTGAAAATTCAGTAGCCTCAGGTCACTTCATGATGGATAAAGAGACATAAATACAGCTGGCCTTCAGTCATAATTCAATTTATAAGATTCCTCATTTATTCCTCTTTTTCTTCCTTCTTCTCTTCTGGGAATCTAATAGCTATCACTGGGGATGGGGAGAAGCCTGTGATGAAGAGACATGTAAATATACAATTTATCTCTATCTCACTGATATGGACACACATACGACACAGGTGGCTTCCTCTGCTAATATTACTGAGCGGAAGGTAGCCGTGGTGATACGTATGTAAGGAAGGGAGAACTTCACACTTATGTGGATGAGAAAGTGTCAGAAGCCACGTGGAGATCTTAGATAGGTCATTGGAGTGGGTACATTTCAGTCAGCCACCAACCAAAGCACGAAGACTGACTTGCAAAGATGTCCAGTTAAATCTCAAAAAGAGATAGGATGAAGGGAGGGTGAGGCAATGGGAGAAGAATCTAACTTCATCCTGATTACTTTTTTCCATGGGTTCATGTTCATTTGAAAATCACAGTTCATCTTCAGTGTATCATGACATACTTAGAATGAATTCTAAAGAAAATAAGCAAAACCACACCTTCCAGTGTGGATAGGGAGAAGAATCACAGAATGGCATGCTGGGAAAAGTATGTTGTTGACCAAAAAAAGCAGAACTGTATTAACTTCCTTTTCCTTGAGGAATTTTGAATGTATATACTAATCCTTTGGTGGTAGCGTCATCTGTGCTCATAATAGCCAGAGGACACAGAAGAGGCATGATGACCATGACATGCTTGTCCACAGAACATTTCTGCCCAGTTTTTCTCTCTTCCTGCCCTCTCTATGTATCCTTCTCTGTCTTCTGCTCAACTATCAGATAAAACACTATCATTAAAAAATAAACCTTTGGGGACACCTGGGTGGTGCAGTTGGTTGAGCATCCGACTCTTGGTTTCAGGTCAGATTGTGATCTTGGGGTCATGGGATCGATCCCTGAGTTGGGCTCCGTGCTCAGCGCAGGGTCTGCTTGAGATTTTCTCTCCCTCTCCCTCTGCCCCTCCTGTTCATGCTCTCTCTCTAATAATAATAAATTAAAAAAAAATTGACCTTTGTTGAGCCCTGGCTTTCATTTCAAAAGGAAACATGCACTTCTGTTTGGTTGTTTAAACAGAAAAACTGGGAAAGAATAAAAAATGGTGCTCTTGTACTTCTCTGGCTATTGCTAAAATGCCCTCTAGAGGATTTCACTCATGTGGGGCTGTTAAAAAAAAAGGACAATGATAAATTGAAGGGAGTGCCGAGAAGCAAAGTGATAAAATGTTTAGAAAACAAGGTTTGTCAGAAAAGGTGAACCTAACTAGATATGTACAGTCTGAAGGAAAAGAAGAAAACCTAAGGGACAGCTGAGAATAATCTAAAATACACAATGAGATATACAGTCGGACAGAAATCAATTATTCTCATTAACAAAAAGGACAGGTCTTGGGGTGACAGCCTTAAACTCTCCAAGGAATAAATAATGTGAAGTTCAACATTAAAAAGGCTCAACTTTTTTTTTTTTTAAACCTGCTATATGAAAAAGGCAGGGAGGAGGAGGTATTAAACGCTGGTGTCAAGGGACACCACTGTGAAAACTTCTTTGGCAGAAACATTTAAGGCTGAGGTGGGATACCCATCCAGCAGATATAATGCTTTAAATATGAAATCAGTCCTGCTATATGCAGTCTCATAAATGGAGTATGAGAAAGCAGGTGACTATAAATTTTGGCTGTATTGGTGCCACAAGTTCTTCTATATGTTGAAAGTATGATATCATAGTAATGGCTTTTGTTTGCACTAATTATCTGCTTGCATTCACATGTATAATTTACCATCATTCTGAAATTCCTTTGTCCAGCCAAGGTAGAATCTTTCAATAATCCTGCATATGTGTGGAACATAGATACTGAATATTAGTTATGCAGAGCATGTCATAGGTCCATATTTAAAGTTTCAGCAAAAAACCAAAATGAAACAAAAACTTACTTTTTTTCCTAGAAGCACCTGAAAAGTTGACTCTTGTTCATACATCTCCATTTTATTTTCATTCAATTTCTTGGCTATCCATTCACCTCTTTTTCAAAATACAGAAGTAAATATGAACCAGAAACTTCAGGGTAACTTGAATTTTACCTTTTCTGGAGTAATTTGAATTTTATCTTGTCACTAGCAAACACGTAAGTCTTTTATAGATCTAGACAATTTAAGTGGGACCGAAAACCATAACTCCAAATGAGGCCTTCTTTAGGATATGTAATTGGCTCTCTGTAGAGATCAAAACACCCACTTCCCATCTAATCCTACAAAGGAAATTCCTTGTGACCCAAAGTAGTCACGGTTTTATATTTGGGGTTTATCCACTACAAGTGAGTATTAATTGAGGGGTCATGGGCTGTGATCCCTAACTTCACACAGCAAGCCTGAAAGTAATTATTCCCTTATGTGATTCTTTCCTGGAAGGGTTATGATAATTAATGTACTTTAAATATATATATATCTAAGCTATAGTTCATGAGATGAAATATATTCAGAGAATATCTGTTGATAATAAGTGAAATACAAGTTCATGTTTATCTTTAGGCTTGTTTTTTTGTTTTTCATTTTTTGGTTTTTGGCCATTGTTTAGTATTTCGAGGATGACATAATGGATTCTTATTATACAAGCACTGTACTGGGTTTAGCCAGCCCGGGAAGAGCATCTGGCATGAAGTCTGTGAAAAACAAACTCTTACATGATTAGGGGATTCAGAGCTCTGAACTCTGCCCCTTCTATTATATCCTTAGGAAAAGCCCTGTCATTCTTTTTAAGCATTTGAAGTTATTATTAAGTTTAACTCTTAAAGTTCTTCAATATTTTTTCTCAAAACAAGGGCCAGGCAAGTAACCAGTATTTTAAACATTCTTTTATCGGCTATTGTATTAGTTGTAAGGTTACAGTGTACTATTTTTCTTTGAAGAGAATGAAATATTAGTATTCAGTAACAGCCCAGCAAGGACACTGTATGCAGAGCAATAGGCTCACATTTAAAAATGAGTGGTCTCGTGATTAGGGATGGGATATGGATTTCCAATAGCCAAAGAGTTGAGAATAACCGTAGTACTTAGAATGTAGGACAAGGAAAAAATGAGGACATGAAGAATCACTTTATTATTTGTAAATAGTCCATGCTTGCAGATTTGAGCACATAGAATCAATGCTAGGCTCATTAAAATAGCATTAGGGAACCAATGTGCCTGGACAATGACCTGAAGTTGTATCTCTTTTCTAACTCTATTTCCCAAAAGTCTTTACAAAATTTCTCAAGCTTGTCACTGGCCCCTTTAATCAATAATCCAGTGACTTTTCTTCTGCCACTTCTTATTTGTTCACAGTCTACCCTTTGGACCTTTCTCCAAAGTCCCTCTTTGCCCTCCCTGGCACTGGCTATCCTGATTCTTATGCAAATCCTCATCCCAACTTAGTGTCTTCTTGCAGTACATAGCACTATTATAGTAGCCTTTGATTAATAGGTCCTCCTGACTGGTGTAGCCTTTACTATGGACCAGACTATCAAGAGTCATTGCTGTGCTCACACAGTTTCAATAGCCTTCCTTTATGGGTTGAAGATTCAGATTTTAAGTCCTCCAAAACCAACCTTATCACTGTGGCTTTTTTTCATGAATCCTTATCTAGCCAAATCGATCAGTCCTTCTTGTCTATATATTCTTCAACATATTCACTCCTAATTTTATCTCAAGTTAAGTCTCTCAAGTTTTACCAATATACTCCTAATTTATTATTTTTCTTCCTTAATTTACTTATTACTTTCTTACTTATTATTTTCTTGTAATTTCCAGCCAGAAAGGACTTAAGGTGGTTAAAAAGAGTAGTAACCAAACAAAAGACAAAAGAGTTTTAAAATTCAAAAATCTGCGTTCATTTTTACCTTCCTCCTTTTGTTTTATTTTTATGTAGAAAAGTAGAAACCCCTTTTAAGTGTTCATCAATGAAGTAAATTCAAAAAACCCAAGTTCTTCCTAAGCAGAAAGGTTAAACATTTCATGTTTACCTATCTAAAACATTGAGCAGTTTCATGTATATCTTGACTACAAAATTGGATTTTCTAAAACAAAATATTTATTTATTGGGAGATAGAGGTAGAGACTTACTAGCATTTATGATGTATGCAAGTCTTAACTACATTTTAGTTAATCAAATGCTGTGTCTTGAGTCAAAGGGGAAGAAATCATTATGATTACAGGTTTTTTTTAAATTTAGTTTTATTTAAATTCAATTAATTAACATATAGTGTATTATTAGTTTCAGAGGTAGAATTAAATGATTCATCAGTCTTATATAATACCAAGTGCTCATTACATCACATGCCCTCCTTAATGTCCATCACCAGTTACCCTGTCCCTCCACTCCCACCCCTCCAGCAACCCTCAGTTTGTTTCCTATGATTAAGAGTCTCTTATGGTTTGTCTCCCTCTCTGATTTCATCTTATTTTATTTTTCCCTCCCTTCCCCTATGATCCTCTATTTTGTTTCCTAAATTCCACATATAAGTGAAATCATATGGTATTTGTCTCTCTTACTCACTTATTTCACTTAGTATAATACCGTCTAGTTCCATCCATGTCATTGCAAATGGTAAGATTTCTATTTTTTTTTTTTGATGGCTGCATAATATTCCATTGTATATAGATATACCACATCGTCTTTATCCCTTCGTCTATTGATGGACATCTGGGCTCTTTCCATAGTTTGGCTATTGTGGACATTGCTGCTATAAACATTGGGGTGCAGGTGCCCCTTTGGATCACTAGGTTTATATTGTTTAGGTAAATACCCAGGAGTACAATTGCTGGATCCTAGGGTAGCTCTATTTTTAACTTTTTGAGGAACCTCCATACTGTTTTCCAGAGTGGCTGCACCAGCTTGCATTCCCACCAGAAGTGTAAGAGGGATCCCCTTTCTCTGCATTCTCACCAACATCTGTCATTTCCTGAGTGGTTAATTTTAGCCATTCTGATTGCTGTGAGGTGGTATCTCATTGTGGTTTGGATTTGGATTTCCCTGATGCCGAGCGATGTTGAGCACTTTCTCATGTATCTGTTGGCCATCTGGATGTCTTCTTTGTAGAAATGTCCATTCATGTCTTCTGCCCACTTGCTGATTGGATTATTTGTTCTTTGGGTGTTGAGTTTGATAAGTTCTTTATAGATTTTGGATACTAGCCCTTTATGTGATATGTCATTTGCAAATATCTTCTCCCATTCTGTCGGTTGCCTTTTGGTTTTCTCAACTGTTTCCTTTGCTGTGCAGAAGCTTTTTGTCTTGATGAAGTCCCAACAGTTCATTTTTGCCTTTGTTTCCTTGGCCTTTGGTGATGTTTCTAGGAAGAAGTTGCTGTGGCCGAGGTCACAGAGGTTGCTGCCTCTGTTCTCCTCTAAGGTTTTGATGGATTTCTGTCTCACTTCATCCATTTGAGTCTATTTTTGTGTGTGGTGTAAGAGAATGGTCCAGTTTCCTTCTTCTGCATGTGGCTGTCCAATTTTCCCAACACCACTTGTTGAAGAGACTGTCTCTTTTTCATTGGATACTCTTTCCTGCTTTGTCAAAGATTAGTCGACCATTAGTTAAGGGTGTATTTCCAGGTTCTCTATTCTGTTCCATTTGTTTGTGTGTCTGTTTTTATGCCAGGACCATATTGTCTTGATGACTGAAGCTTTGCGATAGAACTTGAGGTCCAGAATTGTGGTGCTACCAGCTTTGATTTTCTTTTGCAACATTCCTTTGGCTATTTGGGGTCTCTTCTGGTTCCATACAAATTTTAGGATTATTTGTTCCAGCTGTGTGCAAAAAAGTTGATGGTATTTTGATAGGGATTACACTGAATGTGTAGATTGCTCTTGGTAGCATAGATGTTTTAAAAATATTTGTTCTTCCAATCCATGAGCATGGAACATTTTTCCATTTCTTTGTGTCTTCTTCGGTTTCGTTTATGAGTGTTCTATAGCTTTCTGAGTACAGATCCTTTGCCTCTTTGGTTAGGTTTATTCCTAGATATCTTATGGTTTTTGGTGAAATTGTAAATGGGATCGACTCCGTAAGTACTCTTTCTTCTGTCTCATTGTTGGTGTATAGATGCAACTGATTTCTGTGCATTGATTTTCTATCCTGCCACTTTGCTGAATTCCTGTATGAGTCCTGGCAATTTTGGGAGTGGAGTCTTGGTTTTCCACATAGAGTATCATGTCATCTGCAAAGAGTGAGAGTCTGACTTCTTCTTTGCTGATTCAGATGCCTTTGATTTCTTTTTGTTGTCTGGTTGCTGAGGCTAGGACTTCTAGTACTATGTTGAACAACAGTGGTGATAGTGGACATCCCTGCTGGGTTCCTGGTCTCTCTCAGTTTTTCCCCATTTAGAATGGGGCTGTGGGCTTTTCGTATATGGCTTTTATGATATTGAGTTATGTTCCCTCTATCCCTACACTGTGAAAAGTTTTAATCAAGAAAGGATGCTGTACTTTGTCAAATGCTTTTTCTGCATCTATTGAGAGGATCATATGGCTCTTATCCTTTATTTTATTAATGTAGAGTATCACATTGATTGATTTGTGGATGTTGACCCACCCTTGTAGCCCAGGCGTAAATCCCACTTGGTCATGGGAATAATCCTTTCAATGGATTGGATCAATTGGATCAATTGGATCCCACTGGCTAGTATCTGGGTGAGAATTTTGGCATCCATGTTCATCAGGGATATTGGTCTGTAATTCTCCTTTTTGGTGGGGTCTTTGTCTGGTTTGGGGATCAAGGTAATGCTGGCCTCATAGAAAGAGTTTGGAAGTTTTCCTTCCATTTCTGTTTTTTGAAAAAGCTTCAGAAGAATCGGTATTAATTCTTCTTTAACTATTTGGTAGAATTTCCCTGGGAAGCCATCCAGCCCCGGACTCTTGTTTGTTGGGCGATTTTTTATTACTACTTCAATTTCCTTGCTGGTTATGGGTCTGTTCAGGTTTTCGATTTCTTCCTGGTTCAGTTTTGGTACATTATACATCTCTAGGAATGCATCCATTTCTTCCAGATTCCCTAATTTGTTGGCATATAGTTGCTCATAATATGTTCTTGTAATTGTATTTCTTTGGTGTTGGTTGTGATCTCTCCTCTTTCATTCATGATTTTATTTATTTGGGTCCTTTCTCTTTTCTTTTTGGTAAGTCTGGCCAGGGGTTTATCAATCTTATTAATTCTTTCAAAGAACCAGCTCCTAGTTTCCTTGTTCTGTTCTACTGTTCTTTTGGTTTCTATTTCATTGATTTCTGCTCTAATCTTTATTATTTCTCTTCTCCTGCTGGATTTAGGCTTTATTTGCTGTTCTTTCTCTAGCTCCTTTAGGTGTAAGGTTAGGTTGTTTATTTGAGACCTTTCTTAAAAGTTTCTTGAAAAAGGCTTATATTGCTATATACTTCCTCTTAGGAGCACCTTTGCTGCATCCCAAAGGTTTTGAACAGTTGTGTTTTCATTTTCATTTGTTTCCATGTATTTTTTAAATTCTCCTTTAATTTCCTGGTTGACCCATTCATTCTTTAGTAGGATGTTCTTTAACCTCCATATATTTGTGTTCCTTCCACATTTTATCTTGTGATTCAGTTCAAGTTTTAAAGCATTGTGGTCTGAGAATATGTAGGGAATAATCCCAATTTTGGGACTGGTTGAGATCTGATTTGTGACCCAGTATGTGATCTCTTCTGGAGAATGTTCCATGTGCACTCGAGAAGAATGTGTATTCTGTTGCTTTAGCATGAAATACTCTGACTGTATCTGTGAAATCCATCTGGTCCAGTGTGTCATTCAAAGACCTTGTTTCCTTTTTTTTTTTTAAGATCTTATTTCTTTGATAGAGAGAGAGAGCACAAGCAGGGGGAGTGGCAGGCAGACAGAGAGGGAGAAGCAGGCTCCCCACCGGGCAGATGCTCAACCGACTGATCCACCCAGGCGCCCCTAAAGGCCTTCTTTCCTTACTGATCTTCTGCTTAGATGATCAGTCCATTGCAGTGAGTTGGGGTGTTAAAGTCCCCTACTATTATTGCATTTTTATCAATGTATTTCTTTAATTTTATTATTAATTGGTTTATATAATTGGCTGCTCCCATGTTAGGGGCATACATATTTACAATTTTTAGATCTTGTTGGATAGCCACTTTTATTATGATATAGTGTCCCTCTTCATCTCTTATTACAGTCTTTGGTTTAAAATCTAATTTGTCTGATATAAGGATTGCTACCCCAACTTTCTTTTGATGTCCATTAGCATAATAAATGGTTTTCCACCCCATTACTTTCAATCTGGCGGTACCTTTGGGTCTAAAATGAGTCTCTTGTAGACAGCCTATCAATTGGTCTTGTTTTCTTATCCAATTTGATGCCCTGTGTCTTTTGACTGGAGCATTTAGCCCCTGTATATTCAGAGTAATTATTGAAAGATATGAATTTAGTGTCATTGTATTACCTGTAAAGTCACTGTTCTGTATATTGTTCCTTTCTAGTCTTTGTTACTTTAGGGCTCTTCTTTGCTAATGGATCCCCTTTAATATTTCTTGCAAGGCTGGTTTAGTGATCACAAATTCTTTTTGTTTCTGTTTGTTCTGGAAGCTCTTTATCGCTCCTATTCTGGATGACAGCCTTGCTGGATAAAGTATTCTTGGCTGCATATTTTTCTTGTTTAGCACCTTGAATATATCATGACTGTCCTTTCTGGCCTGCCAGGTCTCAGTGGACAGGTCTGCTGCCAACCTTACATTTGAACCTTTGTAGGTTACAGACCTCCTATCCCGAGCTGTTTTCTGGATTTTCCCTTTATCTCTGAAATTTGCAAGCTTTACTATTATATGTGTAGCTGTTGACCTATTTTTACTGATTTGGAGGGGGTTTCTCTGTGCCTCCTGGACTTGAATGCCTGTTTCCCTCCCCAGATTAGGGAAGTTCTCAGCTATAATTTGTTCAAATAATCCTGCCCCTCCCCTGTCACTCTCTTTCCTCTTCCTCTGTGACCCCAATTATTCTAATATTGTTTCCCTTTATGGTATTGCTGATCTCTCAAGTCCTCCCCTCATGATCCAGTAGTCATTTATCTTTTTGTCAGCTTCCTTATTTTCCATCATTTTGTCTTCTACATGACTGACTCTGTTCTTCCTCATTTATCTTAGCAGTTAGATCTTCCATTTTTGATTGTATCTTAGAAAGAGCCCTTTGATTTCAACCTGATTAGATTTTAGTTCTTTTATTTCTCCAGTAAGTGATTCTCTAGTGTCTTCTATGCATTTTTCAAGCCCAGCTAGTTTCTTTATAATTGTTCTTTTGAATTCTAGTTCCAACATCTTACTTATGTCCATATTTATTTAGATCCCTGGCTGTGAGTTCTGCCTCTTATTCTCTCTTTTGGGGTGAATTCTTCTGTCTTGTCATTATGTCCAGAAAAGAATAGATGAAAGAGAGGAAAATTACAAATATGGCAACAAATTACAAATATAGCAAAAACGACTCCAGAAAAGTATACACTACACAAATCAGAAAAGAAACCAAAAAGAAAAAAGGAAAAAAAATGAGAATAAAATCAAACAAGAAGTAGAACAGAACAATCAACTGGAAGCTGGTTAGAAGAAACTAGTTAGAAGAAACTAGATCTCAAAATAGGCAAGAAAGAAAACCATATATGTGTGTATGTATGTCTGTATATGTATATATACAGAAAAATGTAGTTGAATACAATGAAATGAAGACAAAAATGAAAATATATATACCGTAAATGTAAAAATGAAAATTAAAAAATAACTGATAATAGTTGAACAGGATAATAAAATATAAACTGAAGGACTAAAGAATAATAACTATACCAGAAAAATATACACTACTCTAATCAGAAGAGAACAGAAACCAAAAAGAAAAGAATAGGAAATAAAATGGGAATAAAATGAGAATAAAACCAGACAAGAAGTCAAACAGAACAATAAACTAGTTCCTTGGTTATTTTGGTCTGTTAGAAGAAAGTAGATCCTAAAATAAGCAAGAAAGAAAACCTTATATATACACACAAAAAGTATATATGTATATGTATATGAATACAATGAAAGGAAGCCAAAAATAAAAAAAATATATATATACCATAAATGTAAAAATTAAAATTAAAAAAGACTTAAAAAACAATAATTGATAAGAAGATAGTTGAAAAGGATAATAAAATAGAAAACTAAAGGACTAAAACATAAAACGAATGCTATATACTTCTTTTCCCCACGAGCTGGAGTTTTACAGCTCCTTACGTTCGGTAAACTTGGTATTCTCCAGAAGTTCCTGCTGGCCTTCTAGGGGAGGGGCCTGTGGCGCTGATTCGCAGGTGTCTTTGCCCTGGAGGAATTGCACCGCCCTTGCAGGGGGGCTGGGCTCAGTGTAAGCAGCTCCCGAGCTCCCCGTGGGACGCTGAAAATGGCGGCGCCCCTTCTCTAGCCCTGGAGCTGAAAGTTCGCATCCCCTTCTCTTCAGTGAGCCCTCACAGAAAAGCGGTCAATCAGTCTTATCTCCCTGGTCTTCCTCTGAACTGTGGGTTCACCCAGCCTGTGACCGAGCGTTTTTATCTCAGACACTGGACCTGCTTCGAGTCTCCAAACTATATGGACTCCTGAGGCTACTCCTATGCCTCTCTTCCTGGGGGAGGGAGGGTGTTTCCCCCCCATTTTGCCTCTGGCTGGGCCCCTGCTTCCAGAGCATTCGACTGACTGCGCAGCAGTTCACGGTTTAAGGCAACACCGAGCAAAAGCCAGCGCCTCATCTCACTGTTTGCAGCCGGCTTCCCCCCTCCAATGCCCGGGAACTCTGCCACACTCAGGCACCCCCGTTCTTTTTGTGACCCTGGGGATCCAGAGACCACGCTGTCCCTCCTGGGATTCCTCTCTGCTTCGCCTCCTGAGTGCCTTTCAGGTAAAGGTCTAAAAGTTCCGATTTTGTGCTCCGCTGCTTATAACACTTTCCGGTGGTTGGCTTTCAGAGGCTCCCTCTTTCCCTGGTTTATCTTTGGATATATCACCTTGGATTCATGTCTCTGTACCTCCTACCTTGCAAAAAGTGGTCGCTTTTCTATTTGTAGAATTGTAGCACTTCTCGCAGATCTCCGGTTAATTTTGCAGGTTTTCAGAATGATTTGATAAGTAGCTGATTTCTAGGGACCGGACGAAACTAGGATTCCCTACTTCTCCACCATCTTGGAAGGTCTCCTACAGGGACTTTTTTTTTTTTTTTTTAACATTTACTTGATCCTTACATTTTGCCTTTGCCCTGTAGACTATCTCTTTAATTTCTTTAGCACTGCAGTAAGATGTTAGTGTTAATAGGCTATCTTATGAAGATGGTGATTCTGAAGTTTCTCAATGCCTCAAGTTTTTATAACAATATGCTTACGAAAATTCCTCCTCTTCTTTCCCTGACTCTGCTCTTTGCTGTTTTTCTAGGGTGCTGTCCCTGGCTATCTTCTTTCCTCAGTCTATCAAGTTTGAGTGACCTTATTTAAGTTTGTGAGATCCCTTGTTGCATGTGTACTGTTGTCTTTGTCCCACATCTCCTTCCTGTGTATGGGACCCAGATATATAAATATATGGCAACCTATATGGCAGACCAATATTCTGAAAACAGCAGTGGTTTTAGAGTTAGCAAGATATCGGCTTGGTTTTATCAGTTCTCATCTGGGTGATTTTGAAGATGTATATGGATCTCTCTGATCCTCATTTTCTTCATATTTAAAATGAGGATAGTGATTTTTACCTAAATACGGTTTTGTTAAATATTAAATAATGTAACACATGCAAAATAGCAAGCAGAATCTGATGGATGATAGATAATTAGTAAGTGACAGGGACTGTTATTATTAACTTTATCCTTTATAACTTGTAATAGTCCTAGAATATGGAGAAAAAGAAGTATAAGACTACTTGAAATGTGCTATAGGAAAATATTGACTTTTCTTATAAACTGTTTGATTCTGGCCTGATTTATGAGTTTGAATCTAGGGGTTATTGACCAGCAGGTCTCAAACAGGTACAGTGTCTCTCCACTATGGGGCCCCTGGAGGTGTGGAGATGGAGAATCTGGTTGCCAGAGTGTTTGGGCCTATGTGTTACTGGCATTTAGTGAGGATTGAGTGGGGGTCAGGGGCAGGTATTTTAAATGTCCTGCAGTGAGCAGGATGATCCCACCAACAAAGAATTTTCCTGTCTAGGCTGCCAGTAGCACCCTCCAATGAGATAATCCCACCCAGTTCTGTTCCCTCAGCCTTGGCTTGTCAGTGTGAGGGCCCGTGAATTAAAAGTCACTTTGAGGACCACCCTCCAAGCATAGGCCTGCATCAGGCTCCATTGAGCTTAGTGCTTATCCCACCCCTCTCAGGCCTTCTCTAGACCCAAGACTTATTAGCCAAGTGTGTGAAAGACTATGTGGAAGAAGGTGATAAGCTTGCTCTTCTAAGGAGCACATGGAGGAAATGAATTCCTGCTGGGTTAAGAGGGATTTAGGTCAGCTCTACAAAGAATGACTTGATTATGAATGTTGTCAAAACTCAGGCATAGGTTACAAATGAAAGCGTTTAAATCTCCTTTGGAAGATACTAAGAGCAGGATTACCCCTCATATTGGAAACATTGTGTATATAATCCTGTCTAGAAGCAGAAAGTAGATAAGAAGGTGGTCTCAAATGGCCCCTTAGAGTACTGATATATGAACACTAAGGGGCTAGCTAGCATTTTGGAAAAAAACATTCTTTCTCTCTTGCTATTGTCCTTTTATCACTCCCGCCTTCCACTTGTATAAGCCTAGGACCTAAGAGAGCCCACTTTGCTCTTTGGGGTGACCACATGTATTATGTGCTCCCCCTAAAAAAACCCTAGCATTTAGTTAGTGGGAAAGAATATAATGATAACTCATTATACTCCATTTCAGTATATGTTGTATATATGCAAATAATATTGCAGTAGATAATGTATACATAGAAGATTATGTACATAAACATTAATCCATGTTAATGGTTCCTAGGCTATTTCTGTGAGTTGAAAGACCCTGGGGAACTATAAGCACGTCATTATTTTTCAGGTGGTATGGCACAGTCATTCAGAGAGGATGGCTGGAAAAAGCAACCAAATACACATTTCCCGTTGTTTTTGTTTTATGTCTCTGTGTGAAATACGAAGGTAGGTGAAAGAAAATCTCAATCCAACTATTTGCTTTTGACCTGATTTTCTTAAATGTCTAATCACCAGTTTGACTGATTTTCTCACTGGTTGCTTAACCGGACTGACCATGCTGACTTCGTTGAGTTGTTTGCTTCTGCGGTTGGCAATGTATACAAAGAACTGACACATCTAGGCCCTGATCCGGGGCCCAACTTCCTTATGGTTTTATTAAAATGAACATGCCTTATCTCTGAGGACGAGTTTCCCTTTGTTGGTATTGCTTCTTAGGTTTTAACGTATTGCTTCAGGTTGTTGCATGTGCTTCTTCCCACCTGTCTTTCCTAAGTATAAAATGAAAAATGGGATCTTCTCTTTGGAACTCATTTGTTCTTCACTTCATCATAATGACTTTGTGATTATGAACATTTTGTGTATTTGACAAAGATCCCTCTCTAAGACAAACTTTGTAAATAGTACGTATGTCACTATTAAGTTAGTGCTGTGCTCATTTAAGATTGTAATTTCTTTTAAATATACAAAATATTTAATATTCAGATATCACCTTTTTTAATGTCTGAATCACTGATTTCATTTACCCAACAAATACTCACTAAAAGCACAGTGTGTTCCAGGCATTAGATGCTGGGAATTGACAGATGTAAAAGATTTGGTTCCTGACTTCTAGGAGATCGACTTAATGGGGCAGATAGGCATGTAAACATTATAGTACGATATGGTAACAGCTATAATATCGATATGTAAAAGGTGCTGTAAGAATACAGAAGTAGAGCACCTGACTGTCCCAAGGAGGAGGGGTTGAAGAAAAGGAGAAAAAAGTCAAGAGGGAAGGATGCACAATGGAGGTGACATCTGAACTGAAATTTGAAGAGTAGAATTTCATGGAACTTCATGGATGAGGATAGGGAAAAGACAATGTAGATGCATTTAACTCTTCATCATTAGCCTAACCGTGCGTTTGTTTAATAGTAAGACAAGAATACATGAATGAAAAGGTATTTTGAATGTAAATTACTTTAGCTTGAAAATTTAACTGTTTTATCATTAGATCACAGAAGTTACTTGGAGTATTTATTTTGATGGGGAGAAGAGGAGTCTTTTTAAAAGTGGCACAAAGCCCCCCTCTTTTCATTTCTTGCAATATTCTCTGTATTTTAGAATGATAGATTACAAAAATATGTTGGAATAACTCAAATGCTCTGGTCATTTATTTATTATTTTGATAGTTATTCTGGCAACATGGTTAAAATCCTTGCAGTGAGTACATGTAAATGCTATGATTATTGGAACTGCCTCATGATTTGGGTAGGACTTTATATTGATGAGGGCTTTGGCATCTGATCACTCAAGCAATCAGGAGAAAAAAATTCAAGCATCCTCTACATGCAATTGTGATCTAGGTACTGAGAAAGATATAGGTTAACTTACAGTATGTATGTAATGTTCTCTATATAAGAGAAGTTAAAATCTTAAATGAGCACAGCTCTAACTACTTAACCTAATCATGTTACTCATCTTTCTTTTCATGGAGTTAATAATTTACATGGCCATTATTGGACGAAGACATATGAAGAAATTACTAAAAGGGCAAGGCAATAAAGAATTGATGTCACATGAATTGAATTGGTTGACCAAGTAATTTATTATCTAAGCCACAGGATTTGGGGAAGGAAAGAGTTGTATTTATAATTACTCAAGGACAACAGGAATAAACTAAGGCTATATTGGGCAAACCTCATCATCCTACAAGAGTATGGTTTCCCCCTACAACAGAATAACACATATAATAAACAACTCTTGGAACAATTGGAAAGAGCACTTTGAGTGGAAACGAGGCAAAATGTTGGTTGGCTGAAGGGTGAGAAAGCCTCTTCATTCATGAGTGGTATCATGAACAACAACATTGTCAATGCTGCCTCCTTGGCCTCTATTAGACCAGTTCCAGCTTTCTAATACCTGAACTTGAATATGACTTTTCCTTTTGCCCCTTTCTTGGAAGTTTCTTATGCTTCTCAGGCCTGCCCACGGTCAGGACTCAGACTTTGGTTCTCTCTTTAATGTCTGTGTCCTGATGTCATAGACCAGTCCCGCCTCCTAACACCCCTAGGTCCCCAGACTCTGCACCAGGCAGAGTACAAGGCCATCCACTTGACTGTGAGAGATAATCAGACAGTATTAACTTTAAGCATCTCATTTAACATTCCTGAATGTCCTATTTCTTATTTGTAAAATCACATGATTGAAATAGATGATGTCATACATGCCAAATGTTCTCATTTGCTAGTAGAAGAATTCCCAGTAAATCCGTAATAACTCCTATGCAAAGATTTCCTATCTCAAATGAAAACATGTGAGGTTGCAAGTGGTAACCACCAAACAAAAGTCTTGCATGTAATTTCTTAGACAAAGTAATTGGTTGATAAATGCTTGTTTTGTTGATAAAACCAGGCCAAGCTACATAACTAACTCATTTGAACTAATTTCCTTAAACATTATGCTTATTAAATGATTCCTTCATTTTAAAACTCTTTTTTAATTGAAAAGTAAGAAGGCATAAGAAAGCACTTTAATATATGCCATGTAAAATTCATTTGTAAATATAACTTATGCCACTTTATAGTGACAAATAGATAGCCAACCATACATTTATATGTGTAATACATATATAAAGCTTTTATATAAAAGTATAACATATACTAGTATGAGAAGAGACACAGGAGAGCCAGATCAATACAACTGCACACAGATAACAAAATGGCATGACTTTGATATTTATTATTACACTGCAAATATGGTATATTTACAACTATGATCCAAGCTAAGATCCAATAATGATGAGGCATGGGAAAGGAGAATATTTCTCCCCAAAGCTCACCCTATATCTTCCTGTCAATCTACTACATTTAAAGAAAGGATGAAAATGAAAGAGAAGAATGAAGAAAGGACAGAATAATGGGAAACTAAAGAAAAAGTTGAGAAAAATCCTCTACTGAGTTTTGCTGTCTCAGACCTGGGGAAATTATATTAAAGCATCTAAAATAAAAGCCTATCACTGCTTCTAGTTCCCTACTTTGATTACTACATGGAGCATAAAATTTTGAAGCAAGAAAATGTTTCATTTGTTTAGTAAGACAGTGTCTCAATATGTTTGGCAGGAAAGCCACTATTAAATACATATTCGTTATTAGGGTGGTTATTATCCTAAAAAGACTAACACAAAATTAGAATGCATTGACTCTAGCATTCATATAATATCCATGTTCATCACAGAGTCACATTTCTCTAGGGATACTAAGCATGATTAGGGATAATGTAATATCCTTGCCTTATGAAAAGCAAAAACAAAAACACTAGTTTTTAAAAATGTATACTATGTGTTAAACTAAATTTTGACACTGGATTTGGATGAAATAATCTCTGTTGTCTTCCCTTTAAATCTTGCTTCTTTAGCATTTAGCAACAGTGGCCCTGTGTGTGTGTGTGTGTGTGTGTGTGTGTGTACATATATATTTACATTTATATATAAAGTATATACATTAAAAAATAAAAGATGGTATCAGAGAAAAATTAATTTTTCAGGCTGGCTTTTCCAATAAACCAGTTCTTCAAAATGAAAACAGTAATTCTTGGAGTATACAGAATAACAAGCACTCAGAAATATGAGGTGGCTTCTTAAATTAGAAAAGGCCTGAATCACCAAGAAAGTAGTGTGAGAGTCTAAACATTCTTATTCGTTCAAGTCTTGAGCATTGTTTTTGTTTTTGTTTTTTTTGTGGGTTTTTTTTTTTTTGCTTTATTCTCCTTTTATCCCATCCTGCCTTAGCAAAAACAGCATATTATGAGTTCATTTAGCTTTATGTTTGCTTAAATATGTTTATGTAATGGCATTATATCTTTTGGGACCATTGAATCATTTGGAGGAGGAATTAGCTCATTCTTTAAAATAAGATTTTGTGAGAATATTACTTCTCTTTTCTAATTTTTTATTCTGTTGCATATACTTCTCATTACTGAATATATGGCATTCATATTGACATTGCTCTTGCCCAAAGCTACAGGTCACTGGTAATTTAGAATTAGTGAAAACAGTATCCTTCTAACTTGTGTTCTAAAATACATCTTAGGCTTGAATCATAAGGAACAAATGTGGTCTGTAAAATAATCTATAGTTTGAAGAGGGAACAAGGCCAATTTGTATATAATACAAGTTGACTTTTGGATGAATCCTATAATCCTGTCCTCAGGTACACCATTGACATGTTCTGCACCTGTAATTAAATTTCATTTCCAGTTGGAAAACAAGAATGATGATGGTTGTAAACCCAGGGTTGTTAACAACCTAGAGGTCATGATTTATCGCTTGTCCTCCTTGTGTAGTGCTTTACAATTTATAAATAGACTTCACATATATTACTTCATCTTTGGGAGACAGTGTAGGAGTTCTTGGGTGAGATTTAAAATCAATATATATGTAACACTGAGGCAAAGCCTGCTCTGAGTTCTCTTTGATGCTCTTAAATTCTGCATCTTGATGAAACAAACATCTATAACAATCTAAAATAGCCTTCCTTCTTCTCTCTGCCTGCATGCACTAGTCTGCACTTGCTATCTCTTAGTCATTCACTTTCTTACTTTCTTATTATTTTTCTACTGTGTAAAATCACATATTCTCAAGAAATGAGAACGTTCTCTAACTTCTAACTTCTGCAGGCCCATGAAAAGATCAACCAATGGCTCTTGGTCTGGAAAGGGCATCAATTTGACTGGTAAATTTTGCTTGAGGGAACTAGTTACAAAAATAATGGGTGTGTCTTTACTTCTTTGAGGTAATCCCCAGTAATATTGAATTTAACAACTAGCTCATACGTACTTACTGACAGCCATCTAAAGTTTGGGGACTTTTTGACCCAAGTTTGGATACTGCTGAAAATAAATTACTATAAGAAAGATAATGATGTGTCATTTCAATTTAATTGCAGAGAACAAGCTTTGTCCTAGTTTTTCCCTTCTTTATTCAAGTTTTAAACATGGTTATTTTATTCTCTTGGGAGCTGTTCATATTTCAGGAACATGCCAAATCATTTACTTTTTTCCCTCCAAACCTTTCCATATATGTATTCAAAATATAATTTTAAATAGTCATGTCATTTCAGTTCCTTCAGTCTTAACCTTATAATAACTACATTGAATAAACCCTACTGACTGCCTGTGATCTTTTTAAAAATGTTTATTTATTTATTTATTTTTATTATTATTTTTTAATTGCTCCCTTGGACTTTAGCATCAAGTAGTTGCATATCCTCTCATTCCTGAGTTTTGTTATATATATTTCTTTCCTTATCTTGGCTTCTATTTTTATAGTTTCCATTTTTATATTTAAAAATTCAGCTAGTTAATTAAATATGTTTCTGTTTTCAGGATATTGAAGATAAAATTCTACATACAGTGTGACCCAGTGGTAAATTCTCATTTGTAATGCAATGTGGTAGGATTTAGGGCTGTTTCAGGCACAGAAAGATAGGAACTTCTGGCTTAATCAGTTTCTGAACTTCTCTAAGCATGTTTTCTTATCTCTAAAATGGGAGGAGTGCTTCTTCACAGGATTGTTGCAACGAGCTGATGCTATTATGTAGGTAAAAACTCTTCTGAAGAGAAAGCAATTGCTACAGGAAGACTCATATGTTTTTCTATGTGTGAAGCAAAACAAAAATAAAATAATTGTAATTTGGTATCAGAGAAAGGAAGAATCCATTTTACTAACTCAAACTTAATTTCATTGTTTAACAGAAATTAATTTTGCTTCTTTTCATATGAAGTCTGGTTCTCCTCAGTAACTTATTTCTAGCTCACCAAGTCCCTGGGCAGCTTCTGCCGCTGTGCCGAGGGCCACCATGGTTAACAGCGTGAGCCTGGAGCCAGGCTGCAGGGTACAATCATCCTTCTGTTGCTTCCTAGCAGTGTGACTTCAGACAGCTCACCCAACTCTCTGTTTAAGCTCGTAAAGATAAAGGAGTTAGCAGTACAGAGTACTTTATGCCTGGCACATAAGAAACACTATGTAAGTGTTTCTATTACTGTAATTATTATATTATATAAAATCATAGACAAGCACGCTTCAGCCTGTTATTACAAAGTGAGACAAGAGGACTTTCAATTCACATTGATTAAAAAGTGACGCGGTAGACAAGGTTTTAAAGTATAGAATACACGCATTTACCATGTTTTTAGCTATCAAATTTGGAATGTTTAGTTTTGTAGCATTAATTTGGGAAGATCTGGGGCCTCATAACTAGCACTTCATACATAATAGATACACCATAAATACTTGCTTTTGGTATTGATTATTTGAAATCCTTTCCACCTCAAGAAAATCCCGTTCTCTTTTGATTTAGGATCAGTCTACTTGATGCCAAATGGTCTATTAACTAAACACTCTGCTGCACTACCATGTATTATAAAAATGCTTTACTGTTTGAATAGATTTTTCATTTATTTCCAGTTGAATTGGTACTATGCAAAAAAAGCCACTCTCCTTATTAACTTTTAACTTACAAATTTTTATTGATATATGAAAGGTACAACAGAGCAAAAGAGCATTGACTGCCCAGCATTGGCCATGTTCTGCATGGTGATGATGGGCTCTTTTAATTTAAACCAGCAGGCCGTTTCTTAGTGTCTCCAACTTCCTGTGTGTATACTGCGCTTATAGTTGTTTTATGAACGGTATTAACCACATCATGTCCAATAAGAGCAAAGTGTACTCATGTACTTGGAAATACTGGTCAGAATGTTTATATAGTTCTGGAAGTGAAAATAGAAAATAAAAATGAAGGTAATGGTTAATTTTACGTGTCGACCTGACTGGGTCATGGGGCACCCCTATATTTGGCCACACATTATTCTGGGTGTGTCTGTGAGGGTATTTTGGGATGAGATTAACATTGGAATTGGTAGAATGAGTAAAGCAGATTGTCTTCCCTAATGTGAGTAGCCCTCATCCAATCAGTTGAAGATCTGAAAAGAACCAAAAAGGCTAACTCTCTCTTGTAAGAGGGAACTCCTCCTGCGTGACTGCGTTGAGCTGGGACATCAGCCTCTCTCAGCCTTTGCACCCCAGTGGAGACCTCAGCTCTTCTTAGGTCTCAAGACTAACTGAGGCTTTCCGACGAGAATTCATACCATTGGCTCTCCTAATCGTAGCCAATGAGGTTTATCCGAGGCACGATTATTGCTAATCCAGCTTTCGGACTTGGGCTGGAACTGCACCTGTCTCTGCTGGGCCTCCAGCTTGCCACCTGCAGATTTTAGGACTCACCCTCATAACTGTGTGATCCATTTCCTTTAAATAAATAAATAAGCAGTAAATAAATAAGCAAATGGATAAATAATCCAGTTTCCCTGGAGAACCTTGCCTAATATAATGACCAAAAGTGGTTTAAAATTTTAAAATATCACTAATGAGATTAGTCATTCACAAATTGTAATAGTTTCTATACAGAATCAAAAATGAAACATGTATCTTGCACAGTTCCCAAAAAAAAAAAAACAATACGTGAAATTTGCACTGTTTGTAAAAGATAGTGATCAGTAAATGGTAGAGCTGAATGGCTTTTTTTTTTTTAAGATTTTATTTATTTCTTTGTCAGAGAGCAAGAGAGAGAGCACAAGCAGAGGGAGAAGCAGGCTCCCCGCTGAGCAAGGAGCCCGATGTGGGACTCGATCCCAGGATCCTGGGATCGTGACCTGAGCTGAAAGCAGATGCTTAACCAACTGAGCCACCCAGGCATCCCCTGAATGGCTTTTTAAAATGTAACTTGCCCCAACAAATTGGGTGGCTCAGTCCATTAAGCGTCTGCCTTTGGCTCATGTCACGATCCCAGGGTCCTGGGATCAAGTGCCGCATCGGGCTCCTTGCTCAGCAGGGAGCCTGCTTCTCCCTCTGCTTGCGGCTTTCCCTGCTTGTGCTCTCTCTCTCCCTCTGACGAATTAATAAAAATAAATAAATAAAATCTTTTAAAAATAAAGAAATAAAATACAATTTGTTGGGGCCCACACCAGAGTTTCTGATTCTGTAGGCCTGGGGTAGGGCCCAGCAATTGTGCTTGTCTGACATATTCCCAGATAAAGCTGATGTTCCTGGCCTGTCCGAACCATACTTTTGGGACCGCCGTTCAATCTAAGGTTTTCCTAAAACAACTTTATCATCGATCATGGTTGTCAGATACTTTAACAAATTTTATTCAGGTAGATGAAACTATTTTGGCAAAAGATCCTTGGTTGAATGGGTATCAACAGAAAGAAGACCGTGTGTTCTTCTTTCCTCTTGCATTATTTAAAGGTCCTTCAAACATTTAAAGGTTTGAAAGAACAATGGATATTTCTACATTGTGAAAATACATTTGGGAATTGCAAGCTTAAACTTACCTCATTAGTCACTTTGCACTTAAAAACAATTAGAACCATGAATCACTTTTTGGAATCTGTTCATAAGTAGAGAAGCTGCTTTTTATGCACAACTTCAATTTAGCCTCCCAATTAATGTCATCACATAGAAATATGGAGGTAAAGCATGATATCTTCATTTTTATATTTCCTAGAGGTACTTCTAAATGTGGAGCTTCAAGATTTGATTTTAAATAATCACAGACTTGGAAACCGGATCACTCTTTATATACATTGGTTCTAAATAGGGCATTTAGAATCTGAAAACAATAAGCATCAGATGGTTTCAGCTGTATTTACATTTTCTGTAGAATTCCTTCTTTATGCAGTGCTAAATGATTACTTAGTTAAGTTTCATTTCCTTGGGGATTGATTTATGAAGTTTGAGGGTCCTTCTGTTTCATGTGTTCCTCCCTTTACCCCCTGGCTGAGTACAGGGGAAAAAACCCTCAGATCAACCAGTCTTGCTGCAAGTAATAGCTTTGTTTTAAATGAGAAGTTGAAATTGCTTTTTGAAATGAAATTTGGGGCATGACCGTGGATTTCAGTCACACATGCTACCTCTGCCTTCCTCTACTATAGAAAATTAAGACTTGATTGTAATTATTTTGCTCAGTATACATTTAAATTTTTTTCCTTGTTGCTCTGAGGCAGAGTATCTCCTTGGAGAGGGAGAGAGAAATTAAGAAGCCCAGTTATTAACTATTTTCAAAGAAAAGAGATGTAATTAAATATTGTTGTGCGAGCCTATAAGAGAAGCAAAGCATAGGTAGTAAAATGCTATGCGGTTTTACGGAGATGAAAATTTGAGGGTCAACATAATAAGAAAATTTGGAAATTATAACAGAAAGCAAGCTGATCAAATGCACGAGGGTGATATTGGCAATTAGACTTCATATCTTCCCCTAAAATGCTCTATCGTTTGTTTTTACCTTGTAATGTCCTCTAAATGGAATCAGGATCAAGTGATCAACATTAAAATTTATTAGAATTTTCTGGTGTCATAGAGTTCAAAAAGAAAGCGCTTTCAGCTTGGCTTTTGCTTCGTCCGTTCTGTCCTGTTGTAAATAGTTGAATACATATATGGAACCCCACTGGCCTAAGTAAGCATTTGATGAAGTTTTTAATGATGGATTGGAATATTCACAGACACATTGCTATTTGACAAGCCTAACTGAAAGGTTAGACAACAGAAAAAACACAGTTTATTATCTTTTCAAACCTGTCCTAAAGATCCAGTTCTGTCCTAAAATATTTTGTAGTTTAAAGCATAGTCTCCATGCTATTTTCCCACGTACAGTGGATCTTTCTGATCATTCACATTCCTAAAGAATGGCAGTCCACAGGTGTTAAGGAAACTTAAGATAGTGGAATATCACTAACATCAGTGAAGAGTCTGAAGATCTCTGACACAGTATTAGGTGGGTGACCCTAGGCAAGGCATTTTACCATTTTGATTTTTCAACCACTTTGTTCTATCAACTAGCTTTAAGTTTTCATTCAAAAACCAGTCCCAGATGCTTTCTAAAATCACCCTAATAGGGTTGATTGACCCTATTATGTTTACTTTATCCCACTGAGCTTGCCAACATATTCTACTATAACTGCCTGGTTAATTGTCAGACTCTCTCACTAATCTGTGAGCTCTAAGAGAATATGGACCATATCTCTTTATTGTCACGTCAGCATTTAAAGCAGTGCTTGGGATCTAATAGATGCTCAATAAATATTGGTTAAAAGAATAAATGATTGAATGAATATATGAATTGATAAGGTAAAGGATGATTCTTTCCATATTCTCTCTTGATATTTATTTTTTTTAAGATTTTTATTTATTTATTTATTTGACAGAGACACAGCGAGAGAGGGAACACAAGCAGGGCAAGTGGGAGAGGGAGAGGCGGCCTCCCACTGAGCGGGGAGCCGGATGCGGGGCTCGATCCCAGGACCCTGGGATCATGACCTGAGCCGAAGGCAGACGCTTAATGACTGAGCCACCCA
The DNA here is from genome assembly GCF_004348235.1 of Phoca vitulina. Classification (NCBI taxonomy): domain Eukaryota; kingdom Metazoa; phylum Chordata; class Mammalia; order Carnivora; family Phocidae; genus Phoca; species Phoca vitulina. Next base: position 76,297,056 of record NW_022589707.1, read on the forward strand.
GGCGCCCCTCTCTCTTGATATTTAATCCCAGATACAATACCATATGGGGTTCCTTTCTCTCTCTCTTTCTCTATTTCTGTCTCTGTCTCTATCTCTCATTATTTTGAGGATATGGTTATTCTAAGACTATTAAAATTCTCAAGCAGATTTTACATTTGTTTTCAAGAGCCTTTATTCTTCATACAAGTCAAACAGCATAGTTTTCAAACAATCCTTAAACTCCAAACCCACCTGACTTTAGATATCCATAAAGGCTATAAAATAACTAAAAGGTTATTTTGTCACTTCTGGCTCCCTTCTCCAACCAGATCATGAATGTACAAGGTACATCCAGGCAAAGCATGATATATTTTATTTTATTTTATTTTTTTAATTTTTTATTGTTATGTTGCGTGATATATTTTAATAGAGCTTGTACCCAGGCGCCCTCAGATAGCCATTTGTAACACATTCCAACTAGTGCTTTTATTTCATATTTCAAAATTGTTTTTTCCTTCAAGTTTGAATACAGCTTTTTGAAAAGTATTTTGATTTTATGTATCAAGAACCTTACAACTATAATCAGTAATTTCACTTCTAGGAATTTAAAGAAATAATCAGAAACGTGGACAAAAATTTGCCCCTCTTCATTGCAACACTGTATACTAAGAGGGAAATGATTAGGTAAAATAGGATATATTAGTAGTGTGCAGTGATCAAAGTCATGCTTATGAAGAAATTTTATGCCTCTGAAGAATTTACATGTAGTTGATCATATCGAAATATCAAATTATATTTATAGAATAAAGTATGGATGAATGAATCATGAGCGACCATATTCCTCTTAATATTTTTCATTATGAGGCTGTAATATTCTTGAAATCATGGAAATTACTTTAAATAAAATAAAGGCTTTCAGTTTTAAGCATAGCTTAACTCAGTACACCTTCCTCTTCCTTAGAACCTGCTAGTATACACTTTTTTTTTGCTTAGGTGTTTATTGACAATTGTTAGAATGAATAAGGTGGAAGAAAGAAACTGCTAACATGTTTCAGCATTTTTATTTCATTGAAAAAAATGTAGAAATCTAGGCACTAACAATGCAGCGTAAAATTTTATTTTTTTAAATGGTGCCTATAACATTTCAAGATAATTTAAAATGTTAACAATCCTGTTGTCAATACTTATACCAAAAAATTATCCAAAAGTACAGAAAAATGAGTTTATAAAGCTGTTTGTCTCAGAATTATCTCTGAAAGTTTTGACTGAAATTATCTCTGGCAATATGGCTACTGACAGTATGGGAATGTTTTCATTATAACGTTTGCTCTAAAAATTCAGTTCTGTAGTTTATATGTGTCAGTATTATGATTCTGTAAAATTTATGTATAGATAAAGACAGAAAGGAAATGGGAGAATTAAGATTATATACAGTTAAGGGGGACTTGGGTGCCTCAGTCACATGTCCAACTCTTGATCTCAGCTTAAGTCTCGATCTCAGAGTTGTGAGTTCAAGCCCCACATGGGGCGCCACACCGGGCATGGATCCTACTTAAGAAAAAAAAATTTTAAAAAGATTATATAAAATTAAATGTTAGTGCCATATACTAGTCGCTGGTAACTGCTGGTGAAGACAGAATGGCTGGTTGATGTTGTGTATACGTGTGTATCAGCATGTGTATATACATATATAATTGGTAAATGTGGCTTCTCATTTACATTTATTCATTAACCATCAGTATTGATGGTTTGGAATGAAGGACATTGATTGGTAGACTCAGTAGTTAAATAGACACTTTCAGGTAGCCTTTGCATATTTTGTTCTTCATGTGTTAGAAACTGAAGACTATGAAATATAATCATAGATATATGCTGCTCAGTTTATGGTAGCACCTGAGGATTACGGCTGTATCAGTTCCTTGAAAGTATCAGGAAAATGTTGAAATGTATCTATTATGTGCTGTTGGTAGCTTTACTATGATAAACTTTGCTATGATAAATAGAAGAAATTATGCAGTGTAATAATCATTAAAAGGGAAATTAGCCGTGATACCTAGGAAGATTTAAGTCAAGTGTATGCTTCATTCACATTTATATAAGTTTTGGAAACACAGGATATTTCTTTTTGTATTTAAGTTACTCACTGATTCTGTTGGTAATAGTGTGAACTCCTACCTTCCACTGAATCAATTAACTCTAACCACTGATTTTGTTTATTAAGTAATATTCTATAAATATGGTTAATTGTTATAAGGTCTCTCAATTACTGACTTAACAGTGAAAGCTCAATGAAGTAAAGCCTCAATTTCTTTAAAAGATTTATTTATTTCAGAAAGTGGGAGAGGGGCAGGGGAAGGGGGAGAGAATCCCCAGCAGACTGCTTGCTGATCGCAGAGCACGGGGAGCCGAAACCAAGAGTTGGATGTTCAACTGCCTGAGCCACCCAGGCACCCCAGTAAAGCTTCAATTTTTATTACAAAATAGTTTATGGTCCATCTCAGTTACGTTTTACAATCATGGTTCCAACTTCAGCAAAAGACTGGCATTATATGAAGCCAGAAAAAGTTGATACAAACACAACTTTGGTATTTTTGAATGTAGAAGAGGTATCCATGACTTTCTCTGGTCAAATGGCGGTTACCATGGAAAAAAGTGGAAAGAGAATAAGTACTCACATGCTTGTAAGTTCAGAATGGATGTTTATTTTGTTCAGCTCAAATTTGCAGTATCACTTAATAGTTAAAGCTCTAGAACCAGATGGCCAGAGTTTCTAAAGCTATATACACCATGTGTTATTTATGTAACCCTGGCCAGTTGCTACTTTGGGTCTCTATTTCCAATCTGTAGGGTGGTTGTGAGGGTTACATCATTTAATGCATACCTGGTATGCAGTAGGCACTTAGTAAATATGAGCATAGATTTGTGGTAGTGGTGGTGGTAGTCATAGTACAGATCTTTACTGATCATTTAGCATTATCATAAGCTTCTTAAAGGCAAATACAGTGCATTTCACGTACTTTAAATATAGTGACTAGATGATAATACACACTATAATGCAAGGGGAAATACCCATGTCTGGAAAAGTAAAAAAAAAAAAAAAAAAATTTCATGAATTTTATTAAAGAGGAATGATAATATTCATTTTGGTAGAGAAGTATCAGGAAAATTAAGATAGAATTTATATGGATGGTTAAGAACTGCTAGTGTTTTGGGACGCCTGGGTGGCTCAGTCGTTAAGCGTCTGCCTCCGGCTCAGGTCATGATCCCAGGGTCCTGGGATCGAGCCCCACATCGGGCTCCCTGCTCAGCGGGAAGCCTGCTTCTCCCTCTCCCACTCCCCCTGCTTGTGTTCCCTCTCTCGCTGTGTCTCTGTCAAAATAAATAAATAAAATCTTTTAAAAAAATTAAGAATTGCTAGTGTTTTGACTGCTGCTAAGGTACGTGAGGCAGAAATAACATAAAAGCAAGAAAGCAAGAATTTCTTTGGACCACACTAAGCCACCTAGTTACTAGTTTGGCTGTAACTGGAAAAAGTTATAAATAAGAATGAAAAGTTAGATGAGAAAGTGCCACCAGTATCTGGCCTTGCTACCTTATGTCTATGACCCATGAATATGGTTCAGGAAAAAAAAGTACCTTATGGTCCCTAAAATAAATAAAACCTTGCGGCCTTTCATTTAAGTTGACAACTTCTTAAAAACCTTCATTTCAGGGGTGCAGGGTGGCTAAGTCGATTAAGTGTCTGACTTTGCTCAGGTCATGATCTCAGGGTCCTGGAATCGAGCCTCGAGTCGGGCTCTCTGCTCAGCGGGAAGTCTGCTTCTCCCTCTCCCACTGCCCCTCCCCCTGCTCGTGCTCTCTCTCTCTCTCTCTCTCTCTCTGTCTCAAATAAATAAATAAAATCTTCGGGAAAAAAAAAAAAAACCCAAACTTTCATTTCAGACTCTTTTTGTGATACTGATGTCTGCAGGTTTGTGATGAGTTCTGCCAGACTAGTTACATGGGCTTTCCCACCTCCAAACAGCCTAACTCCAGCCTGGTGATCTTGTGTTATTATTGTTTCTTTTCTTTAAATACTTGCTCTGCCCTTTATACAGAAACCTAGTTTTTCCTGGAGTGTAGGCTCCCTTGAACAAATTGCATGTAAAAATACCTTCAGAAATACTTTTGACACACTTTGAGTTTGCGTTTGACTTTGACATCAAGCACATATGTGTTGGCAGAAGAAGCTAGCTGCAGAACAGGCAGTTAGAGTTACTACTTTTAAGCAGAAGGCTACAACTGAGGAATATTAATCTGACAGTGATATAGGAATAGCATATAACTGACATTCCAATGGTTTAACTGAGGCAGAGGTGATGGTCTATTTTAGAGTGCAGAGAGGGGGCTAGAAAGAATCAAAGCTGAGAGACATGGGATCCATGACTGGATGTGGAGGAGGAAAGTGTTAACACTCAAGCTTTATATCTAGATGACCAGAGAAATGATCAGGCCATTAAACATAAGTAAATTAAGAAAAAAAAATTACTGATTCCCGTAGACAGTGTTCTTTGCAACCTGATGAATTTCATCCAAGAGACATTTGTGTCAAGTTATCTAACAGGCAGTAAAAATTGTGGGACTTTGAAAATATCTGTATCATCTGTGTTACAAATGAAATGAGTGTATCATTGATACAGTTTAAAGATATCTCCATAGGTGATACCAAAAGCCATAAAAGTAGATGAGATTGATGGAAGGGCAGAAACAGCAAGAAAAAAGATGAAGGAGGGTATTTACTTGACTCTGAGTATAGTCTTGGATAGATCACTTACCTGTGTCCTTTTTTCCACGCCTGTAAAAAATGTAATGATTATAAACTTTCTTCACAAATACAAATGAAATAATGTATGTGAAAATAATTGGTAAAGTGATTCACAAATATTTATTGTTGCTGTTGAGAAGGAGAAGGAAGAAGAAGGTCCAGTGAGTGAGACGGAGAGGTAGAAACTGTAGAAGAAAGACAAGAGTGGACACTGTCACCGAGGACAAAGGAAAAGAGGGTATCGAGAAATGAGTGTCAGCAGTTTTGGCTGTTAAATTGGCAGGTCATTAGTCCCCTCCTGGAGTGCTACATCAGTAAACACTGAACCCAGTTATCTAGAACTCCGACAGCTTGAAAACAATGACCAAGCAATGGGAAAATGGGAATAGTGGAGATTTTAAAAAATATATATGTCTGCATATATTTGTATGAAGAGAGAGATGATTAGAGTGGGAAGTGGAAATTAGGGTATATTAACATATTTTAGGGTAAGTTTATATAAGAAAAATGTTCTAGATAACCAGACTATTCAAGTTCATCCAACATTTGGAAACTGAATATACTCTTTGTTCTTAAGTAGGTTTAAAAAAAACAAAATGCTCCCAGTATTATCCCATTACCACACCGTATGTGCATGTTATCTCTTAATTACTGTTTAAACTTTTTTTTTTTTTTTGCCTTTTCTGTTTGAGCCAGTTGCCTACTTTTGAATCTATAATCCTCTAGAACATTGTTTAATATTTAATTTAATTGGGCTTTTAGCACATCATTTCCTCTGATACTAGTCATTTTCCTTTTAAAATCTTCTGTGAATTGAGTTCATATTTTCATGAAAAGCATTATAAAATAATCAGTTCAAATGAGTTCAGGGATAATCCCCATTTTCTTAAAATAATATTGTTTAAGACATGTCAATATTAGCATATTGAAGAGGTGTACTTGCCACACATGAAAAGAAGAGAGTGGTTGTTGAATATGCCATTCAGTTAATATTTTTCGTTAAACTTTTTATTTTGAGATAATTATAGATTCACATGCAGTTGTAGGACATAATGCATAGAGATTCCATTTGCCCTATACTCAGTTTCCCACAAAGATAACACCTTACAAAATGATGGTACAATATAACAATCAGGGTACTGATATTGACTGAGTCAAGATACAGACATTCTCTTCACCACAAAGATCTCTTTTATAGCCACCATATTTTCCTCTCACTTACATCCCCCCCTTTACCCTTGGCCCCCAGTAATGTTCTCCATTTCTATAATTTTGTCATTTCAAGAATGTTACATAAATGGAATCACATAGTATGTAATCTTTTAGGATTGACTTTTTCACTCACCGTAACTCCTTGGTGATTTTTCTAGTTTGTTGAATGTTTAAGCTGCTTGTTCCTTTTCACTGCTAATTAGTATTTCATGGTGTGGATGTGCCATAGTTTTGTTTGTTTGTTTTTTTAAGATTTTTATTTATTTGAGAGAGTGAGAGAGAGAGAGAGAGAGCATGAGCAGGGGGCGGGGCAGAGGGAGAAGTAAAATCCCCATTGAACAGGGAACCTGACTCGAGGATCGATCCCAGGTCTCCGGGATCATGACCTGAGCTAAAGGCAGACACTTAACCAACTGAGCCACCCAGGTGCCCCTGGATGTACCATAGTTTGTTTAGCCATTCATTGCTGAAAGACAGGCATCTGGGTTGTTCCTAGTTTGGGACTATTAGAAATAGAGCTGCTATAAACATTTTGTGTGCAGACTTTTGAGTGAACATAACTTTTCATTTCTCTAGGATAAATGCCCAGGATTGCAATTGCTGGGTTTTATGCTACTCACATACTTAGTTTTTAAAGAAAATTTTCTTTAAGTTATTGCCAAATTATTTTCCAGAGTGGCTGTACCATTCCACCACAAATCTATAAGTGATCCAGTTTCTCAACATCCTCACCAGAATTTCATGTTGTCACTATGTTTAATTTTAGCCATTGTGATAGATGCGTAGTAATATTTCATTGTGGTATTAATTTGCTTTCGTGTAATACATATTGATTTTTAACATCTTTTCATGTGCTTACTTGTCATCTGTATATACTTTTTGGTAAAATGGCTCTATCTGTAAGTTGTCCATTTTATAATTGAATTTTTTTTTTTTAACATTGAGTTTTATGTTCTTTATTATTCCAGAAGCCAGTCCTTTGTTAAATAGGAGGTTTGCAAATTATTTCTCAGTCTGCACTTCATCTTTTCATGCTCTTAACAGGGTCTTTCACAGAGCAAATGGTTCTAATTTTATGAAGCACGGTTTATCATTTTACCCTTCTATGGGTTGTGTTTTTTGTGCCAAGTCTAAGAACTTTTTGACTAGCTCTTAGATATTAAAGGTTTTCTTTCCTTTTTTTTTCTAAAAGGCTTATAGTTTTACATTTTACATTTAAATCTATAATTAATTTCTAGTTAATTTTTGTAAAATGTGTGAGGTTTAGGTCAAGGGCCATTTTTATTTAATTATATGTTATTTATTTATTGCCTATGGATGCCTGATTGCCCAAGCACCGTTTGTTAAAAACGCTTTCTTCCATTTTAATTGTATTTACATCTGTGTTGAAAATCATTGGGCATATTTGTGCTCCCTTTATTGTGTTTAAATTTCAATACACACTGGAGTTCCTATGTGAAAGGAGGGGAATGTTTATTGCTCCTTGCCTTCTGGGTGATGCTGCCCTAAAGGCTGTTTCAGAAGTATGATCATACTGTAAAGAGAGAGTTATCTTCTTTTTCTAGAAGTCAGGGCACTGAGCTGTAGGGAAGAAAGGAAGGAAAGATGAAGCTTCTAGCCACTTCCCTTCAGGCAAGGGTTTCCTCTTTTTGCTGGTGTTAATCATGTTATAGGTCACCAATTCATTTCCATTGCCTTTATGTTGACATGAGACCCCTAAGATTTTGGCAATAGGTTTTTTTTTTTTAAGATTTTATTTATTTGAGAGAGGGAGAGAGCATGAGAGGGGGGAGGGTCAGAGGCAGAAGCAGACTCCTCACCGAGCAGGGAGCCCAACACAGGACTCGATCCCAGGACTCCAGGATCAGGACCCAAGCCGAAGGCAGTCGCTCAACCAACTGAGCCACCCAGGCGCCCTTGGCAATAGGTTTTTTATCCCTCTTGGGTTTTTGTAATGCTCTGAGGTTTTTTCTTTTCAGCCTTTTCTAATTGAAGGGCATTTTTGTGGGTGTGGCTAGAGGCTTTGTTGGAGCTGTTAAGTCAAACACCTATGAAACCACAAGTCCTAAATGTATGGTTTTAAATAACATTTGACATTACATTTAGGTCAGCAAAATAGAAAGGGAGGAACAGTAGAACAATAAATAGAAGTTACATTAAAACCAAAATCCATACCTTCTTTCTAGTTGTGACTTGAAATAAATGCATGTAATTAAATGCATTTAAAAATACAGATACAAATATATTTGAATGATTACAAAGCAAAGCAGCAACAGGTGCATAATTAGAATTTCCCAAAATGTGTTAATCAGAACTAATGCTATGGGGTAGTAATGTCTGTTTTGTATTGTGATAGACTCGGGAAGTGTTGTGAATACATATAAACAAGTTTGTATGGCTATAAAACTTTTTCTTGCTTGCTTGCTTGCTTGCTTGCTGGCTTGCTTTCTTGCTTGCTTTCTTGCTTTCCTTAGAAACATCTTTATTACAAGTGGTCTTAAAGACCTCCCTACATGCATCACAGAATAAGTCTCACTTCCACACTGAAATATCACTGATCTAAACACAGTTTAGATCAACTTAAGCATCTTGGAAACAACTTAATACAAGTGTTCTTTGTTTTGTTTTTAATTTTACTTCCAATATAATTAATTTAGAGTGTTATATTAGTTTCAGGTGTACAATATAGTGATTCAACAATTCTGTGCATTACTCAGTGCTTATCATAGTAAGTGTACTCTTAATCCCCATCACCTATTTCACACACCCCCCCTGCCTCCTTTCTGATAGCCATCAGTTTGTTCTCTATAGTTAAGAGTCTGTTTCTTGGTTTGTCTCACCTTTTTTTTTTTCATTTGTTTTGTTTCTTAAATTCCACATGTGAGTGAAATCATGTGTATTTGTCTTTCTCTGGTTGATTTATTTTGCTTAGCATTATACTCTAGCTCCATCCATGTTGTTGCAAATGGCAAGATTTTATTCTTTTTATGGCTGAGTAATATTCCATTGTATACATATATTACATCTTTATCCATTGATCTATTGATGGATGCTTGGGCTGCTTCCACAATTTGACTATTGTAAATAATGCTGCTATAAACATAGGGGTGCATGTATCCCTTCAAATTAGTGTTTTTGTATTTTGGGGGTAGATCACAGAGAGTAGTTCTAGTTTTAATTTTTTGAGGAAGCTCCATACTGTTTTCCATAGTGGCTGCACCAGTTTGCATTCTGCTCCAGGGTTCCGTTTTCTCCACGTCCTTGCCAACACTTATTGTTTCTTGTGTCTTTGATTTTAGCCATTATGACTGGTGTGAGGTGGTATTTCATTGTAGTTTTGATTTGTGTTTCCCTGATGATGAGTAATGCTGAGCATCTTTTCATGTGCCTGTTGGCCATGGATGTCTCCTTTGGAGAAATGTCTGTTCATGTCTTCTGCCCAGTTTTTAATCAGTTTTTTGTTTGTTTGTTTGTTTGTTTTGGTTTTGAGTTGTATAGATTCATTATATATTTTGAATGTTAAGCCCTCATGGGATATATGATTTGCAAATATATGCTCCCACTCAGGTTGCCATTTCCTTTTGTTGATGGTTTCTTTTGCTATGCAGAAGCTTTTTAGTTTGATGTAGTCCTGCTTGTTTTTGTTTTTTGTGGCATTTGCTTTTGGAGTCAGATCCAAAAATTCAATTCTGAGACCAGTGTCAAGGAACTTATTACCTATGCTTTCTTCCAGGACTTTTTTGTGGTTTCAGGCCTTACATTCAAGTTTTTAATCCATTTGTTTATGGTACAAGATAGTGGTCTTGTTTCCTTCTTTTGCATAAGCGGTCCAGTTTTCCTAACACCATTCATTGCAGAGACTTTCCTTTCCCTTTTGTATATTCTTGCCTCCTTTGTTGTGAGTTAATTAATCATATATTGTACTGCTTTTAAGATTCTCTCTTTAACTTTTGACATTTTAATTATAATGTGTCTTGGTGTGGTCCTTGTTGGGTTTATCTTGTCAGCGGCTCTGTGTACTTCCTGGACCTGAATGACTCTCTTCCCCAAGTTAGGGAAGTTTTCAGCTGTTATTTCTTCAAATAAGTTCTCTGCCCATTTATCTTTCTTCTCCTTCTGGGACTCCTATAATGTGAATGTTATTTCACGTAATGTTGTTTTATAGGTCCCTTAAGCGATATTTATTTATTTATTTATTTATTTATTTTATTTTTGCTGCTCTATTTCAGTGAGTTCCACTGACCTGTTTTCCACATCCCTTCTTACACTTCATCTATTCATCTGTGTATCCCCCTAGAATATTTTTTCAGCTCGGTTATTGTAATCTTCAGCTCTGTGACTTCTGTTTAGTACTTTCTTATATTTTCTGTCTTTTTGTTGAAGTTCTTATTCTTTATCCATTCTTCTCCCAAATTCAGTAAGCAACTTTATGACCATTACTTTGAGTTCTTTATCAAGTAGATCACTTATCTCTCTTTCATTGAGGTCTTATTCTAAGGCTGTGACTTATTCTTCCATTTGGGACATGGTCATCTGTGTCCTCATTTTGCTGGACTCTCTGTGCTTGTTTCTATGTGTTAGTTGAAACAACTACCTCTCCCAGTCTTGAAGGAGCACCATTGTGTAGGTGATGAGCCTTATCATGCAACCTTATCCTACCTCTTGGTTGTCTCTTGTACTTTTGCAATTTTTTCTTGATAGGTCCCAGTTGTTAAGAGTGTGCTGAGATCTGGCAGTGTTCCAAAGGGAGTGATCTCAGTCAGCACCTAGTTTCAGGATGCTTGGAAGCTAGATCCTCAGGCAGCAGCTTTTAAAGTATGCAAATTTATACAGTCCTGTTGAAACACAATCATAAACCCTGCTGACCTCCACACTAGGAGATCTGAGGGTGTCCCTGGGCATCAGTTGCAAAAATCAGAGCTTCAGAGGAGTGTATAAGCTCCTTTCTGGGAGGTACGAGTTAGCTGTGATGAGCACAAGGGAGGGCTCAAAAATGGCGCCTGGGTGGCTCAGATGGTTGGGCGTCTGCCTTCGGCTCAGGTCATGATCCCAGGGTCCTGGGATTGAGTCCCACATCGGGCTCTTGGGAGCCTGCTTCTCCCTCTGCCTCTCTCTCTCTCTGTCTCTCGTGAATAAATAAATAAAATCTTAAAAAAAAAAAAAAGGTGTCTCCCTGCCTCCCTTCCCCAAGAGCACCTTTATAGCTTCCAGATGTGCGGCAAACCTGAATCCTGTTGTTCAGGTTGAAGTTCCAGGACAAGTATATGAACTTTTTTTACAAAAAGCCTGAGGCTGTGTTTCATTCTGTTATCTGTGTAATGCCTGGGGTGTGATAGCCTACCCAGAACCTTCTTTCTGGTTGTGATAGTCCTCTGGGGCCCAGAAATGCAATCCCTTATGGCTACCAAGGTCAGGTGATCAAGGGGTATCCCCTGTAAGGACTCTGCTTTTCACCAGCTTTATTTAGCAAGGCTAGGGGACAGCACTGAAGGTAGGACACAATCGTGGCTTTAGCAAGGCCAAGAAAGAGCACTGGGGGTGGAATACATCAGCATCTTTAGTGAGGCTGTGTCTGCACATGCTCACCTGTGCTGTCGAAGTGATGGGAGAGTGCAAAAGTGGCTCTCTCCAGCACCCATACCCCCAAAGAAAGTCATAAGTGGTCCCTGACCCTCTAGCAGATGCTTTAAGATTAGCAAATTCATCTTCATGTATAATCCAGTCACCTCTCAAACCTTTGTGCTAGGTCCCATGATAAGACAAGTCTGCATGCAAGTCCTTCAAAAAAAAGTATCTCACCTCCCCATAGACCCCCTGGATACCCTGAGTGTAAGCCTCTTTAGTTTCCACAATTAGACATTTTTGTGCTCTTGTGTCTTCAGTGCAGGTCCACTGGGTTGGAGTGCCTGATGTGGGGACAGGCTCTGGAGATTCCTCCCTGTTGCAGGTCCCATGCAAGGGTGGGGTTTTTGGCAAGACCAAGTCTCTGCCTCTCCTACCCCTCTCAATATGGCCCTTTTATCCCTTGTGGAGGGAGCTATTCAGCTAGTTCTCAGTTCTTTCAGCAGGAATTATAACATACGTAGCTGTAGATTCGGTTTGTCTGTGGGAGGAGGTAAGTTCAGGGTCTTCCTATACCACTATTTTGGACCACTCATAAAATTTTTTAAAGCTTTGAATTTACTATTTTATATTGTGACTCTCCACAAAATGCTACATTCCCCAAACCTATTCAATATATAATTACATAGAGCATCTTGTCAGAACAGATTTATTCAAGACTCGGATTGGGAGGTGCTGATATTATCTATTTATTTAACAATATTACAGAGTATTTACTATGTGCCAGATATAATTTTAGGCAGTTTACAAATATTATCGCATTTAATCCTCATAACAACACTATGAGGATGATGGTATGTTGTTATGACAGCTTTACAGGTGAAGAAACTAAGTACAGAAAGATTAAATAACTTGCCAAGGTCGTCCAGATAACAAGTGACAAAGCCAGGATTTGTACTCAGGTAATCTGGCTCAATGGTTCACATTCTTCACTTCTACACAGATATGCAGAGTAACTTGTGTTAACCCTAATGCTAGGGATTTAGAATAACTTTGGATAATTAAGCTTTCTGGTTAACTAATTAGTTCTTTCTGGTTTTGACCTTGGTGCTGTAAAACTATTAGCTTGCCTTCTCAGCTGAATAGTTTCTTATAATTTACAGGGTACTGTTGTGAGGAGCAATATTCACTATCTAGTTCTTCCTCATTTATTTTATAACTATTTATTGAATATGCCCTGTGTTAGATGCTGGGGGTACAAAGATGAATACAAAGAAAAATTAGACCTCAAAGTACTATAAAAACCTAGTGCAGATGGACTGATGATGGCAGAAGTTGCAGAGACTGAGCTGGATTGAACATTCTGTATCCCTGCAGGCTGTAACTGAATAAATTTTTGTCTTATTGTTGCCACCTAAAAAGTCAAACATGATGTAAACAAAAATCTGGTTTACTGAGAATTTCGGGGAGTGAATGCTTATCACAGCACCCATTTGCTAAGAGAGCAGCCAAATTTATGATAGATAATTACAGAACCTAAAGAAGTTGATGGATTTGCGTGGATAAAGGAAGAGGAAGGGAAGGGAAAGGGCAGAGTATATTAGATGAAGGATATGAAGGGAATGGGAATTAAAAGTAATGTGAGGTAAAAAAGCATGCATATTAGTTTGATTGTTGCAATTGGTCCAAGTTAAGAAATCATTTGAGACTGGAGATCCAGAGGGAAAATTCAAATGTGGAAGGTCTTGGATGCTAACCTGCAGAAATGTCTGTTTGCTTGCCTGTTTCTCCCACTGTTTGAGGGTCAGAATTTCCCCACTACCTGGAACAATGGATGGCTCAAAAAACTGAACAGTTGTTTGTTGAAAGAGAGAGAGATTTCATAAAGACAACTCAAAGTTTGTATTAATATATGTAGTTACTGTGAAGTAAAATACAAATTTTGTAAATGCTCTTCATGTAAAGTATGTACAGACACAAACTGCATAGATATATATTTCTGATGTTTCCAATTGTCCTTACATGGCAAAACTCTTATTCAGTAGTGGTTTGTGTCTGGTCTAGTAATACCACAGATGTTTATGCGCTCTCTCGCTCTCGCTCTCTCTCTCTTTTAGGTTCTGAGCTCTTTGTTGTCTTTGCCTCTACTTTATACTTCAGAGCAAGGCAGTGGTTTACCAGACAGCAGGAATATGTTCTGTATATAAATTACCACTTTAAAAAGGATCCTCATACTCAAGATATATTTGACTTCAAAAGTACACACAAATTTCAACATTACTTTGATTAAGTGTATTTTAGGATCTCTTACTGCCTCCAGTCATTAATTTATCCTAATTAAGTACAATAAATGTACATATAGAGCAAACATAATGTATTTTATTTTTAGGATAGAACCCCAACTCTTTGATATCTGTAATTATTGAAAGAATCATATTAGTGGGAGTTACTTTTCTTGCTTGGGTTTCTCTTTGTTTGTTTTTGGTTTTGTTTTTTATTAACATATAATGTATTATTTGTTTCAGGGGTACAGGTCTGTGATTCATCACTCCCCACAACACATACCCTCCCCAATGTCCATCACCCAGCCACCCCAACCCTCCCACCCCCCTCCACTCCAGCAACCCTCAGTTTGTTTCCTGAGATGAAGAGTCTCTTATGGTTTGTCTCCCTCTCTGGTTTCGTCTTATTTCATTTTTCCCCTCCCTTCCCCTATGATCCTCTGTCTTGTTTCTCAAATTCCTCATATCAGTGAGATTATATGATACTTATCTTTCTCTGATTGACTTCACTTCCTGCTTGGGTTTCTGATAACATTTTTCATATTTGTAAGTTTTCTACTTTGCAAAAGCAATGATATATTAAGCATTTGTGTTTGGGATTTTAGTTAAATGGTCTTATAAGAATGCTTGCATACGTCCATATATCAGACAAATTAGATTTTAAACCAAAGACTGTAATAAGAGATGAAGAGGGACACTATATCATAATTAAAGGGTCTATCCAACAAGAAATCTAACAATTGTAAATATTTATGCCCCTAAATTGGGAACAGCCAGTTATATAAACCAATTAATAACAAAATTAAAGAAACACATTGATAATAATGCAATAATGGTAGGGGACTTTAACACCCCACTCACTGCAATGCACGGATCATCTAAGCAGAGAATAAACAAGGAAACAGGGCTTTGAATGACACACTGGATCCACTGGACTTAACAGATATACTCAGAGCATTTCATCCTAAAGCAACAGAATACACATTCTTCTCGAGTACACATGGAACATCCTCCAGAATAGATCACATACTGGGTCACAAATCGGGTCTCAACCAGCACCAAAAGATTGGGATCATTCTGTGCATATTTTCAGACCATAATGCTTTGAAACTTGAACTCACAAGAAGAGATTTGGAAAGAACTCAAATACATGGAGGCTAAAGAGCATCCTACTAAAGAATGAATGAGCCAACCAGGAAATTAAAGAAGAATTTTAAAAAATACATGGAAACAAATGAAAATGAAAACACAACTGTTCAAAACCTTTGGGATGCAGCAAAGGCAGTCCTAAGAGGGAAGCATATAGCAATACAAGCCTTTCTCAATAAACTTTCAAGAAAGGTCTCAAATACACAACCTAACCTTACACCTAAAGGAGCTGGAGAAAGAACAGCAAATAGAGCTGAAATCCAGCAGGAGAAGAGAAATAATACAGTTTAGAGCAGAAATCAATGAAATAGAAAACAAAAGAACAGTAGAACAGATCAACAAAACTAGGAGCTGGTTCTTTGAAAGAATTAATAAGATTGATAAACCCCTGGCCAGACTTACCAAAAAGAAAAGAGAAAGGACCCAAATAAATAAAATCATGAATGAAAGAGGAGAGATCACAACCAACACCATAAAAATACAAACAATTACAAGAACATATTATGAGCAACTATATGCCAACAAATTAGGGAATCTGGAAGAAATGTATGTATTCCTAGAGATGTATCAACTACCAAAACTGAACCAGGAAGAAATAGAAAACCTGAACAGACCCATACCAGCAAGGAAACTGAAAGAGTAATCGAAAATCTCCCAATAAACAAGAGTCCGGGGGCCAGATGGCTTCCCAGGGGAATTCTACCAAATAGTTAACGAAGAATTAGTACCGATTCTTCTGAAATTTTTCAGAAAACAGAAATGGAAGGAAAACATCCAAACTCTTTCTATGAGGCCAGCATTACCTTGATCCCCAAACCAGACAAAGACCCAACCAAAAAGGAGAATTACAGACCAATATCCCTGATGGACATGGATGCCAAAATTCTCACCCAGATACTAGCCAGTGGGATCCAATTGATCCAATTGATCCAATCCATTGAAAGGATTATTCCCCATGACCAAGTGGGATTTATGCCTGGGCTACAAGGGTGGGTCAACATCCACAAATCAATCAATGTGATACTCTACATTAATAAAATAAAGGATAAGAGCCATATGATCCTCTCAATAGATGCAGAAAAAGCATTTGACAAAGTACAGCATCCTTTCTTGATTAAAACTTTTCACAGTGTGGGGATAGAGGGAACATAACTCAATATCATAAAAGCCATATACGAAAAGCCACAACGAATATCATTCTCAACGGGGAAAAACTGAGAGAGACCAGGAACCCAGCAGGGATGTCCACTATCACCACTGTTGTTCAACATAGTACTAGAAGTCCTAGCCTCAGCAACCAGACAACAAAAAGAAATCAAAGGCATCTGAATCAGCAAAGAAGAAGTCAGACTCTCACTCTTTGCAGATGACATGATACTCTATGTGGAAAACCAAGACTCCACTCCCAAAATTGCCAGGACTCATACAGGAATTCAGCAAAGTGGCAGGATAGAAAATCAATGCACAGAAATCAGTTGCATCTATACACCAACAATGAGACAGAAGAAAGAGTACTTACGGAGTCGATCCCATTTACAATTTCACCAAAAACCATAAGATATCTAGGAATAAACCTAACCAAAGAGGCAAAGGATCTGTACTCAGAAAGCTATAGAACACTCATAAACGAAACCGAAGAAGACACAAAGAAATGGAAAAATGTTCCATGCTCATGGATTGGAAGAACAAATATTTTTAAAACATCTATGCTACCAAGAGCAATCTACACATTCAGTGTAATCCCTATCAAAATACCATCAACTTTTTTGCACACAGCTGGAACAAATAATCCTAAAATTTGTATGGAACCAGAAGAGACCCCAAATAGCCAAAGGAATGTTGCAAAAGAAAATCAAAGCTGGTAGCATCACAATTCTGGACCTCAAGTTCTATTGCAAAGCTTCAGTCATCAAGACAATATGGTCCTGGCATAAAAACAGACACACAAACAAATGGAACAGGATAGAGAACCTGGAAATACACCCTTAACTAATGGTCGACTAATCTTTGACAAAGCAGGAAAGAGTATCCAATGAAAAAGAGACAGTCTCTTCAACAAGTGGTGTTGGGAAAATTGGACAGCCACATGCAGAAGAAGGAAACTGGACCATTCTCTTACACCACACACAAAAATAGACTCAAATGGATGAAGTGAGACAGAAATCCATCAAAACCTTAGAGGAGAACAGAGGCAGCAACCTCTGTGACCTCGGCCACAGCAACTTCTTCCTAGAAACATCACCAAAGGCCAAGGAAACAAAGGCAAAAATGAACTGTTGGGACTTCATCAAGACAAAAAGCTTCTGCACAGCAAAGGAAACAGTTGAGAAAACCAAAAGGCAACCGACAGAATGGGAGAAGATATTTGCAAATGACATATCACATAAAGGGCTAGTATCCAAAATCTATAAAGAACTTATCAAACTCAACACCCAAAGAACAAATAATCCAATCAGCAAGTGGGCAGAAGACATGAATGGACATTTCTACAAAGAAGACATCCAGATGGCCAACAGATACATGAGAAAGTGCTCAACATCGCTCGGCATCAGGGAAATCCAAATCCAAACCACAATGAGATACCACCTCACAGCAATCAGAATGGCTAAAATTAACCACTCAGGAAATGAGAGATGTTGGTGAGAATGCAGAGAAAGGGGATCCCTCTTACACTTCTGGTGGGAATGCAAGCTGGTGCAGCCACTCTGGAAAACAGTATGGAGGTTCCTCAAAAAGTTAAAAATAGAGCTACCCTAGGATCCAGCAATTGTACTCCTGGGTATTTACCTAAACAATATAAACCTAGTGATCCAAAGGGGCACCTGCACCCAATGTTTCTAACTGCAGTGTCCACAATAGCCAAACTATGGAAAGAGCCCAGATGTCCATCGACAGATGAATGGATAAAGAAGATGTGGTGTGTGTGTATACACACACACACACACACACACACACACACACACGATGGAAAACTACTCAGCCATCAAAAAGAAATAGAAATCTTACCATTTGCAATGACATGGATGGAACTAGAGGGTATTATTCTAAGTGAAATAAGTCAATCAGAGAAAGACAATTATCATATGATTTCACTCATATGTGGAATTTAAGAAACAAAACAGAGGATCATTAGGGGAAGAGAGGAAAAGATAAAACAAGATGAAATCAGAGAGGGAGACAAACCATAAGAGACTCTTAACTCTAGGAAACAAACTGAGGGTTGCTGGAGGGGATGGGGTGGGAAGGATGGGGTAATTGGGTAATGGGCATTAAGGAGGGCACATGATACAATAAACACTGGGTGTTAATGCAACTGATGAATCACTGAACTCTACCTCTGAAACTAATAATATATTATATGTTAATTAATTGAATTTAAATTAAAAAAAGAATACTGAAAGAAAAAAAAGTGTAATTCACCATATCAAAAATTAGAAAAGAAAAATCACTTTTATCCTCACAATAGTTGCAGAAAAATCATTTGACAGAATACATGTTTTCTTGATGAGAACTCAGCAAACAAGGTGCCCTAAAATTGTATAGAGGTATAACACTATTAAGCTTGAAACTTATTAATAAAGGAAATTTTGAATATATATTGATTTGAATGAAAATGAAAACATTTAGATCAGTGTCTAAATCTTTAAATAAACTCCTCCCCATTCAGGAGGACAATTTGTAATATGAACCAAAAGCCTTAAGTATATAGTTACTCTTGCCCAGTAGTTATAAATCTAAGATTTTATTCTAAGAAAATAATCAAAAAAGCGCACAATGAAATATTTTAGCATGCTTCCTATTAGCAAATTTGATGACTAACTATATAAACATTAAAGGAAGACTGGTTAAGAAAAATATGATACAAACTTCTAGTTATAAAATAAATAAGTCCCAGGGATATAATGCACAGCATGGTGACTATAGTTAATAATACTGTTTTGCATATTTGAAAATTGCTAAGAGAATAAATAGATCTTAAACATTTTCATCATAAGAAGATAAATTTGTAAATATGTGTAGTGATGGATGTTAATTAGACTTCTGATCATTTTGCGGTATATACAATTATTGAATCTTCATGTTGTATACTGAAAGTAATAAAATGTTACATGTCAAAAAAAAGAGAATGCTTGCGTACATGCTCATGTCTGGTAGGTTCATAAAATAATGAGGCTGCTTAGATGGCTAGCAAAAGTAGTCTCTTTTTTGGTCATTGTTGTGACATTTCAGTTATGCAAATATCAAAAGATAGAAGAACTCAGACTTTTAGTTGACTTTAAAATTAATGGTTCTGAAGTGTATTATTAATAATATATTTAACAGGAAGTCATCTTTGGCTATACTTTAAAATAACTCGGGGGCGCCTGGGTGGCTCAGTCGTTAAGCGTCTGCCTTCGGCTCAGGTCATGATCCCAGGGTCCTGGGATCGAGTCCCACATCGGGCTCCCTGTTCGGCGGGAAGCCTGCTTCTCCCTCTCCCACTCCCCCTGCTTGTGTTCCTGCTCTTGCTATCTCTCTCTCTGTCAAATAAATAAATAAAATCTTTAAAAAAATAAATAAATAAAATAAAATAAAATAACTCAGTATACTTAGAATGTATTTAATAGAAAGGGAGTTAAAAACAAAGCACACAGCGGATCTATAGTGGGCAATCTGAAATAGAGTGATGAATAGGCACTGAAGGAATTAGCAGGGAAAAAAATAGTCTTATTTTGTTTCTATTATCTAAGTGAGCCAAGTGCAAATGCAGAAAGTTTAAGTGTGTGTGTATCTGCATTTATTTTTGTTTTGTGTTGTTGCTTGAATTATCTGAAAGCAACTTAAAGTGTTCAACAAGAGTTTGGAGGGTCTGCATTTTCAGTCTATATAACAGTAAAAATACTACTACTGGATCAAAACTACTTCAAAGCCTCATGGAGAAACTGTTTCCAGGATATGGAATGATTGATCTGAAATAACATGATGTGAGAGATAGTACTAAGGATCTTAAAAGATGATAGAGTGTTTTTCAAGCTTCATGAAATATGATGAAGGTGCCTTGTCAGGGATTGCTGAAAGCCTACTTGCAAGGACTCCCTAAATCACCACTGAGAATGTATCTGTTTCTTGATTGTTCTTGAGTAGCTGCTTGGCAGTGTGAGGTGATACCATCTGTTTGGGTACAAAGAAACAAAGTGACTATTGTGTGTGTCCAGTGCTTGTTAGCCAGACATCATCAGGTCACCTCAAACAGAAACAGTATTTAGAGTTGAGTAGGATTTAATTTTATTTCAATATACCTAGATTGGTTGTATCTTTCATTATGTTTGAAAAGATTAATAGCCAGCAGCAATCCTTAGTGAAGGGAGGACAAAGACAACTGCTGAATATCATTATCGACTTGGAATGATAAAGATACATTTTCATTATAACTGCCCATAAAATAAATTTCATAACAAAACTTCCTCTCTACCTGTGTACTCCCCTGTAGGTATTTCAATGAAGACTCCCTCTATTTTCACTGTTGGCTCAAGAGATATTTGCAGATGAAAACACCTGACCCTGAAAGCCTATTTGCCTGGTTTCAGTTCTTTTGGTTCCAGTTTGTTTTCTTTGCCCCCTCTCATGGAAGCGACACATGGGACATTCGCTTTTGGAAACCACTGCACCATGAGACTTTGGTTGCCACTTAAGCCCCAGATGCCTTTCTACCCACCCTTTGGGATGGAAGTTCGGGCAATAGGAACCTAGGTCGCTTTTATTATTGAGTGAATATATTAAGCCCATAAACATGGGGGCTCATCTGATTTCTAGTATGCACATCCTGAGTCATGTTCTTTGTGATAATGCCCAGGATCTTTTATGCAGTAGTATTAATAGTTACAGTTGTTTGACCAAAATCCAAACCCCTAAAGCAACAAAAATGGAGACATGGCTTATGGGAAGGAAGGAAATTTAGCCCTTATTGAGTTACTGACTTACCAACCTGGGCTAAAGCCTTCCAGTGCCAGGGGTAGTCCATCAGAAACTTCATCATAATGACACATGAGGAGATTCTTATGCACATCAACATGTGAGAAGTGTTGGGACAAAGCATTTAAAAATATCCGCTCATTTAATCTCACAGCATTTTGACCTGGTTGGCATTATTTCCATTTTACATGAGGACTAGTAGAGTTAAATAATTTATATCAATCCACAGGCTAACCCCTTCCTTGTATACCACTGTCCCCATCTGTATGACTTTATGCTAATACCAAGAGGAATGACAATGCCAAAACACAGGGCTTTAATAACCTAGGGATAATTTGATGGCTGGGTCTCTACCAGCTGCTGTGAAAAAGATGTCAGTTACTCTCAAAGCCAGGTGTAGTGGGCGCCTGGGTGGGTCAGTCGTTAAGCGTCTGCCTTCGGCTCAGGTCATGATCCCA
This sequence comes from Phoca vitulina, assembly GCF_004348235.1. NCBI lineage: Eukaryota > Metazoa > Chordata > Mammalia > Carnivora > Phocidae > Phoca > Phoca vitulina. The sequence continues at coordinate 76,318,454 of NW_022589707.1, forward strand.
GGGTCCTGGGACCAAGCCCCGCATCGGGCTCCCTGCTTGGCCAGGAGCCTGCTTCTCCCTCTCCCACTCCCCCTGCTTGTGTTCCCTCTCTAGCTGTCTCTCTCTCTCTCTCTGTCAAATAAGTAAAAATAAAATCTAAAAAAAAAAAAAAAAAGCCAGGTGTAGTCACAAAGAAAATAGTTTATTTTTAATCATACCTCTATTTTGAACCAAGTGGTATTAACTTCTTTAACAAAAAGTCCACAAAATTTATTAGATTTCTATCTAAACAACTTTTAGTTGCTATCTTTATAAGCCAAATTCAGCCTCAGACAATGAAATTTTGCCATGATAGATGTTCCAAAAGCAATTCCAAAAGCAGAATTGTTAAAAAAAAAAAAAATACTACTTGAGTAGTACATTAGAATTAGCACATAGTCTCCTAAGATGTAAATACTCATTTTTATATTCAAGTTCTGACAGTTTTGCTAAAAGTATCTTATAAAAACACATTTTTAAAAAAAGTGTGTTATTGCTTATTGATCACAACTCATACACTCCCAAGAAAGAGGACCAAGCATGAAACAGTAGAGATTAATGTTTCTTTCAACAAGTCATTGTGAGAAATAAAACAAGTGCCACAACGCAACAAATACAATGTTTAACAAGGCACTCAAGATCAACAAATGGTAACCAGGCAGAATGTTCCCTCTAAAGGAAATTAATCACCACATTGGGGCTAACCTGACAGCATATTATGTAGAGCATCAAAATGTGTTAGACTATGAGCTTGCAGAACTCTTGAAGTCATGGGTCTGGTCACCGAGGGTAAAAGTCGTGTATATCTGCAATGTGTCAAATTCCTATAACAAAGTATCTTAGACTGACATCAGTAAACCTAAAACTATGTAGCAGGTGGAAGAGGCAAGCATCACAGTTCCTTGAAACAAAATAAATTTAACTACCTTCCTAAATTTTACAATAGATAGGAATCAATTGGAAGTCAATTAAAGCAGTCAGCTTTCCAATGATAAACCAAATTGCTGATTATATTCAGAGATGCACAGCCCTGGTGGGCATTAAAATTACCTCGGAAGCAACCGCTGGCTGCTAACCCCAGAATCCTGGTTTAATTTATGTCAGGTGAAGTTGCTGACTTTCAGATCTCCCCAGGTGATTCTAGTGCATAGCCTGAATTGAGAGCTCCCTTCCTAGACAAAGCTGAAATAAGTGGAAGACTAGTGAAAAGTGTCTGATATGATATGGAAAGAAAATCCTGACGATTGCCCATACTTCAGGTTATAGCTGTTGTATATTTGGAAGTAAGGATAACAAAAAGAATAGAATGTAAGCATGCTTATATGGAGGTCTCTTATTTCTCTACTACTCTGATGTACTGAGCATTTTCAATCATTAATTGAGGATGATGAGGAAGCTATTGTTTTATGTTAGATTTTTCTGTATTACAAGAATGCTGCAAGGATGTTCATATATATATATGTCCATGAGAGAATGCTTGTATGCTAAATTCCTAGAGGTAGAATTGTTTATAAATGTTTATACATTTTAAAAGTTGATGTTTATTTATTGGCAACTGCCCATCAGAGAGGATATAGTAATTTATATCCAAGTAGCATCTCTTTCAACCTGTGTCTGATTAAAAGGGTGGGATTGACTCTACGACAGTATACAGTATACAATGAGGCTCTAATTTGCAATGACGTGGATGGAACTGGAGGGTATTATGCTGAGCGAAATAAATCAATCAGAGAAAGACATGTATCATATGACCTCACTGATAGGAGGAATTCTTAATCTCAGGAAACAAACTGAGGGTTGCTGGAGTGGTGGGGGTGGGAGGGTTGAGGTGGCTGGGTGATAGACATTGGGGAGGGTATGTGCTATGGTGAGCACTGTGAATTGTGCAAGACTGTTGAATCACAGACCTGTACCTCTGAAACAAATAATGCATTATATGTTAAAAAAAAAAAAAAAAAGAAGAAGAAGATAGCAGGAGGGGAAGAATGAAGGGGGGGAAATCGGAGGGGGAGACGAACCATGAGAGACGATGGACTCTGAAAAACAAACTGAGGGTTCTAGAGGTGAGGGGGTTGTGAGGATGGGTTAGCCTGGTGATGGGTATTAAAGAGGGCACGTACTGCATGGAGCACTGGGTGTTATGCACAAACAATGAATCATGGAACACTACATCAAAAACTAATGATGCAATGTATGGTGATTAACATAACATAATAAAAAAAAATACAATGCGGCTCTAAGAAGAAAGAAGGTTTGAAGAGAGAGCAACAGTTTTGATAAAAAATGTAGAGAAAGTGAGGTGATGTAAGTGTGATTGTTGGGCAGTGCCAAAGACAAGTTTGGGGCCAACATTAATTGTCAAGTTTTCTTTGAACTAACAAATGGCTGTTTGGTGCAGGCAAAGAGAAAGAGTTAGATTCAGCTATCTTTTTTCAATGTTATATTTGGGATCTTCCATTTTATTTTACTATAGCTTTAGAAGGGAAAACTATTGATATAGTTGTGATTATTTTGCTAAGTATATTCAATCAGAAAATATGTACAGGAGATATACAACAATATTCATTATAGCATTGTTTGTAATTTGGAAACAACATAAATGGCATTGATGTTCAACCAGTAGGATAGTAAATAAACAGATTGTGATAAATTTACATGGCAGAATATTATGCATATATACAAATATACATTTACAAAATTGCTATCTTCCTATATATAATTTTGTCTTACATTAAAGTAATATTACTCATCATAAACATTTTCACACCATTATGTAATTATAAATGTCATTTTAATGGGTGCTTAGTATTCAATTTATTTATATACTATCATTTACTTTAAAGCACCACAGTGGAGAAAGAATACAACAAATACTTAAGTATAGCCCACCAAGTTACAATAAATTTTATTATTTTCTTAGCTTTGCTCAGATCTTTATATTTTTAATAAAACATTGCAGATACAGTTGAATCTCCTCCATCATACCCTTCTTCATATTTCCTTCTTGAATTCATTTTCCCTCTCATCAATAGTCCAGAGGTATAACTCTACTGGGTTTGGTGTTTATAACTGCACACATCTCTTCAGACTTATGCTGTATGACCAAATTGTTCACATTTAAAAACTTAATGTTTGCTAAGGGTTTTAATCAGGAGATTTTGGATTTTGTCAAATATTCTTTCCATATGTTTCTGATTAATTTTTAAAATTTTTTAGGCAATATAATGAAATCTATTGATTGGTTTTCAAATGTAAAAGTAGCTTTGCATGCCTGTTATAAATTTCACTCGGTTGTGATGCATTGTCTTTTTTACATCTTGCCGCATTCTATTTGCTAAAATAATGTTAGGAGTTTTTGTATGTGTATTCATGAGGGATATTATTTTTTTTATTTTTTTAAAAGATCTTATTTATTTGACAGAGAGAGAGACACAGCGAGAGCAGGAACACAAGCAGGGGGAGTGGGAGAGGGAGAAGCAGGCTTCCCGCTGAACAGGGAGCCCGATGTGGGGCTCGATCCCAGGACCCTGGGATCATGACCTGAGCCAAAGGAAGACATCTAACGACTGAGTCACCCAGGCGCCCCTCATGAGGGATATTAGTCTATAATTCTCTTTTATTATTCTGGCCTTGTTTTAGTATTAGGGTGATGTTGGCATTGTAAAATGAATTGGATAGAATTGCTCTTCTTCAGTCTTCTCAGAGTGTGTAGAATTGGTATTATTTCTTCCTCAGTGTTTGGTACAATTCACAGCAAAGCTATCTGGTCCTGGAGTTTTCTTTGAAGGATAGCTTTTAACTAACAAACTCAATACACACACACACATAGAGATACATATGTATACTATTTGGGCTATGTACGTATTCTTAAATTTGCTTTGGTTGTATCAAAGAATTTGTCTTATTTCATCTAGGTTGTCAAATTGATTGGCCTTAAATTTATTTGTAATATTTCATTAATAAACTTTTAATAGGGCGTGGAGCCCAACATGGGTCTTAAACTCACAATCCTGAGATCAAGACCTGAGCCGAGATCAAGAGTCGGACTCTTCACTGACTGTGCCACCCCGGCACCCCTAAACTTTTGATACCTTGAATCTTTAGTTGTTTTACTTCTTTCATTGCTCATCTGGGTAAGTTGTGTCTTCTTTTCTTTTTTGAAATCAGTCTGGCTATCTGGCTAGAAGTTTATTTTATTGATCTTCTCAAAGAACCAGCTGTTGGTTTTATTGTTTCTATATTGATTTCTGTTTATTTTATTGACTTATACTCTGATCTTTATTATTGCCTTTCTTCTTCTTACTTTGGGTTTAATTTGCTGTTGGAGGAGGTCATCAAGAAGATGTGACCACAAGTTGACTTGTGAGTGGGATCCAGGCAAGCAGAGGCTCCTCACCCCTCCTCTTGTCCTTGAAATGTACCTTCTGCACACAGTTCCCACACTGGGAGCCATTTTCAAGGAGCAGCATTTGAAAGAGCAATGTGTTGTTGAGACCATTTAGATGGTATATGTAATTGAACCCAGTTAAGGCCTCTGTATAAACTCTTTAAGATTCTGGCAGGCAGGCACAAAGATCTACTTGTCACCCTCCTATGTAAGTCCTCTTGCTTATTAAACCTGCCACCTATGAATCTGGAGTGGCCTGCCTCTTTTTTCCATCTCTCCTTGGCCTCTGTGTATAGGGGTCAGTTTTCAAACCAGCATTAACTCTTCTTTTTGTAGTGTTTCAGGTCATTGATTTGGGACCTTCTTTCTTTTCCTTTTCTTTTTCTTAAAGATTTGTTTCTTTATTTCAGAGAGAGAGTGCCCAAGCAGGGGGGAGGGGCAGAGAGAGAGAGGAAGCAGACTCCCTGCTAGACGTGGAGCTGGATATGGGGCTAGATCCCACAACTCTGAGATCATGACCTGAGCTGAAGTCGGACGCTTAACAGACTGAGCCACCCATGCACCCCTCTTATTTTCTAATAGAGATATTTTGGATTATAACTTTCCCTTTAATTCTTGATTTATTACCATCCCACAAATTTTGGTGTGTTGTGTTTTCATTTTTACTTAGTTCAAAATAATTTATAATTACTTTTTTTTTTTTTTTTTTTTTTTACATTTCTTCCTTGATCTATGAGCTATTTGGAAGTATAATGGAAGTTATTTAGTTTCCAAATATTTAGGGCTTTTCCAGATGTTTTTTCTGTTACTGGTTACTAATCCAATTTTCTTGTGGCCAGAAAACATTGTTTTTATGATTTAAACCATATGAAAATATTGAAATTTGTATGACCCAGATATGGTCTATCTTGGTAAAATTTCCATGTGCATGCAAAAAAATGTGTATTCTGCTGCTGCAGGTGAAGTATTCTATAAATGTCAGTTAGGTTAAACTGTCAGGTAGTGTTATTCACAGATCTGTTATCTTTACTGATTTTCTGTGTACTTGTTCTACCAGTTATTAAAGATGGGTGTTAAAATCTCTGCGTATAATTGCGGAATTGTCAATTCTTTTTGTGGCTCTATGTTTTTGCTTCATGCATTTTGAAACTGTTATGGATATATAAACATTTAGGACTTTTGTCTTCTTGATGACTTGACACTTTTCTTGTTATGAAACGACCTTCTTTATTGCTGTTCATATTCTTGCTCTGAAATCTACTTTTTCTGTTGTTACTGTACCATGCCGGCTCTCGCTTAATTACGGAATGGCGTATGTTTTTCAGACCTTTCACTTTTAACTTTTTGTTGTTGTTGTGTTTAAAATGTGTTTCGTTCAGGCAGCATATAGTCAGAGCTTGCTTTTTAATCTAAAACTGATGATCTCTGGTTTTAAATTGTGTATGCGTTTTTTTTTTTTAACTTTTTTTTTTTTTTTTGAAAGATTTTATTTGAGAGAGAGAGACACAGCGAGAGAGGGAACACAAGCAGGGGGAGTGGGAGAGGGAGAAGCAGGCTTCCCGCGGAGCAGGGAGCCCGATGTGGGGCTCGATCCCAGAACCCTGGGATCATGACCTGAGCCGAAGGCAGACGCTTAACGACTGAGCCACCCAGGCGCCCCTGTGTATGCGTTTTCAGAGGTTGCTTTGGGCCTTGTCTTATGTACATCTTTAACTTGTCATGTCAGCCATCAAGTACTCTGCCACTTCCCATATACTATATTCCCCTCCCCCAGCCTTTGTACTAACTCACTGCATGTTATAAACCCCGCTATGTATTGTATCATTTCTGCTTTAAATCATCTATCTTTTAAGGATATTAAAAATAATTTTATATTTACCATTTTCAGTGCTGTTCTGAAATAATGTTTATATAGGAGGCCGTGGTTCTCTATATCTTAATAACGTGAAGCCTCCTTGATGATGGAATTTTTTTTTTCTTTTTTCTTTTGTCTTTCTGGCAGCCAGTGTAGGCACCAAATAAATATTTGTTGAAATTTTTGTAATGTGATTTGTAAAAGGCACATAAACTCTGAATAAGTAAAATTTCATCCGATTCTTAATATTTTACAATTTCTCTAGTTTGAGGAAATTATTATTTTTTCTTCTGCTCAGAGTTCTATTACATTTCTTGTAAAATGTTTGTAGCTTTTCAGTTTTACAAATTTGGGCTTTTATTTCCAAAGATATCTCTCCTTTGTGCCCCCCAGCTACTTTCTCATAGTTCTGAATTATCTTCCTCAATGAACTTACCCTAACTCAGCAACAGTTGAGAGAATGCCTTACTTCCGCCTACTTCTCCAGAGGATATTTGGCTCCTGGTTTCTTTATGCTCTCCTATTGGAACACTTGATCTGAATGTCCTCTGAATGATGGCTTCCCACCTCCCATTCACCCAACACACTCCCCACCCGATTCTGGCCCTCTGCTTCCATCCATTTCTCATGACAAAATCTACTTAGAACATTTCATGTGGGAGAATGGAGTACCCTATTACTTATGATCCTGGCCTTTGCAGCCAGACTGACTGGGTTTGAATCCTGACTTGGCCCCACTTACCAGTCCTGTGACTTAGGCAAGTTACTCAAGCTGTAAAATGGATAGAATGCTACTCATCTTATGGAGTTGTTGTGAGAAGTTAAAGAGCTAATGCCTGCAAAGTGCAGAGTACAGTGCCTCACCAAGTTTAGGATTCAATAAATATTAGCACATACTGATATTATTTACACAAATAAACTTCTCATACAATACCTTACTTTGCTATATTTATCAGGCATGTCTTTCTTCTTTTTTCTAGTAGATAACACTCATTCTCAAACATTTCATATGCATGTGGGTAAAGGGTAAGTTTGTATAAAAAATAGAAGTTTTCAAAAATGTATTACTGAATATATTAAAAATTAGCAGACTGGGGCGGAGTAAGATGGCAGAGGAGTAGGAGACCTGGATTTCGTCTGGTCTCAGGAATTCAGCTGGATAGGGATCAAACCATTCTGAACACCTACAAACTCAACAGGAGATCGAAGAAAAGAATAGCAACAAGTCTCTGAACAGAAAAGCGACCACTTTCTGGAAGGCAGGACGTGCGGAAAAGTGAATCCGAGGCGATATTCGGGAGGATAGATGGCGGGGGAGGGGCCTCCGTCAGCTACTTCTGGCAAGTGATAGAGCAGCAGAGCACAAAATCGGAACTTTTAGAAGTTGGCTCCGCTGAGGGACGTCACTCTAGTGGCTAAGCGGGGGGTGGAACACTCTCTGGGACAGTGTGGTCTCAGGACCCTCGGGGTCACAGAAAGACCGGGGGTGCCTGAGTGCAGCAGAGCTCCCAGGTATCAGACCGGGGAAGCCGGCTGCAGAGACAGAGCCGAGGCGCGGGCTCTCAGCTCGGGGTTGCCATAAACCGTGATCCACGGCACAGTCGGGCCACTGCTCCTCCAGCAGGGACCCAACAAGCGGCAGATCCGGGGAGACTCCCCTTCCTCCCCCAGGAGGAGCGGCGCGGGAGCGCACCGCAGGGATCTGCTGGGTTTGGAGACTCCACCTGGGGTCGGGTGCCAGAGATAGAAACGCTCGGTCACAGGCCGGGTGAGCACGGAGTGCGGCCGGAGACCGAGGAGACGGGAGTGACTGACTGCTTTTCTCTGGGGGCTCACTGAGGAGCGGGACCCCGAGTTCTCGGCTCCTCCGGGGCGGAGATTGGGAGGCCGCCATTTTCACTCTCGTCCTCCAAAGCTGTATGGAAAGCTTGTAGGGAACAAAAGCTCCCGAGAGCAAACCCGAGCAGATTACTTAGCCTGGACCGGCAAGGGCGGGGCAATTCTGCCTCCGGCAAAGACATTTGGGAACCACGGCAACAGGCCTCTCCCCCAGAAGATCAGCGAGAACAGCCAGCCAAGACCAAGTTTACCGATCAATGAGAACGGCAGAACTCCAGCGCTAGGGGAATACTGCACATAGAAT
>NW_022589707.1:76326866-76345290 GCF_004348235.1 Phoca vitulina
CTTTAGTCTTTCAAAGTTAATTTTTTTTTAACTGTTTTTTTTTTTTTGAATTTTTCTTTTTCCCTTTTTCAACCAACATCTTATCAATCCCTTTTTAAAAAAAACATTTTTATTTTTTATTTTTAAGAGTCATATTCTATCCCTTCATAGTAGTTACCCTTATTTTTGGCATATATATATAAGTTGTTCTCTCTTTAAAATTTTGAGATAGTTTCTTCTAACAGATCAAAATATACCCTAAATCTCTAGTGTATGGCTTTGTTCTAGTCTCCTGCCTGATCACAGTCTGTCCCTTTTTTTTTCTTTTTTTTTTTAAATCCTCTTCTTTCTTTTTTCAAACAACTTCTTATCAATTCCTTTTATAAAATTTTTTATAATTTTCATCTTTACAGTCATATTCCATCCCTTCATCATATCAACCCTTATTTTTGTACATATATAAGTTTTTCTTTCTTTAAAATTTTGGGAGGTACTTTCTTCTAACAGACCAAAATACACCCAAAATCTAGTGTGTGGCACTGATCTATGCACCAGCCTGATCATATTTGATCGTATTCTGTTTATTTTGTTTTGTTTTTGTTTTTATCTTTTTCTTTTTTTTTTTCTTTTTCTTTTTTCTTTCTTTCCCCCAGATTCAGGTCTTTTCTGATTTGTTTAGAGTATATTTTCTGGGGACATTGTTACCCTGTTAGCATTTTGTTCTCTCATTCATCTTTTCTCCTCTGGACAAAATGACAAGATGGAAAAAATCACCTCAACAAAAAGAACAAGAGGTAGTACCAACTGCCAGGGACCTACTCAATACGGACATTAGTACAATGTCGGATCTAGAATTCAGAACCATGACTTTAAAGATACTAGCTGGGTTTGAAAAAAGCATGGAAGTTATTAGAGAAACCCTTTCTGCAGAAATAAAAGAACTAAAATCTAACCAAGTAGAAATCAAAAAGGCTATTAATGAGGTGCAATCAAAAATGGGGGCGCTAACTGCTAGGATAAATGAGGCAGAAGAGGGAATCAGTGATATAGAAGACCAAATGATGGAAAACAAAGAAGCTGAGAAAAAGAGAGATAAACAATTACTGGATCATGAGGGCAGAATTCGAGAGATAAGCGATACCATAAGACGAAAGAACATTAGAATAATTGGGATCCCAGAAGAAGAAGAAGGAGAGAGAGGGGCAGAAGGTATAATGGAGCAAATTATAGCAGAGAACTTCCCTAATTTGGGGAAGGAAACAGGCATCAAAATCCAGGAGGCACAGAGAACCCTCTCAAAATCAATAAAAATAGGTCAACACCCTGACATCTAATAGTAAAACTTACGAGTCTCAGAGACAAAGAGAAAATCCTGAAAGCAGCTCGGGAGAAGAGATCTGTAACCTACAATGGTAGAAACATTAGATTGGCAACAGACCTATCCACAGAGACCTGGCAGGCCAGAGAGGACTGGCATGATATATTCAGAGCACTGAAGGAGAAAAATATGCAGCCAAGAATACTATATCCAGCTGGGCTGTCATTGAAAATAGAAGGAGAGATAAAAAGCTTCCAGGACAAACAAAAACTAAAGGAATTTGCAAACACGAATCCAGCCCTACAAGAAATCTTGAAAGGGGTCCTCTAAGCAAAGAGAGAGCCTAAAAGCAACAGAGACCAGAAAGGAACACAGACAATATACAGTAACAGTCACCTTACAGGCAATACAATGGCCCTAAATTCCTATCTTTCAATAGTTACCCTGAATGTAAATGGGCTAAATGCCCCAATCAAAAGACACATGGTATCAGATTGGATTAAAAAACAAGACCCATCGATATGCTGTCTGCAAGAGACTCATTTAGACCCAAAGACACCCCCAGATTTAAAGTGAGGGGGTGGAAAACCATTTACCATGCTAATGGACACCAAAAGAAAGCTGGGGTGGCAATCCTTATATCAGACAAATTGGATTTTAAACCAAAGACTGTAATAAGAGATGAGGAAGGACTCTTCATGTGATACAATACATTAACTAACCTATTTTTATTGATTTTGAGAGGGGTTCTCTGTGCCTCCTGGATTTTGATGCCTGTTTCCTTCCCCAAATTAGGGAAGTTCTCTCCTTCCTACTTAAAGGGTCTATCCAACAAGAAGATCTAACAGTTGTAAGTATCTATACCCCTACCATGGGAGCAGCCAATTATATAAGGCAATTAACAACAAAAGCAAAGAAACACATTGACAACAATACAATAATAGTGGGGGACTTTAACACCCCCCTCATTGAAATGGACAGGTCATCTAAGCAAAAGATCAACAAGGAAATAAAGACTTTAAATGACACACTGCACCAAATGGACTTCACAGACATATCCAGAACATTCCATCCCAAAGCAACAGAATACACATTTTTCTCTAGTGCCCATGGAACATTCTCCAGAAGAGATCATATCCTAGGTCACAAATCAGGTCTCAACGGGTACCAAAAGATTGGAATCATTCCCTGCCTATTTTCAGACCACAATGCTTTGAAACTAGAACTCAATCACAAGAGGAAAGTCAGAAAGAACTCAAATACATGGAGGCTAAAGAGCATCATACTAAAGAATGAATAGGTCAACCAGGAAATTAAAGAAGAATTTAAAAAATTCATGGAAACCAATGAAAATGAAAACACAACTGTTCAAAATCTTTGGGATGCAGCAAAGGCAGTTCTAAGAGGAAAGTATATAGCAATACAAGCCTTTCTCAAGAAACAAGAAAGGTCTCAAGTACACAACCTAACCCTACACCTAAAGGGGCTGGAGAAAGAACAGCAAATAAAGCCTAAACCCAGCAGGAGAAGAGAACTAATAAAGATCAGAGCAGAAATCAATGAAATAGAAACCAAAAGAACAGTAGAACAGATCAACGAAACTAGGAGCTTGTTCTTTGAAAGAATTAACAAGATTGATAAACTGCTGGCCAGACTTACCAAAAAGAGAAGAGAAATGACCCAAATCAACAAAATCATGAATCAAAGAGGAGAGATCACAACCAACACCAAAGAAATACAAACAATTTTAAGAACATATTATGAGCAACTCTATGCCAGCAAATTAGATAACCTGGAAGAAATGGATGCATTCCTAGAGATGTACCAACTACCAAAACTGAACCAGGAAGAAATAGAAAACCTGAACAGACCTATCACCACTAAGGAAAGTGAAGCAGTCATCAAAAATCTCCCAACAAACAAAAGCCCAGGGCCAGCTGGCTTCCCAGGGGAATTCTACCAAACATTTAAAGAAAATTAATACCTATTCTTCTGAAACTGTTCCAAAAAATAGAAATGGAAGGAAAACTTCCAAACTCATTTAATGAGGCCACTATTACCTTGATCCCCAAACCAGACAAAGACCCCATCAAAAAGGAGAATTACAGACCAATATCCTTGATGAACATGGATGCAAAAATTGTCACCAAAATACTAGCCAATAGGATCCAACAGTACATTAAAAGGATTATTCACCACGACCAAGTGGGATTTATCCCTGGGCTGCAAGGTTGGTTCAACATCCGCAAATCAATCAACGTGATGCAATACATTAACAAAAGAAAGATCAAGAATCATATGATCCTCTCAATAGATGCAGAAAAAGCATTTGACAAAGTACAGCATCCTTTCTTGATCAAAACTCTTCCGAGTATAGGCATAGAGGGTACATACCTCAATATCACAAAAGCCACCTATGAAAAACCTACAGCGAATATCATTCTCAATGGGGAAAACCTGAGAGCTTTCCCCCTGAGGTCAGGAACGCGGCAGGAATGTCCACTATCACCACTGCTATTCAACATAGTATTAGAAGTCCTAGCCACAGCAGTCAGACAACAAAAAGAAATAAAAGGCATCCAAATCGGCAAAGAAGAAGTCAAACTCTCACTCTTTGCAGATGATATGATACTTTATGTGGAAAACCCCAAAGACTCCACCCCAAAACTGCTAGAACTCATACAGGAATTCAGTAAAGTGGCAGGATATAAAATCAATGCACAGAAGTCAGTGGCATTCCTATACACCAACAACAAGACAGAAGAAAGAGAAATTAAGGAGTCGATCCCATTTACAATTGCACCCAAAACCATAAGATACCTAGGAATAAATCTAACCAAAGAGGCAAAGGATCTGTACTCAGAAAACTATAAAATACTCATGAAAGAAATTGAGGAAGACACAAAGAAATGGAAAAACATTCCATGCTCATGGATTGGAAGAACAAATATTGTGAAGATGTCAATGCTACCTAGAGCAATCTACACATTCAACGCAATCCCCATCAAAATACCATCCACTTTTTTCAAAGAAATGGAACAAATAATCCTAAAATTTGTATGGAACCAGAAAAGACCCTGAATAGCCAGAGGAATGTTGAAAAAGAAAAGCAAAGCTGGCGGCATCACAACTCCGGACTTCCAGCTCTATTACAAATCTGTCATCATCAAGACAGTATGGTACTGGCACAAAAACAGACACATAGATCAATGGAACAGAATAGAGAGCCCAGAAATGGACCCTCAACTCTATGGTCAACTGATCTTCAACAAAGCAGGGAAAAGTGTCCAATGGAAAAAAGACAGCCTCTTCAACAAATGGTGTTGGGAAAATTGGACAGCCATATGCAGAAGAATGAAACTGAACCATTTCCTTACACCACCCACAAAAATAGACTCAAAATGGGTGAAAGACTTAAATGTGAGGCAGGAGTCCATCAAAATCCTAAAGGAGAACAGAGGCAGCAACCTCTTCGACCTCAGCTGCAGCAACTTCTTCCTAGAAACATCGCCAAAGGCAAGGGAAGCAAGGGCAAAAATGAACTATTGGGACTTCATCAAGTTAAAAAGCTTTTGCACAGCAAAGGAGACAGTCAACAAAACCAGAAGACAACCAACAGAATAGAAGATATTTGCAAATGACGTATCAGATAGAGGGCTAGTATCCAAAAATCTATAAAGAACTTATCAAACTCAACACCCAAAGAACAAATGATGCAATCAAGAAATGGGCAGAAGACATGAAGACATTTTTCCAAAGAAGACATCCAAATGGCCAACAGACACATGAAAAAGTGCTCAACATCGCTCGGCATCAGGGAAATCCAAATCAAAACCTCAATGAGATACCACCTCACACCAGTCAGAATGGCTAAAATTAACAAGTCAGGAAATGACAGATGTTGGCGGGGATGCGGAGAAAGGGGAACTGTCCTACACTGTTGGTGGGAATGCAAGCTGGTGCAATCACTCTGGAAAACAGTATGGAGGTTCCTCAAAAGGTTGAAAATATAGCTACCCTACGATCCAGCAATTGCATTACTGGGTATTTACCCCAAAGATACAAATGTAGGGATCTGAACGGGTACGTGCACCCCGATGTTTATAGCAGCAATGTCCACAATAGCCAAATGTGGAAAGAGCCAAGATGTCCATCAACAGATGAATGGATAAAGAAGATGTGGTAAAAATATACAATGCAATATTATGCAGCCATCAAAGGGAATGAGATCTTGCCATTTGCAACAACGTGGATAGAACTGGAGGGTGTTATGCTGAGCGAAATAAGTCAATCAGAGAAAGACATGTATCATATGACCTCACTGATAGGAGGAATTCTTAATCTCAGGAAACAAACTGAGGGTTGCTGGAGTGGGGGGTGGGGTGGGAGGGATGGGGTGGCTGGGTGAGACGTTGGGGAGGTTATGTGCTATGGTGAGCACTGTGAATTGTGCAAGACTGTTGAATCACAGATCTGTACCTCTGAAACAAATAATGCAATATATGTTAAGAAAAAAAAAAAAAGATAGTAGGAGGGGAAGAATGAAGGGGGTGGAAGTCGGAGGGGGAGACGAACCATGAGAGACTATGGACTCTGAAAAACAAACTGAGGGTTTTAGAGGGGAGGAGGGTGGGAGGATGTGTTAGCCTGGTATTGGGTATTAAAGAGGGCACGTTCTGCATGGAGCACTTGGTGTTATGCACAAACGATGAATCATGGAATACTACATCAAAAACTAATGATGTAATGTATGATGATTAACATAACAATAAAAAAGTAAAAATAAAATAAAATAAAAATTAGCAGAGTGTTTCAGCTAGAGAAAGCCCTCTAGCTCTGTTATATTCAATATTGTACTGGAATTCAGTGCAGAATCAAATATCTTGAATTGCTTAATCCAAAATAATTCCCCTTTTGTTTGTCTTATTTTCATATATTATGCTAGTTTTTTGGTCCTAAATTTAAAGCCTGTATGCATTTGTATATTTTTCACATACAACTTTATCATGTAATTGCTCATCTTTATATCAGATAATAACAATTTTCTTCTCAAATATAAGATGTGAATGTGACTATTACTTCCTCCTATAAATAATATGAAACTTAATTTGCATGGGAGACGTGTAGCTTACATATGGGCTATTACAAATACAACATGATAAAATTTACATGAAAAGTTTAGAAGCACTTAAGAGTCTCAATACTTCATGTCTGTATTAAATGTCTACTGAATTGTACGTAGTCTGCTGAAGCATTGCTATTGTAGTTATACCTCAAAATGGCAGCAAGGTCAACAAGATACCATTATTTTTCACCCAAAGATGCACCCTCAGTGCAATACGTCCAGCATGGAGAAGCTCATTTACTACTTTAGTTATAGGAATAGATGTGTTTCTGCTTCTGCTGCAGCATCACAAAATGCATAGATCCTCTTGCAGTTATGCATTCAGGTTAGTTCAAAAATTGCTTAAGGATAGTCTGTCTTGCTTCTTGAGAGCCAAATATCTATGTGCCTTTCTCAGAGTTTTTTTTTTCCCCCTTTTTGCTTCTGGGTATTAGAAATCTACCTGGTTCATTATGTCTTGGAAACTTTTCAAAGGAAAAATGGACATATATGTGAAATGTTACACTTAATACTGGCCATGCCATCAGAAGTGGTCATATTTTCCTGCATATTGAGAATTCACGTGCTAACATTTGAGTTGCATCTTGTTGGTTTACAAGTATAAGTCTAGGAGGTAAGAGCATGAAGACACAAAGGATTGAAAAACCTCAAGGGGTAGGTAAGCTATCCTTGCAGATCAAATTCAGCCCACTGCCTTGTAAATAAAGTTTTATTGGAAAACAGCCATGCTCATTCATTTATCTGTTATCTGTGACTGCTTACATTTATCATGGCAGAGGTTAGGAGTTGCCACAGAAAGAGTATGGCTGGCAAAGCCCAAAGAGATAGTTGCAGTTTGGGGAGATAAAGAGCTACATAACTTTGTTCTAGTACGTTAAATTTACATGCATTGTTGATTTTGATATGGATTTGTTAATGCCCTGCAACCTAGTTGGCCAGCCTTCGCCTTTCTAGGTTTCTCAAATACCAGACTCTTTGTCCCTTCTTCTAGAAGACAGTCCTTAATACTTGGGTTTGAAAGTCAGAGGACTATCAATGATAGGACTTTCACCCTATTACATATTAGCTCTCCAACTTTTCATGGTACTTTCAGGTAGGTTTCTGAGTCAGCTGCTGGACTGATGATGTTGTCTCTCTTTTGCACTTTGTCTCAATTAATCCTGGCAGATAACTTTGTTTTCTTGTTCTCTATAAAGGAGGGATGGATCTATCTAAAATGACAAGTATTTTGGGGGCACCTGGGTGGCTCAGTCATTAAGCGCCTGCCTTCAGCTCGGGTCATGATCTCAGGGTCCTGGGATCGAGCCCCGCATCGGGCTCCCTGCTCCGTGGGAAGCCTGCTTCTCCCTCTCCCACTCCCCCTGCTTGTGTTCCCTCTCTCACTGTGTCTCTCTCTGTCAAATAAATAAATAAAATATTTAAAATCACAAGTGTTTTCTCCAAAGGATCTAATATTTATTTTGATAATTCACTATTAATTCAATATCTAGTGCCAGAAGTGCCTTAATTAGCATTCTTTTGAAATTCCCTTAAAATTTTATTTTGTATTTTTAACTCATAAAACTTCTCTTAATCTCTCATGATAATTGCAACCCTCAGAAACACTGGCCTGAGAGTCTATAGAGCTGAAGATGTTTGTTACCAAATGGTTTTATTCTGATATTTTTATGTAAAAATTTCCAACAAAGGTCAAAAATGATTATTTGACAGCACCTAATATATATTCCTCTACCATGTATCATTTTTAATTTGCTGTCCAAGGAAAAAGGGAACACAGTTTCCTGGAAAGAAGATCACAGTGTCCTGGAGGCTATGATAATTGCAAAGAAACAGAATCCTCCCGTCCTTCAAACCAAAGGGATCACATAGATCTAGGCTCCAGGGCTGCTGGCTGCATGTCTGATGTTTAAGTCTTAAAAAGTACCTCAACCAGCTTACTTGGTACCCATTATATTTCCTTTCTCTTTCCTCCCTTATTCTTGTCTTCTCTCCATAATTTAACATACGTATACTGGAGAACCTCAATAAATAAAGGTTGATCACTCAAATATGTGACTTATGTCATATAATCTGAAAAGCATTTCGATGTTTTGAAATCCCTGAGTAGTTAACTGCCTTCTTACCTTCTTGTGGATTTTCTGGTATTCTATAGACTCTGTATTCTATCATCTACCTTGGGCATTTCAGAATATAGAATGCGGTAGAGACATATGGTGATAGTAAAAGTTAATGTCATTGCAAGAGTCTAATAGAGATAAAATGATAAATTTATGATCCAGTAAACCTTCTGTGTAATGAAGATCAAAGAATTGAGTGTCCCTGCATTGCCCAGAGGGCTGGCTGTATCTGTGCAGTTTAGTTCTGGCCCAAATTAATTTTACATGAGGAGAGTATAAAAGCTTCAAACTAAATATATACTGTTTCTATAAAAAGTCACTGATCTTTCTTTACTTTTAGCTCAGTATGTAATCTTGAAACATTATCTGTTAAATACTAAATTAGGGAATCAAAAACCTCTTTTTATTAATCCTATAGAATGCCAGATATAGAACATAGCTAAATTAAATATTGAAGAATTAAAATCAAAAGTTCAAAACTGAATTAATTGGTAACAAAAGGGGCATTCATCTTCTTTCATTCTCTTAAGAATTTCAGGAAATTAATAGTTCAAGAATCTTGAGATTATGGTTTGCTGCCATATTTTATAAATGAGAGTCCAGTGTCCCTTTACCCTGTCCCTTTATATATTGTGAGAATGGATCAGAAACCAAGAATATAACTGTTTAGGAATCTGATTTTCCTTGGGTGAGTCATTTCATCTCGTCATGTCTTTGTATCCATGAGCAGTGGATTATTCTAGATTGTAAATGCAAGTGACATAAAGGCAGAGCTTCGATGGAGAAAAGAATTGTGCAGCTAAAGTTTTCTCAGCAAGCCAGTGGGAGGATAAGATGGACTTTGGTGTGAAAGAATGGATAAAATTCAGGTTATTAACTCTTTGTCACCAAAGTAGTGATGATTCAAATGCTATGCAATTATGAAATCATTCCCTTTGCCCTAGCTTTTCCCCAGTGTGTGGATGCTTGTGTGTCAGCAGTCAGTGATGTCTTGGTACTGTCAATAATTAAGTATGATCATTGGGTGTAGGAGCCTTAAAATTGAAAATGTATATACATGCATCAGCTTCAAAAAAATCACTCTGAACATTGCGTATATTTTTAAAATAATATATATACATATTTAAGACTTATTTATTTTAGAGAGAGTGTGTGTGTGTGGGAGGGGTGGAGGAAGAAAGACTCCACTCTCAGTGTGGACCCCCATGCAGGGCTTGATCTCATGATGCCCTGAGCTAAAACTAACAGTTGGACATTTAACCAACTGCACCACCAGGCATCCCTAATAGCATATATTTTTTATTTGAGTATAGTTGACACACAGTGTTACATAAACATTGCCTATCTTTCTTAGTATCACGGGTTTTGAGTTCCAGTGACAGGGACAATAAGATAAAGTAGGAGTTTTGAATGACATTTCTCACCTCTACCCCTTGTTTTCTCTAACGTTTACACCAGGGACATACTTACATAAGTGAAATCATGGAAGTGATGTAAGGATATATTTTTCTAATAATTTGTTCCAACAGAGAGCTTTATGGGTATTAATTCCACCATGCATGCTGCCGATCCCCTGATTGAGTCTGATTAGTATAGTTGTAGGCAAGCTGTAATTTAACATTTAGTGAATCAGATACCTTGGCACAGAGAAATAATAAGATGTTATTTTGTCTTGCTTGTTGGAGATCCCCAAATTTCTCATTTGTGTCTTCTTTTTTTTTTAATTACTACCATAATATTTTCTTAATACAAGAAATTTTCTGCATCAGATACTTGTTTTTCCTTGCCGTATTATCACTTACCACTCCTGGTGAGCCACATTCAAGCCTCCTATGTCTTTCAGGATTTAAGCCATATTGTTGCATACATAGGACCAAGATGGTTTATTTTACTTCCAATAATAAGGTTATTTATAAGCAAACATAAATGGGGATTTGTCCATTATCTTCCAAATTCAAGTAACTTCTAAGAGAACTATGGAAAAGCAATGTGCAGTAGCATTAAGAGAGCATTGCAGGGCTCCAGTATACCTCTCATGACTGTTCACCTATACACCAGCAAATGAAGAATGGCTTGTTTCCTCTGAACACACAACATGGCTATTGATTACTTTAGGGTGAATGCTAAGGTCACAAACCACATACTTTATGAGTTGTTGTAGTTAAATGGATAAGGAAGTTTCTTATTGCTTTTAGTTTGGGTTTCCAGAGATCTGAGCGAGCTTAGAGTGGTGATTCTCGAATCATTGTCCCTGGACTGGCAGCATCAACAGCACCTGGAAACTTGTTAGAAATTTAAATTTTCAGGTGTCACCCAAGATTTACTGAATTAGAAACACGATCTGTGTTTAACAAGTTCTGCATGTGATTCTGACGCATCCTACGTTTTAAGAACCATTTGTTTGGGCATGATACTGCCTCAGTCCAAACTGTTAAGATGTAAAACAGTAATTGGTGCCGTATGGGACCTTAGTCTGAACTTGTATATCAGATATATCCAAGGAGAGGTTTCTTCTTCAAAAACTTCTGTGTCTGAAAAATACAGAACATTATTAGCTATGCCAATGCAACTTTATTTATTTTTTTAAAGATTTTTATTTATTTATTGAGGGAGAGAGAATGTTAGAGAGCATGAGGGGGGGAGAGTCAGAGGGAGGAGCAGACTCCCTGCTGAGCAGGGAGCCCGATGCGGGATTCGATCCCGGGACTCCAGGATCATGACCTGAACCAAAGGCAGTCGCTTAACCAACTGAGCCACCCAGGCGCCCGCCAATACAACTTTAAACAATAGTTGGCAGCATGCTATTTTAGAGGATAAGGGAGTTTTGAAATAATTACTGAAGTTTAGAGCAATATACTTTTAAGAAGAAAAGTCAAAGTTACTGGTATTTTGCAAATGGATTTGTCAAATATTTAATATTTTATAAAATATGCAGTGTTTTATTGAGGCAGTAAATACTTCTTATACCTAATAGGTGATTAACTGAACCAAATTGCAGGTTTTGCTTTTTGACCTTAACCCAACCCTCCCCATTAGCCAATAGGAAATCTATAAAGCTCACACTGCTTTATAATCTATCATGTGGAATTTAGTGACCCAAACTATTTAATTTGCTTTGCTAACTTTAGCTCTGTGTCTGTATAAAATCATACTTCTGGACTTTATTTGATTGAAAATGAGTGTAATAAAACCCAAGATCTAAGCAGATTATATAAAAATTGATTAGAGGCATTGACCAAGGAATCTCCTGAATGTTTTTATTGGAAGCACACACACAAATCTGGTGATGGTGTTCACACTTGCTAATGAGTAACTGACAAACTAAAGAAGTGTCTTCAGAAATCTAAGAGTAAGTTAATTAAAGGTCGAATCCAGAGGAAGTCACTGTAGCTGTCAAGATTTATTTTCTTCAGCTTGCAGTTGAGAAACACCAGGAATAAAGAGAGAATGTATTCAGAAACATGCTTAAGAAAATAATTCAGTTTCTCAGATTCTCACACAGTGCCCCATCTGCTTAGAACACCTTGACTATTCATGACTGATTCCAAGTCCATTTCTTTAGCAAGTGTGTATGGGGTGCCTACGGTGCAATGGACACTATAGAACTTTTAGCACCCCAAAAGAGATTACAAGAGATGACTGCACTGACCATTATCTAGGTAGTAATACTTTTCTATAATCCAATAACTGCTTTTAAAGTACTTTACTAAAATTAGAACGTATCTGAAGGCTGAGGCAAAATGTGCTTCAGAATTACGTTTACCACAAACATCTTGCTCTTTCCTTACTAAGACAAAAGGAGCAATGTTCCTTCATTTAAAAAGTAGAAAAATAATTTTAAAAAACCCAGTTGCCATGGTAACAAAATGACCAGTGGCCTTGATGTGCTTTCACTATGTATCAATAATAAGCTAACCATTTGGGAGCATTCATTCTCTTCAGACATGTCTTTTGAGCCGAAATGCTATATGCTTTTATTAACTCGTGTTATTCATACAGTACTTAATTTAGCAATTATTAAATAAGTTGTTTTTTTAAGAAATGAAGCAATAGGGGATAAAGCCTCAATTTGGTAACATTCCCTCCATTCCCTTTCTATTTATTTTTTCTTTGGAGGAGTGGTCCAGGAGAAAGAGAATGAAATCTATAAACCATATTCTGGATAATAATTTTATTTTGGACTTATCTAAACACTACTTAGGAATGTCCCAACAAAATATAGAAGAGCATTAAAAGAAGATGAGCTTTAACTTTTAGCTCTATGATTCATCATCTGTACTTCCTCTTTTATTCTACCTAGCTTCCATCCTATTCTTAATGCTGGGGGATAACTTGTTGTTACTGCTGAGTGTTGCTTCACTGTCACCTCGGGATTCATAATCATTTGAGTTGGGAAAGTAACTATAATTATTTCAGCATAAAAATAAGGTAAGTAACTGCTTCAGGAAATTCAACTTAACTATTCCGCCAGTCTAGGTATGAATTACTGTTAGCTTCAGATACCCATCGTACAACACTTCATCACATTTCACATTATTTGCCTTATTTCTAGAATCTTATTTCTTTCCAAAGGGGTGTTTGTAGATCACCAATTGCTTTCTCTTTATTTAGCCAATTGCTTTCTCCTTCTGGGGGCCAGTTGATTTAACAACAACTAATATCTTTTTTCCTGGATGAGTAGATCTGAAATGATGCTTTCTGACTCTTGTTGTTGAAGGTCCTATGCCGGTGGGTAAAATTAAATGACTCACTAATCAGGTTTTATGAGCGCTTTCACATTTTTCAGATGATTCAGCAAATGGTAGGAAACTTCTTGCAACCTAGTCCATAGACTCTACTGGTTCTAAATGTCTACTAACAAAAGACAAAACACCCCTGTACGTAGTGATTGAACCATTGTGTCTCACATTTTAGCATGTTAATCAAGGGAAATGGATTTATATCTCAACTTATGTTTCTTCCTTTTTTTTCTTTTTAAAGATTTTATTTATTCACCTAAGAGAGAGAGAGAGTGCACAAGCAAGGGGAGGGGCAGGGGAGAAGCAGACTCCTCACTGAACAGGGAGCCCGACTTGGGGCTTGATTCCAGGACCCTGGGATCATGACCTGAGCCAAAGGCAGACGCTTAACCGACTGAGCCACTCAGGCACCTCTCAACTTATGTTTCTTTATACCCAGACAATAACCATGGCAACCTGAGTCTTTAGGTATAAGAACTTTTTATTTTTAAGAAGGGTTAGTGTGAATGAAATTAATTTATTTAAAACTTTAATTATAGTAGATTCCAAAAGTAAGATACCATCAATGATGTCTGTTAGAATTGTATTATTCTTAGTAGTACTATTAATATTACTAAAGAGGAATGCAGTCGTATTACCATAATGTTCGTGTTTTTACTTTTTCTAATACCCTTTCATATGTATTATTTACCTCATTGCAAATGACAACTGATGGTCAACTAAATGATGTTCTATTTTTTTAATTTAAAAAAATTTTATTTTAATTCCAGTTAGTTAGCATACAGTGGAATATTTCAGGTGTGCAATATAGTGATTCAGCACTTCCACAGTATCCTGTGCTCATCATGACAGGTGCACTCTTTAATCCCCATTGCTTATTTCACCCATCCTCCCACCCACCTCCCCTCTGGTAACCATTAGTTTGTTCCCTATAGTTAAGAGTCTGTTTCTTGGTTAGCCTCTTTTTTTTTCCTTTTGCTCATTTGTTTTTATGTTTCTTAAATTCCATGTAAGAGTGAAATCATATGGTATTTATCTTGCTCTGACTTATTTCACTTAGCATAATACTCTCTAGCTCCATCCCTGTCATTGCAAATGGCAAGATTTCGGTCTTTTTTTTTTTTATGGCTAAGGAATATTACATTCATTGTATATGTGTGTACTACATCTTCTTTATCCATTCATCAGTCGATGGACACTTGGGCTATTTCCCTAATTGGCTATTGTAGATAATGCTGCTATAAATATTGGGATGCATGTATCCCTTTGAATTACTTTTGTATTCTTTGGGTAAATATCTAGTAGTACAATTGCTGGGTCATAGGGTAGCTCTATTATTAATTTCTTGAGGAACCTCCATACTGTTTTCCAGAGTGGCTGCACCAGTTTGCATTCCCACCAACAGGGCGAGAGGGTTCCCCTTTTTCTGCATCCTTGCCAACATCTGTTGTTTCCTGTGTTGTTAATTTTAGCCATTCTGACAGGTATGAGGTGATATCTCATTGTAGTTTTGATTCATATTTCCCTGATGATGAGTGATGTTGATCATCTTTCCATGTGTCTTTTGGGCATCCATATGTCAGGGTTTTTGGCTGGCTCAGTCAGAAGAGCATGTGACTCTTGATCTCAGGGTCATGAGTTTGAGCCCCACCTTGGGTGTAGAGATTACATAAAAATAAATATATAAATAAACTGAAATGATATTTTAATCCAGGACAACATATCTAAATTATTAAAACAAAAATAGAATGCAAATGTTCTGAATTCCAACTTTGAAAACCTTTCTGCTACACCATGCTTCCACTTCCCTTTTTAAAAACATGGGGTGGTATAATACTATGTAAATCTATTTCCAGCTAAACCTCTCTGAGGGAAAGTTTCAAAACATGCATGGCTAGAAGGATGGTGGTGACATTAACAGAGGAACAGTGTAGAGAAAGTATGTTTTCATTATGATATTTTCCTGAAATGCTGAGTCAGATTTGTCACCCATGAGGATGGAATAAACTCTTTTTCAGGCGTGCAAAGTCTCAAAAAATGTAGCTGCTATGCAACCTTTGATAGAAAGCTTCTGACAGATGTGCTCTGCCAAAATGAGGAACTAGACCACAAAAAAAGACATGGGACCTGGGAGAGAGCAGTAAAACATAGAAGAGGCAAAGTGAATGCCCGGGATGATGGTGAAAGATGATCCCAGGACAGCGGCTGTGTCCTAGGACAACATAGTCTGGATTGGAGCAGGCTAGAAGCTCCAGGAGTGATTTCTTCAATATGATAAACATGATGAAATATCAGATATGCTTGTATATGTTGAAAGTCAATTTATCCAACAAGGAGGGAGTTAATTAATTGAATTATCTATTAATATATGGAAAATTGGAAATGGAAACATTAAATCTAGAGTAAATGAAAGTTATGCAAGAAAGGAAAATTAGTACACTACAAGGTTCAGCTGGAATAGATTTACCTAGTATTATTATTGTAAACATTAAATAGTAATCTAAACACAAGTTTGTTCTATTGGGAGTATGGGAGGAGGTAAGAAGGAGGAAGTGATGTGTAGAAGTGTGGGTAAAAAAGAGCTAAATCCTCACTTTGCTTTACTAAGAAATCAGGAAATAATAAAGTAAACAAAGAAACAAAAACAAGGGACATCTTAAATAAATTTTAAATGTATGGAAGTAAAAGAATCAGCTAAAAGAGTTAAAAGTCTTTGCATTTGGGTAAAGGAAGGGTGTGGAGAGTGGTGATGACAGTACGCTTTTATTTAAACACTGAACTCTAGAATGGTAGAATCTTCAAAATATCTGTATATTTAACTCTGATTTAAAAAAAGAAAAAAACAACTGAACTGCAAGAAGGCAGAAGAGAAGAGATTCATCTTAGCAAGATAGATGGATGATTCCAATTAAGGGTGAAGATAATGCAGGAAAGGAAAGTACAAATTAAGAAACTTCAGGGAATTTGACTTCAGATTATCTCTTACTTTACCAAAAAGAAAATGAGCTAATATCTTCTGCTGAAAGTCAAAGCAGTTGAATATTAGAAAATGGTAAGATTGTCATAGAGAGGGAAGATGTATAAAAAGATTACCAAGCATCAGTAGTATCCAACTGATATTGGATAACCTGAATTTGTAGGGTGCTTTGTTAGTGCATGCTCATGGTTTTCTGTAGCAACTACAGTCTATGAATGAAATATCCAATAGTGAACTTGGGAGCTTATTAAGAGTTGGGAAATGGTGAAGATGAACCAAAGGAGAGACAAGATTCTAGGTTGTTTCCAGCCCTTTAGAATTTAGAGGCAAATGAAGCCATATTTGGGGAACACCAGGGAAATTAGAAGAGATCAAGAGACTGGGGGTTATAATTATAAAAAAGAAGAGAATGAAAAAAAGAGGATGTGAGATGGATGTCAAAGATGGGAATTGCAGGGGCGCCTGGGTGGCTCAGTTGTTAAGCGTCTGCCTTCAGCTCAGGTCATGATCCCAGGGTCCTGGGATTGAGTCCCACATCGGGCTCCCTGCTCTGTGGGAAGCCTGCTTCTCTCTCTCCCACTCCCCCTGCTTGTGTTCCCTCTCTCGCTGTGTCTCTCTGTCAAATAAATAAATAAAATCTTTAAAAAAAAAAAAAAAAAGATGGGAATTGCAACATTTAGGATTATAGTGTAGAATTTCTTCAAGCCATAATGAGGTAGGTGAGCCCCCAGTCCGAATAAGCAGCCAGCGTCAAGCAGGTCCATGGCAACAGGTGACACTGATGTAGCCGCTGGGAGTCTGTATTCCCAATGCAAGAGCTCAGTCACATTATCCTCAGGTGCAATGTAGAGATGGAAAACCTACCCAGTGAACCAGAGTACTGATGGTCCTCCCTAAAAATCACAACCACAAGCACATTCACTAGAGTTTGACACACGCAAGAAGCAGACCTGGAAATTGCCTTCAGGCATGTGGTCCTGTGCTCACATTGTGCTAGGAGTGCATTCTCATGCTGCAAGCTGTTAATTAATCAAAGTGTGTAGCTTCTGAAATATGCAGATAAATTAGGAAGGAAAATTGAATCTTTGTTATGTGATTTTTCTTAATGATTAGAGTGTGTTCTAAATAAACAGAAAAACAAATTGATTACCAAAAACTATGTTAATGTGCTTTTAATTCACAAGGGTGAAGCATATAAAAGTCAGGATATTGAAAGTTAAGGTTCTCATAGAAACATTAATTGGACAACATTATGCATACTAGGTGTGGGAGGTTTATATTTTATAACATAAAAGCAGTAAGAAATATTGCAAAATGTGGCTCAGCTAAACAAAATGAAATAACAAATTTAGGGGAAAGTCATTAAGTGTGATTATGGAAAAAATTGTTTTGCAACCTCCAAAGAAGGGTTATAAAATTTAATTTTAGGAAATAATGCCTTCAAATCTTTTCAAAAAATGTTTTCAATGGAAATTATTCATTTTTATAAAAAAATCAATTTCCCTAACACATTGTATGTTCTGACATGAGTTTATGCCTTTCATTTGCAGCTCAGATTTGATTCTAATAGACCAAAAGAAGAACTGACTGGCTATTTTCATGGCCTTGTTCATAAAGATTTCATAGACTGAAAATTAAATGTAAGGGTTTAAAATATTTTTTTAGTATACAGAGAATACGGAGGAAATTTTAAATATGAAGAAGCCTGCCAGTGTACTAATACTTGCTTCTATATTTGACCTCTGTGTATTTCTGTAAACTATTTGCATATATGGATTATGGAAATTGCAACCTGATCATACAGAATGTTTTATTTAGGTAGCACAGAAAAAAGAAAAGAACTTAAGGCATGTTCAGAGAAGGAAGTGCACCAGAAAACAAACCTACAGCCTTTACTATGTCTCTGTTTTCATTCCTGCCTCATGCACTGGACTGCAGGTCTGGAAGCTTGAGTTCTCCAGTACGGCTGCACTGAGCCATAGGTGGATGTTTCTGTCACTTGACCCCAGAAGCTCCATTCATTCTATAGGAAACAGGAGTGGTGAACCCATGAAGTGACTCCTTGGAGCATGTCACTTCCCAATCCAGTCAGAACTAAAGGCAAGAAGGAAGGAAGGAAGGAAGGAAGGAAGGAAGGAAGGAAGGAAGGAAGGAAGGAAGGAAGGAAGG
>NW_022589707.1:76345300-76429839 GCF_004348235.1 Phoca vitulina
AGGAAGGAAGGAAGGAAGGAAGGAAGGAAGGAAGGAAGGAAGGAAGGGTGGAAGGAAGGGAGGAAGGAAGGGAGGGAGGGAGAGAGGGAGGGAGGGAGAGAGGGAGGAAGGGAGAGAGGGAGGGAGGGAGAGAGGGAGGGAGGAAAGAAGGAAAGCAGGCAGACAGGCAAGCCGGAAGGAAGGAAGGAAACTATTACTAGCATTATAATACTACCTCAATTATCACCAATTCCAACTATTTAATTAATTTTAAGTAATAATAAAGATTTTGTGTTCCTTTAAATCAAATATAAGTTATTTTTTCGTGCAAATTAACAAATGAAAACCAAAAGTACCCTCACAAAGGAGCAGATTATGAAAATATAAAGATAAATCGACATGCTGCTAACATTTCTATTTTCCATTGTATTTTATGTCATAGCAAGGCAATCTACAGAACAATAAAGGTTCATTCATAGAAGTGAGATATGTAAATTCCTGAGCTAGCAGACTCCTGGCCCAGTATTCAAAACGCCTCTTCAAAAAAGGCACAACGGTCTGCATTTTTCACTGGAAAAAATCTATGCAACCACATTCCATGGCAATGAATTCTTTATAAGCTTGATGAAGAAAAATGCTTTGTATACTTACTTTAATCTTTACCCCCTGTTATTTTCTGTTTCCAAACAAACAGAAGGACAAATGCAAACTGCCAACTCGCAGGATGTACAAACAAGTGTTATTGAATATTCAGAAGTATGGTGGTATTTCTAAAGTTCAACAACAAATCACTTAGAGTCTTTCTTTTGTTTTTAAATTTTCCTTATTCAGGCACCACAAGGCCACATAAGGAGGGTGAGGTCCCTGGAGTGGACTATATTTTCATCACCGTTGAAGATTTTATGGAATTGGAGAAAAGTGGTGCTCTCCTAGAAAGTGGGACTTATGAAGGTAAGCACAGCTCTACTGCTAAATGTATTCGTTGTTGCATCACATTTTTCTCCTTTGATTGAGATGCATTAGGACACCAGATTACCAATATGCCACTCTGGGTTGAGAGCTTTAATGAGGTCATTTCAGAAACATATTTGCTTAAAAAAAAAAAAGTTAAGCTACATCTGGATTAACTCTACTCTTCAGATGCCAAGAGATATGTATATCCCCTGAAGTAGGCTTGGGATGGCATCCTGAGGCTAAACTGTGTGTGATCTTCCAAATAAATTATCTTCATCTCTGGAGCATCTCAGGGCTTGAGTTCCAGTTCTGTCATTATCTCTGTGTAGTTTTCTTCAGTTTCTTCACTTCACTGGCCTTCACTTGCCTCCCATGCAAAATGATGAAGTAGGAAAATATGATCTCTGCATGCTCTCCAAAGCTCTGGTCTAATAGCAAGTCTCCTTGTGTGCCCGAATCAAAAATGAACAGTAAATGACACTGAAAGCTTGAATGCGGGAAGTGTGTTTCAGTGGAAAGAGTACTGTAACATGAGCCAGAATCTGTCTCAGTTCCAAATCTGGCTTTATTACTTAACCACTGTAAATACTAAATAACCCAGTTAGTGTCTGTAAACCTCAGTAGAATTAGCTGTAAATGGGGAATGGTAGCATTGAAAAATATAAATAACATGTTGATATGATCACATTTCTACCTTTAAGTGACATCTACATGCATATAGTTTATGTCTAATGAAATTATGTATCTGTGTATGCATAAAGAAACTTTAAAATGATATGACTAAAAAAACGGTAGAGAACACTATTTTTATTCCTATTTCACAGTTATTGTATGTCTGAACTATATTTATATATTTGTTATTAACTTGAAAGATGAATCTAGTTTTACTGTACTATAATTAATAATGAGTGATACTAAAAACAAAACTAATAATATATACATTGCTGCTTAGTGCATAAAATACCTGAGGTCTACCATCAGCAAATAAGTTGGGTTTGGTATCAGTTGGCCGTCCACTTCCCCCTTCATTTACTTGTGGATGCCCGGTGGACTATAGTTATTTAAGAACTTAATATTTTAAAGTTGTTAGAAGTATTAAATCTCTTCTTTTACTTTTCACACTCCTAAGGTAATTTAGGCTGAGACATATGCCTATTTTATGGCTAAGACATTTACTTGCTTATTGCCACATTTACAAGAAATTAGCAAAAATACCCAGGAAAAGAAAATGGCTTTACACATGAGTATTGTTTCTTGTTCATATTGTCAAAAATGAATAATAGTGGAAGTTGATTGAAAATATTTTAAATACAGGAGCACCTGAGTGGCTCAGTTTGTTAATGTCCGACTCTTGATCTTAGCTCAGGTCACGATCGCAGGGTCATGAGATCGAGCCCTATGTGGGGCTCCATGCTCAGTGGGGAGTCTGCTTGAGATTCTCTCTCTCCCTCTTTCTCCCCCTCTGCTCCCTCTGCTCATGCTCTCTCTCTCTCTCTAAAATAAACAAATAAATCTAAAAAAAAGAGAGAAAATATTTTAAATACAAAAGCTGTGTTGGTCATATAACCTGGCTTACGCTATATGAAAAATAACTATATAAATCATAGAAAATACTCATACCAAAGAAGTCAGAGTAAATGAACAATAAATTTTGTAGTATATTTTCCAGCAGGCTTTGTGACATTATTTAGTGGCATTCATTCGTTTGCATGTCTGCCAATAATAATGCATTGTATTTAATTACCTTATTAAATATTATATTTATGTCACAAAGAACCAGTGGCTTAACATAAGGAGCATTCCAAGAGTAGTATGATTAACAATATGACTTTTTCTTTTTGTTTGTAAAAATAGAGACTGTGTTAACTGTATAGAAGGTGAAAAAATTAAACCAAGTGTTCATGTTAAATCTCCACTGTTCTCATGATAAACTAGATGCCATGAAATTTAATAGCAATATTTTAAAAATAAAGTCTTACTTAAATTTTAGGTTCCAGTTAAATTTTGAGGGAACTATCTCGAAACTGTATAAATGTAGCCAAGTTTTGTGAGCCAGAGTGGGTTGTCCTGAATCTTCTTTAGACATCTTTTCAGTATTGGGAGTTTAGTTTCCTAAAGTTTGATGCCAGCTTGTTAATTGCCTCCATGTCCATAGAACTGATCATTGACTAATAAGGCTGATTTATATATATGACTTTGGGGAATCAATACCATTGTTTGCAAATACACATGGTGTACTTGGATGAATAAGATACTCCTTTTTCAGGTCACATAACCATCTAGGCAGACATCTAGGGAGCATTCTCAAATCTTGGGATCTTTGGATTTTTCTACAATTACAGCTGAGGAACCAGTAGAATTGACATTCTAATGAAAATCACTATTATTCCTTCAGATTGATCATAAGCTCTAGGCTCAGGGTTACCACTTAGTGTGTTACTTGTCAGGGAACCTGAGGAATGCCTTTTCTGCAGTTGAGACTTTCAGAATATATAGAATAACAATCATGTGCTACTCACCTAGACAAAGAAGACCTGAGAGCTTTTATATTTGTCAAACTTTCATGATATCAATCTCTCATAAGATTTCTTCAGTAAAGTCCTAGTTTTTCTATGTTATATATTCCTCCTTCTGCAGTGTTTGGGCCATTTCTCTGTCCCTTCCTCCTTGCTAGAACATTCGCATGCCTTCTCAGTACTCTACAGCCCTCAGCCAGACTAAAAAATTCATTTTTGATATCTGCAAGTCCACTAAAGAAAATAAGAAATTGAGTTACTCTCAGTGTTAAGGTTATAGACCAGTTAACTATGTTGGGCCCTTAAGACTGATTCCAACCCACACACCAGAACATCAAGACTACTGATGCAATTGGAGGTAGGGAGACAGCCCCGGCTTCTTCTTTCTCATAAATACTTAGCAACCTAACTTGTGCATTTCTTGTCAGGAACTGGGAACCCATTCATTTTTTTTTTTTTATTAACAAAGATCAAGGAAGTCCTCTGTAAAATATCTAGTTAAGATGCCCATCATTGAGAAAACCAGTCTTACAGTATTCACCCCACCAATCAGTTTCAGAACAGGAGACACCTACCTGAAAAGTAGTTAAGAGGAAGAATATATTCTTTTAAGTATTTCTCATATGTATGCATTTTAGTCTCACTGTCAATAATTCTAAGTTTAGTCTTGGTGAATAGATGTAAATAAAATGCAGTTTGTCCTTTGACTAGAAACAAAATGGACTGTCCTGAATTGCAGATCTACCTCTTAGAAATTGGCTCAAATTACTTGCTCCAAAAGAGCAATTCTCTTACTTACCTGAGGCTGCAAGGAAGGCCTTAGTGTGCTTGAGTTACTGTCTACAGTTATGCCACGTGATCCTAGGCAGAGTTTTAGCAGATTCTTAAAGTCTTTTCTCTGCAGCACCAACTCCTTGCTCAGTCTAACACCTCATTTCAGTCTGCTATACAACAGCTGCTGAGTGCCCTTGCATGCATATGGCCCAACGGACTTGGTTCTGATGGATCTTGGTAAACAGCCTCTTTTTCATGACTTGGATGATCCCATCCTTACCTTTTCATATTGAGTCAAGTTTAAAATTAAGTTAATAGAACAAAGCCCAGCAGTGAGCCTGACATAAAATCAAGTAACAGACGGTATGAACCTTTATGTCAGGACTGAAGGTATAGGCTTCATATGAAACACAGACCACAGAGCTCTGTTAAATGCAGATAATTCCTTTAGGATTAAGATCACATGCAGCTATGAATGAGACACCAAGAGGTCTAAATAAGTGAGTTGATCTGGTAATCTAAAGGATAAGTACTCTAAGTGCCTGGAAGGAAGCCTTGTCTTTGGGAACTGTCCAACGTGCTGAATTACCCATGGCTCTAAATCCGTGAATCCTGCCTGACCTACCTCTTCCATTTGTCTGGAATGTTGCATTCATGGTTTCACTGACCACTCGCACCAGTTATTTGCCTCAACCTTTGTTCTGAATGTCATTATTAACTAACCCCATGTCTCCTGAGCTGTGCCTGGAATCTCATTTCATTAACTCATCTACTGAGATCATCCACAGTCATGTTCCAGAGCAGCACTTCTGTCATATCATCCACTACAGTATTTTGCTGTTTTGCTTTTAAATGGAAACAAAGCTATTTTTCTATCTATTGAAGAAGCCACTGATCCCAAACTTCAGTGTTTCCTTTAGATAGACATAAGCTTATTGTAATATTGCCCCAATTTTTAAGAAGACTAAATCAAGACCAGCAAATTATTTGGGCACCTTACAGAATATAGTACCAATATGGCACTCACCTTCACCTCAATTCTATGATTTCTCCTAATCATGGACCTAACATATATGGCTTGAGCCTACTGCAAACAGCACACCTACCTTCTTAAACAATTTTATTACAGGGACTATGAAATTCAATATGTTCTCTTCTATACGTAAAAGTATGGTCCTTCCTGGTGTAGCACATAAAATCCTGTAAAAAAAATTATTAAGTACAGGGGCACCAGGGTGGCTCAGTCAGTTAAGCATCTGCCGTTGGCTCAGGTCATGATCCCGGGGTCCTGGGATCAAGCCCTGCATCGGGCTCCCTGCTCAGGGGAGAGTCTGTTTCTTCCTCTCCCTCTGCCCCTCCCCCCTGCTCATGCTCTTGCTGGCACGTTCTCTCTCTCTCTCTCTCAAATGAGCAAATAAAAAATCTTTAAAAAAATCATTAAGTACAAATAATTTTCTATGAAACTAACAAGCAGATCATGATGAGAGAAGAGATACAACAAATTTTACATAAATCCATTTCATTTTACTAAAATCAGCATCAACTTTTTAAAAAATCATAGCCTTGATACATTTATTATTGAAATGTGAATTTCTATTTTCAATCAAGATAGCATTGGGTGACAAAGGGATACTGAAGCCAAAGAAAAATCATTACTGGCACTATAAATAGTGTTGAGAAAAAACGTTCTTCTATCAATCCAAGTTTCTACCCACTGAAATGTAAATAATATTTCCTGAAGGGCAGATCAGTGCTTAAATTGATGCTAAGATTATTGTCATTCCAGGAGACCAAAATGAGATAAAATGTCATTGTTTTTCCTTTTCCCTTACACTCTATTACAAGAGAAAATTTTTACCATATAAATAATAACCTTTATAACAACAGTAGATTCTTGGAGCTTGCAGTTAAAGGGGTCCAGTTGTTATTATATATCCAGATTATAACATGTTTTTATTTTGATACCTGCTCCTTTTTCTTTCTTTCGGCAATATTCCTACTGTGGAAGATTCTAAGCCATACATTTGGGTGTTCATTTTAGGAACACTAAACATTTACACATAAAGCTCCTTAAATCTTTATTTGACCAGTAGAGGAAAACACATTAGTGAAGTTTTACACCCCTTTGGGATCTTATAATGCCAATTTTTTTTCTTTTTTTCTGTAAGTGATTTAATCTGTATTCAGAGCTATTGACAGAGAGTGTATGATTTTGCATGCTGCTTTGCTCTTGTGTAAGGCACTAAAATTAGATGTATTATTGTGCATTAAAATGTGACAAAATATCCTTTTGGTTTGGGACCTTTTATAAACCCAGCTTTTTCCAAAATATGTAATGCAAATGCCTCTTTCTAAGTATTTTTTTCTCCCAAATGAGACTAGAAGCAACAAACCAAGGAATTAATTAACTAATTTAATACTATCATATAAATTATAACTTAAAGACTAAAGTCAAGGAACATGAAATGACTTGCTTGTTATTACCTAAAGTACAACATTAACCAGTTTACTATTAGCTGTATAAATTTTTGTTTAGTTGTAGTTAAAAGGAAGAGGAGCAGCCTTTTTGGAGCATGTCATTAAAATAAATCCAATATTCAAGGGCATAGGACTCACTTCTTCAGCTCTCTCACAACCCATAATGATAATAATAATAATAGGTAAAGCCTAGGTTTCCAAAACTGTGATAATCAGAGTTTAATTAATTTCCCTCAAGCTCATGTCTTTAATTACAATGTTTTCTTAACTCCTGTATACATCCCTTATAAATTTTTGTCTGAAACAAATTGAGACTTCACCTGAAAAAAATATAATGCCCTTCATTTAGTGGGAAGAAAAAAATGCATGACTTTAAAACTTTGACTTGTATTTCTTTCCACTGCTTCAAAAAGCAGAACCTATTTGCCTTTCCTGATTGGATGAATATTTTCAAACCCTCTGAGTTGTCTTACTTTATTTTTTTTATTTTTTTCCTTTTGAACAGAAATTGAATTTGATGTCAAGAAACAACAAACACAATTGATGCTTACATCTTTTACCTGTCAAGTTCAAGTCAGCTTATTAAACATGTACTACACACATAGAATTTAACTAGGTAGGAAAGGTGCATAGAATAGTTCCTGTTCACAATAAACATACAATCTGTTGAGCAGCTATAATCCATAACATGATGCCAATATAATGCTGGAAGACAATGACAAAGATATACTCCAAACCTTGTATGAGCAAACACAGGAATCACCGAACCCAGTCTGAGAAAAGAGAAAGTTAATAAAGGCTTCTTGAAAGTTTTAACAATGTAGTTTATCTTGATGATTAAGTAGGAGGTAGCCAGGACAATTAAAAAGTAGGGACAGGGCACCTGCATGGCTCAGTCAGTTAAGTGTCTGACTCTTGATCTTGGCTCAGGTCTTGATCTCAGGGTGGTGAGTTCAAGCCCTGCATTGGGCTCCATGCTGGTGTGGAGCGTGAGCTGAGCATTCTATGCATTCTCTGCTGAGCCAAGAGCTGCTCTCATCCAGCCACCCCATCTGTGTACAAAGCAGAAAGGACCGAGTGGATGCTATGGCTCTCTGGAGTTTAGGTTATCCCAGAAACTGGCTTATAGTTCTTCAGGCTGCTAGAGTTTTGTTGCAAGAACCCTCAGTCCTGCAAGTGGCTTTAGCCAGTGCCCTTCTATCTGTTTGTGTGCGTCTCTTCCTCCTCTCTTGAGTTGTCTTACTTTGAATTGACTCATTTCATAGGAGGCACACAAGAGTTTTGATCAAATTGATTACTGTGGTCTTCTATATGAGAGCATATATTTCTCTGAAATAACATAGTGATGACCAATGGCTCTTGCCATTAGTGTTAGATTAGACATACAGACCTTTTGAAAGGAGATGTTTTACTTGACCCAGTTATTTTAAGTGGTGCCCAAATGTCCCCTTCCAAAGTCTTCTTCAGAGACTTCAGTTTGTTTCACAGACTAATGACTTGAAAACTATAACCTAACATCCTTCTCTACAAAAGTCAGTTTTATATCTGAATTTCAAATCTGAAAAGTAAAACTTCCTGAGACATTCTTTCCTTATATCTTCTATACTTCTGCTCTGAAGAACAGAAGAGCCTAGAATATGATTGACCATGAATGTTCTTTCTCTCAGGAGAGAGAAATCACCAAAAATAGAAAAAAAAAATAGTCCCCTCATTTTTATTGCTAAGTAAGTATTTTATTTCAAAACGTGGTTACCAATCTCCAGAAAAGTTACAATAGATGTAGATAATTTTATTAATTGTTTTTATAAGCTACACATTTCATTCATGCACAAAAACTGTATCTGAAATTTTGAGGTCTCTATTGATCATCCTGCAAAGCATACATATATGCACAGTGCTTTCACTAAAAATTATGAAATAACAGTCCTAAAAATACCCTGCTGCCCTGTGTTTAAATAAACCAATCATGTTGTAGGATTCACACCACATGAAAGCTCTCTTAGATCTGTTATAGGCTGTATTTGTTTGTAACAACCAGATAAAATTAGGATAAGTGGTCAACGTATCTTGTCTGCTTGAGACTGTTTTCATGAAAGC
This sequence comes from Phoca vitulina, assembly GCF_004348235.1. Taxonomy (NCBI): domain Eukaryota; kingdom Metazoa; phylum Chordata; class Mammalia; order Carnivora; family Phocidae; genus Phoca; species Phoca vitulina. Next base: position 76,354,099 of record NW_022589707.1, read on the forward strand.
TAATTCTAAAGACCCTACAAATGTGAGTTTTAAAGGACCAGTAAAAACACAGATTCGTATTAATTATTAGTTATAATAAAATAGAGAGTTTGACTTATAAACCTATTTATATTAGCTATGCTGGCCTCCCTTCTGTTCTTTGAACAGAACAAACACATTCCTACCCATCTGGGATCTTGAATTTGTCATTTTATTTTCCAGGGCTCCTTGTCTTCCAAATAACTACATATTCTATTTTCTCACTTTAAGATATTCATTTAAAAGTCGTCAGGAAACTTCCCTGACAACCGTATCCAAAATTGCACCTGCCAACATTCTCCAACCCCTTCCTCTAATTTGTTTTTCTTCATTGTAGTTACTATATAAATGAGATTATAGTTTGTATCTATTTGTCTATTTGGTTATTGTCAGTATCCAAACCACATGAATTTAAACTTTAAGAGATCAGATAACTTACTTGGATCATTGTTAATTCTTAAGTTTAGAGTGGTCTCTGGCACCTAGGAAGCACTCAGTGAATATGAGTTGAATAAATGAATGGATGTCTAGTTTCTTTCCTCAAAGTCAGCAATGGAAACCCCTTAATCCCCACATGGAAATTCAGCCTCGCCTGAGACCCTAGGATACATCCACTTCCTAATTCAAGATGTTCTAGGTCAATAGTAGGGAGCTGCAGCACCAATTTGACCTCAGAATCTTGTACTAGATTAATCTTGTATTATAATTGTAATAATTTTATTCTTGTCTTAATTCTCATGATTAACCTTGAGAGTCCCTGTTCTGAGTTCCTATACCTGTTTATCTGTCAGTACCCTACAAACTATAACACTGTCTCCAGAATACAGTTCTTACTGTATTGCTATGGCCATTCCTCATAGTCTGGTTTTTTCACTATGGTAATTCATGGTTTGTCAAATCACTCAAAATCAAAACCTAGTAGATTTGGTCAACAAAACTATATCTCCCATTAAACCCCCTCTCCACTCAAGTTCTATTGATTGTACTTACCTAAATACTTCTCGGACTCATGGTAATTGCCCTGTCTTGTTCATGTTCTCTTTATTTTTTTTCCATAAGTATTTCAAAGACTTTCTTGATTTCTCTACCTTTAGTACAGAAAGTCAGTGAACAGTTGGAGAATAGAAGTAATGAGGCCAAACCTTTGGAGAGATAGAAAGATCCTAGGTTGTATTAGAAAATATGCAAGTTCAGAAAGTTATTTTAAAACAAAGGAATTAGTATGTGTGTTCTCTCACTAAAGAAATGTAAAGGCATTTTAATTAACGACATATGGTGCTTGGAATGTATAGCATTTCACTAACATTTTCTGGCTGGTTTTCAATAAACTATAAGGGAGCATGAGTTTCTTTATTATTCTTTTATTCTTAGAGAATTAATGGAAAGGAAATGGAAATAAAATTTTATTCCATTATTAATTCTACACTGCTAATAAGATTTCTACTCCAACCTCACCTTTCTCTTTCATTTTACATGAGGGTGACTTTAAATTTTCTTATAATGTGTGAAAGTTCGATTTCTTTGACCACATAGTTAATGGACAAAATGATAAATATGAAAAATTCATGATTTAAATTGGAATACTGGTGATAACCCAAATACTGAACACAACATATGGAGTCAATAAACAAAAAGTTTTAAATAATATACAGGAAGCTCAAAGTGAGATGAACCTTATGATGATGGGTAAATCAAAGGAAAAGACTTGATTTAAAATTTTCCAATGAGTTTTTTCTCCTCACCCCCCTACTTTCATTCCATACATAAGAAGTTACCTCAACAGGCATGCATTTGACTAGAAAAACCTGCCCTTTGGCACTGTGAGCTGATATTGGAGGGTGCTATTTCCCAAAGGGACCTGTTCCCTCAAGGCTAGCCCACAAGAACAGAAAGATTTCTCCAGGTCAGGTCCCTCTGGATTATTTCCAAGAGGATTAGATACTTCCAATTTCTACTCCCATTCTCTGAGTTCTCCATTAAACTTCCAGAGAAAAAAATCTACTGATGCAGCTATCTGGTTTCACTAGAGATGAAGCAAGCATTACTACACTTAAAGTGTAACTTGTCGCAAAAAAGGGTGGTTCCTATCATTTCTACCTTCAAGGATGTCCAGGAACACTCATTTTCAAATAGTATTTGCAAGTTTGGTAACATTAACTACTCTCCTCTCTTCTCCTCTATCCTCCCTCAATTTAATAAGTCTCATTTACAGTAAAATGTAGCAGCAAATTAGGAAAGGGTGCATGCAATGATTTATGTAAGGGAGAGAGAAGTGGGGATGGAGACTCCTGGAGGCTGACACACTGACAGCCTGACAGTGATTGAGGACAGGGGAAAAGTACAAAAAGTGTATAGAAGAAATTAAAGAACAGAGTCACCTAGGGTCATTTGTTCTAGGGGAAGCACTCATCAGTCTCCCAGAGGACAGCAGAGTATTGCAACCCAGCACAGCTATTGATTTTCCTAATAATGACCTTGAGCTATCCAGAAAACGTTAAGTCATATGCAGAAGAGTAGTATTTGAGAAAGATTTCCTTCAAAGGTGATTAAAATTTAAAAGTTTGAACTTCTGAAGGGAAAGCCTCGAATATTCACCTAAACAGAATACCAGAGTCCCTGAAAATGCCAAGCAAATGAGTTGAAATATTTTAGCTATTTTCTGAGTAGAAAAAAATTATAATATGTATTCAAATTTATATTCAAATTAACACTTGATTAAATTGTCTCAATAATTAATTTATAAACACATTCTATAAATGCAAATACATGATGTTCTTATATGCCCAGAACATTTTAAGTGTATATGAATATACTTAAGAAAAATGACTAGATAGTTTCCAATTATAATGAAGTTAGAAACTACGTATTCTTTGGCCTTGGTAATGTTTGTCATATTTTTTTTTTTTTTTAGTCAGAAATCCTATATGTTGTATATTTGCAAAGCAACTAATGAATATGCTAGACTTAAAATAGATCTATAAATAGATCTAAATATAAATAGATCTATAAAACTATTGGTGCATTACCAAACTGTTAAAATTAATGTATTAATAAAATGCAAATGTACAAGTTCATCCATTTTTTTAAAAAATCTTTGCATAATAGTATGCTAATATTACTTTTCTCACTTTTTGAGACAGTCACCTGTCCCCCAAGGATCTTAAGGAGTGATAGGTATAGGCTACTTTCTCAAAGCCCCAATTGGGAAGGAAGTACTATATCATTACCTTGGTTTGTTTTCATGGAAAGTTGACATTCAGAGTGTTATATATACTCATATTCGAAGCAAAACATATTAATCAGAAGTTAAAGATATTTTATACTGGTAAACTTTCTTGCCCCATTGTATTATCACATTTTTCCTTCATATTCATAGTCCTGCCTTTGCACTAACCTTCATTTTAGTACTCTTCTTGTTTGTTTTCTTTTCAATTATTTAACTCCTGTCACAGTTTAGATTTTTTTACATTTTTATTTAAATTCCAGCTAGTTAGCATACAGTGTACTATTAGTTTCAGGTGTACAATACAGTGATTCAACACTTCCATACAACACCCAGTGCTCATCAAAGTGCCCTCCTTAATCACTATCACCTATTTAACTCATCCCCTCACCCACCTCCCTTCTGATAGCCATCAGTTTGTTCTTTACAGTTAAGAGTCTGTTTCTTGGTTTGCCTCTCTCTCTCCCCGCCCCCACCTTGTTCATTTGTTTTGTTTCTTAAATTCCACATATGAGTGACATCATATGGTATTTGTCTTTCTCTGATTGACCGATTTTGCTTAGAATAATACTCTCTAGCTCCATCCCTGTCGTTGCAGATGGCAAGATTTCATATTTTTTTATGGCTGAGTAATATATGTACCCCAGTGTTTATAGCAGCATTACCTACAATAGCCAAATAATGGAAACAACCCAAGTGTCCATCAACTGATGAATGGATAAAGAAGATGTGATATATATATATATATATATATATATATATATATATATATATATACATACATATATATACACAGTGGAATATTACTTAGATTTTCTTTTTACTTATCATACAAGTGTTTTGTTTCTACCCAAAGCTCACTGATTATTTGCTTTCTTTATTCTTGCTTTCTTCTGAAAATTGGTATCTTATATTCCTACTATATTCCTACTTTATATTCTAAAAATCTTCCCCTGTTGGGATATGCTACATTTTATACTTCAATTGGTCTTATTTCTTGGTTTTTGCTCTTGCATGTCAGTACTTTTTTTTTTTAACTAGTAAGCTATAGGTTACTGAGTAATGGGGACAATATTCACAAATATTCCCACGACACAATGGCTTGTTGTTGAATACAACAGAAATTTAACTAAAATGATTTCTCTGTCCTGCACAGAAAACAACACTGCCATAGAAATGAGCATAAATATGGGTGTTTTGTTCAAAATAAGTTGTGCGGTTTGGCATGGTATATGCCTAAAAACTGATGTAATTTACCCTGATTCACCACTTTTTCTATGTAATTCAATAAGCCCAGTGGTATATTGGAAACTGCCCTCTTGTCAAATGGGTCTTACATACTTAATATTTGCCTGAATGGAACTAATAATTTCAATTAATATTTTACCTCATTTTCTCTTTATCACTTAGTAAATTAAATTATATCCATGAGGATGAAAATATATAAGATTTTCTTCTTTATTGTTCTTTAATCTTCAAATCCTCATCCTTTTATCTAGGCAGGCCTTCCTAGTAGTAATTAGAAGGCTGTTGGGGGAGGGGATAAAAATAATTGTCTCTGAGTATGAAGATATTAATAACACAGAAAGACACGACTTTATTTTCATTTTTTTCTTATTTTTTCTTTAATCTGAAATTTTACTTCATTTTGAAACCATTCCCTGTAAATACTCATTCTCATCTTGGTTAATCACATCATCTGTGTTCTTGTTGCTTATTATTTTCTATTCTGGGTATCCTTACAATTATCATTGATTTAATTCTATTATATATAATTTGAGACCACACTTGCTTCTTGGTAGACTCCTGTAACTTCCTCTTACAGAATTAGACTCAGAAATATTATTTAATAGAATTATTTATATTCTTCCAACATGGGTTTCCAATTACTTGGAAAGTGTTTTTCCTTTTCATGTTTCATTTAAATTTTACACAATTCTTCTATTAATGAAAAAATGCCTCCTCGTGGCACCTATTTTTCAAAAACAAGAGTAAAAATAAAAATCATATAGGAAAGTAAAGATGCATTCCCAAGAGTGAATGAAAGTAGATCACAGGTGCCGCAAAATAACAAAATATTGATCAAGGTCTTGTCAAAGGTAACAAAATGCATTAAATATGAGCATGAAAATATTGAGACAGAATGTTGAGAAGCTAGAGTTTGGGTAGGAAGGGAAACTGCTGGGGGGAGGGGACAGCCAAGTTGTTAGAGAGAGAATGGACTTTGACAGGCCTTGCCAAGGTACAGTGATTTCAACTTGTAGGACAGTCATTTGAAATTTTTTTGTGCTAGCAATCCACTTTCAAGTACAAGAATTGTTGGCAGTGGGCTTGAAGGAATTAAATAGTGCTGTATAATACTGTGATTTTCAGAGTGCTACAATACTGCAATCTTCAGAGCTGAGTGATTGTCTGATGGAGTTGTTTGCATCCCAGGCTGCACTTGTTGTATTCTAGAAAGTTCTGATCTCTTTGATGTCAACTGAACCATACTCTCATGTCCATCACATTTTCTAACAAACAACATTGAAACAGAATCTGTGGGAAGCAAAAGCAAAAATGAACTATTGGGACTTCATCAGGATAAAAAGGTTTTGCACAGCAAAGGAAATAGTCAACAAAACCAAAAGGCAACCTACGGAATGGGAGAAGATATTCACAAATGACATATGAGATAAAGGGCTAGTATCCAAAATCTATAAAGAACTTATCAAACTCAACACCCAAAACCCAAACAAATCCAGTCAAGAAATGGGCAGAAGACATGAACAGACATTTCACCAAAGAAGACATCCAAATGGCCAACAGACACGTGAAAAAAATGCTCAACATCACTCGACATCAGGGAAATACAGATCAAAAGTACAATGAGATACCACCTCACACCAGTCAGAATGGCTAAAATTAACAAGTCAGGACGTGACAGATGTTGGCGGGGATGCAGAGAAAGGGGAACCCTCCTACACTGTTGGTGGAATGCAGACTGGGGCAGCCACTCTGGAAAACAGTATGGAGGGTACCCAAAAAGTTAAAAGTAGAGCTACCCTATGACCCAGCAATTGCACTACTAGGTGTTTACCTAAAGAATACAAAAACACTGATTCAAAGGGATACATGCATCCCGATATTTTTTTAAGATTTTATTTATTTATTTGAGAGAGAGAGTGTGCACACGAGAGAGCAGGGGGGAGGGGCAGAGGGAGAGGGAGAAGCAGACTCTCTGCTGCACAAGGAGCCCAACTCTCGGGGCTTGATACAGGACCCTGAGATCATGACCTAAGTTGAAGGCAGACGGCTTAACCGACTGAGCCATCCAGGTGCCCCATCCCGAAATTTATAGTAACATTATCTAAAATAGCCAATTATGGAAACAGCCCAAGTGTCCATCGATTGACAAATAGATAAAGAAGTGTGGTACATACATATACAATGGAATATTCCTCAGCCATAAAAAGGAATGAAATCTTGCTATTTGCAATGACATGGATGGAGCTAGAGAGTATTATGCTAAGCAAAATAAGTGAGTCAGAGAGACAGATACCATATGATTTCACTTATATGTGGAATTTAGGAAACAAAAGAAATGAACATAGGGGAAGGGAAAGGAAGATAAAATAAGATGAAAGCAAAGAGGGGGGCAAACCAAAAGAGGTTCTTAACTATAGGAAACAAACTGAGGGTTGCTGGAGGGGAGGTGGGTAGGGGGATGGGGTAATTATGTGATGGGCATTAAGAGAGCACTTGATGAAATGAGCACTGGGTGTTATATGCAACTAATGAATCACTAAATTCTACCCCTGAAACTAATAAAACAGTATATGTTAACTAAATTGAATTTAAATAAAATAAAAATTAAAAAAAAAAAAGAAACAGAATCTGTCCTCATTTGCAGCAAAAAACAAGTTCTAAAAATATGTTAGAGGGGTGCCTGCGTGGCTCAGTTGGTTAAGCGACTGCCTTCACCTCAGGTCATGATCCTTGAGTCCCGGGATCGAGTCCCGCATCAGGCTCCCTGCTCAGCAGGGAGTCTGCTTCTCCCTCTGACCCTCCCCCTCTCATGTGCTTTCTCTCTCTCTCATTCCCTCTCTCTCAAATAAATAAATAAAATCTTTAAAAAAAATATGTTAGAATGCAGAAGATAGCTAGTGAAGGATTGCAGTACTCCAGGAAACCAAATAATTGGTAGGGATGCACTGTGACTCAGAGAAAGCAGAGCTATTTTTCCAAGTATACACTTGAGGCCTAGGAATTGTAAGTGCAAATGCTAATCTTGGATTTGTCATGAACTCGGTTTTGGACCTCTACTGAGAAGGCTTTAGGAGAACATGAGCACTGTATTTAAATGACTGATGAGTTGCATATGATAGAGAAATGAGATTTTGTTCTGAGTGACCTTAAGGAGTGGAACTAGACAAGTAATAGATAAAGAGACAAAGATTGTGGCTTGATATAAAGAAATGCTCTCTAATATCCAGGGCTAATGAAATAATAAACTGAATGCATTGTTAAATAGTTGCTGGGGTTGCCAAACATGGGCTAAGAGCTCTCTTGGTAGTGCTGTTCTAGAGGGGATACACACATCGATAAATATTTGGACTGAAATAACTACAACATCAAAACATCAAAAACAATACAAGATGTAATGGTTAATCTTACGTGTCAACATGATTGGGCCATAGGTTGCCCAGATGTCTGGTTAAATATTGTTTCTGGGTATGTCTGAGAGGGTGTTTCTGGAAGAGATGAGCATTTGAATTGGTGAATAAAGTCAAAGGGATGGCCCTCCCGAAAGTGTGTGGGTATCACCCAGTCTGTTGAAAGCCTAAGTAGAACAAAATTGTTGAGGATGTTTGAATATGCTGTCTGTCCTACTGAGCTGGGATCTTCCCCTACCCCTTCGTGCTCCTAACTCTCAGACCTGAATATCCAATTAGTTCTGTTTTTCTGGAGAACCCGGACTAATACACTGGACACCATGCTTTGCGCACACTATAATTTTCACAGTGCTTTATTTTAATCCTTTTCATGGAGGAGGAATCTGAAGCTCAAAGATGGTTAGTAACTTGTAGGAGGTCTTTCAGGTAGTAAGTGACAAACTTGAAATTGCTTCCAACATTTTTTGACACAGAGTTTGTGCTTGGAATAACATTTTCCCATTGGAAAGGTGTTCAGTCAATGCAGGGTCAGTTTTGCCCTGTTTTCTTTTCTGTATCTGGATGACTGGCTCCAAGTCTCTGCTCTTCTAGTTGTGCCTTTGTGACTTTCAAGCTCCTTCTGACCGTAATATCGCATCATTCTAAACCAGTGTTTACTAATGTGTACTTAGAAGAACATAGGACAGTGAAATTTCACCCTCACCCCCAAAGAGGGAGGAAACATTCTGAGGTCAAACAAGTTTGGAAAATATAGAATACTACCTACCATATCATCCTTGAAAGATTTATATTACAGATTTGTGTTTTAAAGAAACCTGTTTAAATTTGTATTTCTGGCATTTTCAAACCTGCTAGACTATGGAACTAATTGTCATGGAGCTCTGTTAAGATCTCCCCAGAACCGGTGTTTTGGAGCCCATGTTTGAAAACAACACTAACATTCAACCCTGCAGGCCTCCATTGTATACCATGAAAGTCAAGTGATTGAGCTGGATGCCCTTTAAGAGTTCTTGCAGCCTACAATGTATAGTACTGGTATTCTGTCCATACAACCAACTCTGTACTGAGTAGTCACTAGGACTCAGCCTCTAGAAACCTAGCCATGTCAGTTTGTTCTCCCTCAAAGTAAACCAGCAAGGACAGACCAGGGGTGGTAATAAAGACAAAAAGTGGTTATATCCTCAAGACCAGTATTATACCTACTGTGATTTCAAAACAGTATTTCTTAAATTTCTCTTTCATAATTTAAGTGCCTAACATCCCTTTAACCACATAAAAAAAGGATTTTATTATGTAAAACAACATAGTCATACCAGGAATTAAAGAATGTTAAATGGAAATTTCAAGTGAGACAATAAGATATAATAGCAATTAATAATGACAATAGTAATATGATATGAAAATAGCAATAAGAAACCTTTACTTGTATATTAGACTCTATTCAAAGATATATAGATAAGTAGATATAGAGATAATCATTTAATCTTCACAGATATATAATCATCAATCTTCATAAAAACCTATGAAGTAGATATCATATCATTATTATCCCCATTATGTAGCTGAAGACACTGAAGCCCAGGAAACTAAAGGAACTGGATCCCAAGCCCAGCAAGTGGCAAGAAGCTGGCTTGGAAGGGTAGGAGTGTGTGAAAGGGGGAGAAAGGGTTTGTGAAGAGAAAGTTATGCTATGACTCCACCCCAACCAAAGTGGAGGGATGAGGAATAATTAACCCCTATGACCTCAGATCAAGAGAGGATCTTAATTTGTGTTCCCTGCAGTAGACTGGTATCTATGTTGAGCCTAATAAATCAAAAAGCTAGGCATCCAAATGAAAAGGAAGGAGTAAAATTGTCCCTATTTGGAGACAACATATATAGGAAACACTGAAGTCTCCATAAAAGCAAACAGACAAACAAAAAGCCTATTAGAACTAATAAATAAATTCAGTAAAGTTGTAGGATACAAAATAAAAAAAGAAAACAGTTCTGTCTTTTTATACAAACAATAAACTATCTGAAAGGAAATTAGGGAAATAATTCCATTTACAATAGCACCAAAAAGAATAAACTACTTAAGATAAATGTAAGTAAGTAAGTAAATACTTGTATACTGAAAACTTCAAAACATTAATGAAAAAAATTTAAAGAAGTCAAACAAATGGAAAAATATTCCATACTCATGGATTGGAAGTTTTAATATTATTAAACAGTATGGTAATGGCATAATGACAAGCATGTAGACCAATGGAACTGAATAGAGAGTCTGGAAGTAGATCTACACATATATAGTCAACTGATGTTCAACAAGGATGCCAAGAATATATAATGGGAAAAAAATAGTTTCTTCAACAAATGGTGCTGGGAAAACTGGATATCCATATGCAAAATAATAAAGTTGGGCCATTATTTTACACCATACATAAAAATAAAGTAGATTAAATACTTAAACATAAGACCTGAAGCCATAAAACTATTAGAAGAGGGGCGCCTGGGTGGCTCAGTTGGTGGGGCACCTGGGTGGCTCAGTTGGTCAAGCGACTGCCTGCAGCTCAGGTCATGATCCTGGAGTCCCAGGATCGAGTCCCGCATCAGGCTCCCTGCTCAGCAGGGAGTCTGCTTCTCCCTCTGACCCTTCCCATTCTCATGTGCTTTCTCTCTCTCTCTCTCTCTCTCTCTCTCTCATTTCTCTCTCTCAAATAAATAAATAAAATCTTTAAAAAAAAAACTATTAGAAGAAAACATAAAGGGAAATCTTCATGGCATTAATCTTCACAATGATTTCATGGTTATGACACCAAAAGCCAGGCAACCCAAACAAAAACAAATAGGATTACATCAAACAAAAAACTCCTGCAAAACAAAGGAAACAATAAACAGAGTGAAAAGGCAATCTACCAAATGGGAGAAAATATTTGCAAATCATGTATCTGATAAGGGGCTAATATACAAAATATATAAAGAACTCATACAACTCAATGGCAAATAATAAAAAAATAATAATCCATTTTAAAAATAGGCAAAAATCTGAATAGACATTTTCCCAAAGAAGACATACAGCTGGTCAACAGGCACATGAGATGTTCAACATCACTAGTCGTCAGGGAAATGCAAATCAAAACCACAATGAGATAAAACCTCACACCTGTTAGAATGGCTATTAACAAAAGGACAAAAAATAGCAAGTGTTGCCAAGGATGTGGGGAAAAGGGAACCCTGTGCACTGTTGGTGGAACGGAAGCCACTGTGGAAAACAGTATGACAGTTCCTCAAAAATTAAAAATAGTTACCATATGATCCAGCAATTTCACTTCTAGGTGTTTATCTGACAAAAATGAAAACACTAACTCAAAAAGATAAATTCGCCTCCATGTTTATTGCAGGATTATTTGCAGTAGCAAAGATATAGAAACAACCTACCTGTCTATGGGTGGATGAAACAGCCTACCTGTCTATGGGTGGATGAAACAGCCTACCTGTCTATGGGTGGATGAAACAGCCTACCTGTCTATGGGTGGATGAATGGCTAATGAAATTGTGGTATATACAGTTGACCCTAGAACAATGTGGGAGTTAGGGATGCCAACACCCCATGCAGTTGAAAATTCACATATAACATTTGACTCCTCAAAAACATACTGACTGTTGACCAAGAAGCCTCACTGATCACACAGTTGATTAATACATATTTTACATGTTAAATATATTATGTGCTGTATTCTTATAATAAAGTGTTCTAGAGAAAAGAAAATGCTATTAAGAAAGTCATAAGGAAGAAGAAAAACATTTACAGTACTATACTATATTTATCAATACCATAAATTTTCATCATCTGTTTATAAGATGAATTGTCTGTCAGTACCTACACCAATATTGTCTTATATAATACAAAATGCCTTGTATTACTAACACTAGATATCAAAAATAAAAAGATAATGTGAAAAAAATCATATTTATTCCCAGGTAAAATGCTTCATGCATTAATAACAAAGAAGCAGCAATATGATTGCTTTATGGTAGCCTAGCCTATATACTAATGAATGAATGATTATAAAATTTTTATGGCATGCAGTTTCACAGTCATATTGATAATAGAGTATTAGAAACATTGTTACATTTTTTTAAAAAACACCTGTGATGATTCTGATACACAGTTTCTCCAATTATGAGAGAGAGGTAATTTTTTTCTTCATTTGTTATTTCTAGGCGACACAGTTCATCTGAGTTTTTTCAAATTACCCCAACCTCCAAAAAAATTTTTCCAATGTATTTCTGGAAAAATATCCACATATAAGTGGGCCTGTGCAGTCAAACCCATGTTGTTCAAGGGTCAACTGTATGTACAATGGAATATTATTCAACCATAAAAAAAGAATTAAATCTTGCCATTTGCAACAACATGGGTAGCCTCAATGGCACTATGCTAAGTGAAATAAGTGAAAGACAAACACCATATGATCTCTCTTATACGTGGAATCTAAAAACAAACAAAACCAAAAACAAACAAGCTCATAGATCGAGTACAGATTGGTGTTTGCCAGAGGTGGGGGTGGGGGGGTGCAATGGGTGAAGGGGGTCAAAAGGTAAAAAGAAAAAAAACATTAAAATATATAATGAGCAGTAAGTATTTCTGGAAGACAGGAAACCAAAGAAAGAGAGAACACAGGTTTATTAACTTAATCAAATTCTATTGTAATCATTTGTTTATAAGTCTTTTCAACTGGACTTTAAGACTTTTGATTCAGGAAGAGTTTATTATTTATGTTTATAGCCCTAGAACCCCCGGTATCTGCCACATAGTAATCAACAAATTGCTATTGGAAGCAGGGAAAAAAAAGATTAATCTCCAAAATATATAAGGAACTCCTACAACTCAAATGATTAAAAACAAAAACAAAAACAAAAAAAAACACCCTAATAGCCCAGTTAAAAAATGGACTATAGACTTAAATAGACATTTCTTCAAAGAAAATCTACAAATGGCCAGTAGTTATATGAAAAAATGCTGAATGTTACTTATCATCAGGGATATGTTTGACTACTAATGAGATAGAGTATATGATGCAGTTTTCATGCAAAAGTTGCTTACTACAAAGGAAGAACCCTGTTAAGTGTCTCTGACTTCTGACAGCTACAGGCATTGCTAGCCCAGGACACAGGGCCTTACCCCTGGACTTACGCTGTTGGATGCTCGAAAACATTTTCGTCCCTCTCTGCTTCTTTAGGTTAATCTGTCCAGATTCATAATCCTCAACAAGAGGGTCTGATTGACTTGAGATTTGGTCACACGTCTGCCCCCTAGCTGCCCAGGTTCAGAGTGATATTTTTTTCATAGGTCTGGAAAAGGAAACAGGATCCTTATTCTCACAGTATTCACACAATGATGGACTTCTTAAACAGAGAGAAGGAGTTCAAATGCTGGACAAACTAGCAGCAACATCCTACCCTGCTGCAGTATTATAGGCACTGGGCAAACGGCAAAGGTCCTCGTAGGAGGTATTTTCAAAAAGCAGTGACATCTGGGTTATTATTGTTAATATAATTAATTCCATTAGTATTCAGGCTCTTGTCAGACCCTGGAAAATATGTAATACATTTACAAATATGTATAGAGGATGTGGAAGAGAGTAAAATGAAAATTAGAAATGGTGAGATCTTTTTTTTTTTTTTTTTTTTTGATAGAAGAAACAGCCCACATACATGAGAAACAGATGCAAAGACAGCAGAAAATATAGAGGAAATTATGGGAGGGGTATGTTAAGCTGAATACAAGGGCATGTAAACTGCAAGACAAGGGGAAATTTTATAGAGCAGTCATTTTAACTATATATTAAAACTTTATTGATGCCATAAAATCCAAACACTATAAACCTGGATTCTTTGTTAGAAGTACGCCATCACATGCAAAGATAAATTGAATTTGTATGTAAAAGAGATAAACCAGTGTAACATTTTAGAAAATGTTTATATATTTAGAGAATATATATGGAATACCATATAGTCATATTCTCTCTTTCTCCCTCTCTCTTACTCTTCCTGGTTCTCCTCTCCTCTTAACTATCTTTGCCCATTCTGTCTTATTCACCTTTGCTTACACTGATTGTTCTGCCTGGTCCCTCACGAAGTTGGTTAGTCTTAATTCTTTTCCTTCTCAGTCTACACATACACCCACTCTTAAATCTGTATCCCTAACTCAGACCTAGTTCCTGGGTCTAAACCTATATATAGCCTCCATCTGTGTTGTCCTTCAAAGAAACATAAACTAAAATTCTCCTAACTTGAGCACATCATCTCCTCAAAACTTGAGTCCCCACTGTAGTCCCAGTAGCAGTAAACGTCATACCTATTAACATGATTGCCCCAGTCAGAAACATAGGAGTCACCCTTGATTCCCCACAACATTCAAGTAATCATCCAGTCCTTCCAGTCCTAACCCGTAAGTAGCATCTTCGTAACATACCCCTCTGGTCTGTTCCCGGCATCCTTGTCATTGTTCATATTCTAACCATCTCAGGGAACACCGAAAGTATCCTTACTGGCCTTTTTTCTCTTGGGGCTAAAGTAATCTTAATATCCAAATCTAATAGGGTTACTTCTCTGCTCAAATAGCTTCCATCAACTTTTCCATAAAATTCTTTTTATGCTATAGAATGGTATGGTCCTTCTCATCCCTGCCAGCTTCCACTTCATTAATTCCTATCTAGCATACACAAATTCCTTAAAATTCCTCTAAAATGTTACAGTCGTCCACACTAGCATGTCTTTGTGCTTGGATTTCCCTCTGCTGTCCTCCAGGGTCTGCCTGGTGAAATTCTGTTCATCTCCAAACAGATTTCAGTATGCTTTGTGCCTGGGCCTTCTTATGGTTTTCATCATAGGAATTGTAGAATTATATTTTGGTTGTCATTTTTTGTCTCTCTACTGGACTTTTAAACTCTTAATACAGTTAATAGGCTATAGTAGGTATTTAGTGAATTGTTTCTGCATAGGCTTGTTAAAGGATATTTCACTGTGAAATTATATATGTTAACCAGTGTTAGGTCCATGTAATCTTTCTCCCTCACCTCCATATCCATTCTGTCACCAGGGCCAATCAACATTACTTTATAAACACTATTTGAATCCTCTCATTTCTCCTTAGTTCCGCCATTACCATCTACCTTGTCTAAGATGCATTATTTCTTCCTGGATTGCTGCAGGAAGTCTCCTAAATAGCTTACTTACATATGTTTTAGACTCTCTCCACTCCAATTTTCACATTACATCCAGCACTTTTTTTTAAATGCAAAGCCAGCACCCTCTGCTTTTCCACTGTCACCCCAGCCCCCCCAGCCCACACATTAATTCATGGATCCATGGCTTAGAATAAGGAATGGAGGCAATCTGGTTTTCCATCATTGAGAGTGCATATACATAAAATGTGGTGGAGACACATGGAATATTATGCAACAGAAAAAAAGATTCCATGTACTAATAACATGAAGGATCTTAAGAACATGGTTCTAAGTAGAAAAAAAATAAGAAACTAAACAAGATCTGTAGCACAATGCCATTTCCATGACTTTAAATGTATTCGTACAAAACAACAATGAGTATCAGCAAGGATATATTCAAACACAAAGGTATGTTTTTATACTTGCTGCTCCCATTCCCTGCTTCATTTTTATCCTTAGCGCTTAACACCTAATCAACTTATGGTTTACTTATTTATGTTGTTATTTCTCTGTTTTCCTCATTATAAATGTAAGCTCCGTAAAGGATTTAGATCTATTTGGTTCACTGCTATTTTTTCAATTCCTAGAGTGGTATGTGTAACAAAGACAGTGCTCAATAAATATCAGTGCAATGAATGAATTTTCATTCAATACATTAAAATATTTGTCTGTAGTATATGTGTGGAATAATGGGAGTCACTGTGAGGATGAAAGGTAATCAGTAAATTATCAATCACACAAATGAACAATAAGGGCAGGGGAGACGAAAATCCTTGAGTGATCTTCAAAACCCTTTAGTTCGTATCTGTCTCAGGAGCATCATGTCTCCCAGTGCTCTCCCCGCACACCAATATATTTCAGCCACCTTCCCTCAGTCCTTGAAATGCACTGTTTCCTGACATCTTAGGATCACCATGCCTATTGTGTTGTTTAAAGAACTTTCCCTACCCACACTCTCCTCTCCCCAATAGTTCTTTGCCCTAGTTAAATCCTACTCATTCTTTAGACACCAGCTCAAGAGCCACTTCCTCAAGAAACCTTTCCTGACTCCTTTAGTCTACAATGCTGCATGAAATATTGGAATCAATCCTATTTCTCTGGATATCTATATGTCTACATATGAAATGCCATTATACATTCATTTTTAGGTTATTTCATTAGCACCAATATTCCTTACCAGTCTATGAGCCACACAAGGGCAGGGACTGTTTCTGCTTTTCATCATTATTGTATTCCTGCTGCCTCATGTACTCCCTGGCACACGGTAGGTATTCAACAAATATTAGCCATTTGAATTAACAGGTCTCATAAGTTTTATAAATTCCTTTGTAGATTTTAAGAAAATAGAAATGCTCTCTGCCAGAATTCCCCTAAATCAATAATGCTTCACCTTTTGGATTTTTTAGTCCATTTCAAGGTCTCTTTTCTTTCAAAATGGGCTTCATACAGGTCTTATTGTCTCATCAAAAATGACATCGAGGTCACCAGCCTAGATAAGATTTCCCCAGAATAGACATCTAGCAGAGCTAGAAGGCAGCAGATTCATTTTTTAAATTAAGAGGAACCTGTATTAGAGCATCTCCTGTCTCTACTTGCTCCTTTAAGAAAAACATTTAAGTTAATTATGTATAAGAAAATTAGTATTTCTTTTTCCTTTGAGCCAGATACTATGCCTTGTTCAGCTCAGAATTTTGTAAAAGATTTAGTACTTTTCATTATCAGCTTTCTTGGCACTCCTTAGTGTTTCTGTCAGTTTAATTAGAAAAAGTACAGGAGGTCTTTGATGACTGAAAGATTGAGTCCCTGCATCTAGTAACCAGAGCCTGGGATTGCTTATTGTAAAAGGAGCTGGCTTTTCAGAGTCAGGGAGCTAAAGCTTTGATCAGATTGCTCTTAAAATCACCATTAATTTTCCCCATTATTGTAATTCTTGGTTAATCAATTAATTTCAACTCCTTTTCTAAAGCTGAAAGCAAAGAATAAATGAAACCTGATGAACAAAATCTATGTGATAGGACTTACTTTTTAAAATGAAGTTCCTAATCTATATGCAGGTTTATTTTTTTCTAATAATGTATTTGATAGAAAAGGTTTATTATTTAAATGATCAAAATAAGCATAAAAAACATTCTGTGAAAAGATATTTTCCCCCATTTCTTTTGCCCGCCCCACCCCCCATTTCACATAATCATATGCCTGGTTCTTTGCTAATGTGTCCAATCTTATATATGTCAGTTTGCCTGCACTTCCCATCCCTTTCCTTTGTCTTATTCTTGTGAAAAGGCTCTCAGATTTAAACAAAAATGCCCTTAAATGAGAGAACATAACGTTTCTACTCAGTTTTGAGTGTGGAGACTAAATCAAATGTTCACAAAGACTTGCTTCAAAGTATTCAAGACAAGACATCTTTCAAAAGGAGAGAAAAGGTTTTTGATCTTCTGGGAATTATATAGAAAGGAAGGAGTGAGAGGAGAAAAAAGATTTATTCTTCCAGAATTTGGGTTAGAAAAACAAGAGTATGGTAGAGTTAACCTTTCAAATCCTTACAACAGTTAGGCAGTAGAACTGTCTATGTAGCTTTGATTGTGGGACAGATTCTATTGATGATTCCTCGTGTTCAAATCTAAGAGATTCAGCTAAGTAGGAATCTAGCTTGCCTCCGTCATCATTACAGGAAGGAAGCTTTTGTGCTGATTATATTATATATGGATGGGAACAAGCCCATAGGAATTGTTTGATACACAAACAATTCAAGCTTAATATTTTCTGCTTGTATTTTTGGTTGTTGTTGTTTCCCTAATGTAAATCCTTCCAAGTATGTTACTATGTTTCATAGGTTACATTGCAAAGTGTAAAGATTTGAACTTCTTTGCTTTGGAAAAGGAAAGTTTGAGAAAGTGATTGTGTCGGGGGTGAAGGGGAGATATCATTGCCCAAAACATTCAGCCATTAAAATTTTTTAAAGTTGGAATTACATTAGCATCCAGTAAGGATGCAGAATTTGAATATATCCTTTTTTTTTTTTTCTTTTGGTCAGAATTTGAATATATCTTAAGGATGCTCCCAAAGTACTGAAAGAAAATAGGATTTTTACATTATCTTAAAGTAAATAACCAAAATTTCCTGAGATGAGGCAGACAGGACTTCTAAGACCTTTTATGCAAAATATATGAAATGCTGTTTCTCAGCAGGTGAATTTCAGAAAGAATGCCAAGAATATTCTTGTGAAAAAATGATTAAGAGTGATTGCCCCGGGGCGCCTGGGTGGCTCAGTCGTTAAGCGTCTGCCTTCAGCTCAGATCGTGATCCCGGGGTTCTGGGATTGAGCCCCGCGTCGAGCTCCCTGCTCCGCGGGAAGCCTGCTTCTCCCTCTCCCACTCCCCCTGCTTGTGTTCCTGCTCTCGCTGTCTCTCTCTCTGTCAAATACAAAAATAAAATCTTTAAAAAAAAAAAAAAAGAATGATTGCCCCCAAACCCACATTTTCAAATCTTTGAGACCATTCAAAGATATATTTAGTTTATTGCAATACACATTTGCTTTACTATACAATATAAGAGGATGAATCAGATTCAAGAATTAAATTTGTGGGGCACCTGGTGGCTCAGTCGGTCAAACATCCAACTCTTGATTTCGGCTCAGGTCATGATTTTAGGGTGGTGAGCTTGAATCCTGCATAGGGCTCCACGCTCAGTGGAGAGTCTGCTTGAGATTCTCTCTCTCTCCCTCTGCCCCTGCTTTCTAAAATAAATAAATGAATCTTTAAAAAAAAAAGAATTAAATTTGCATCTTTCCCTAAAGTATTGCCAGATAAATATATTTTACTTTATTTTTATTTTGACAAAGTAGTGTATGAACATATTTAAAAAGTCAAGTAGCATAAAAAAGGCCAACGTTTAATAACAAGAGTCCTACTATACGTGTTACTAACCCACATTCTCCTACTTTAAGACCATCACTTTTAACTTATTTAGTAATTCAACCTGATATGGGACTACACATTTTAAACTCATATTCTTGTACTCTTACTTGTTGGTTTCTCTGTTTTAGAAATTATATTTTGACTCCTGATCTAGTGTATATATTCTTAGCTCTTTTCCATTTACATGCCACATACACCCCTCATATACCCTATACCTCTCTCTTCCCCTCAGAGGTAATGATATTTTTTTATTAAATTCACTCATGGTTTATTTTCTTATGATTATGTAAGCATTATTCAGTCCTGAGACAAGTGATGTACTATGATTTTATATATCATTTTTTTCATGAATTAGTAACTGCCTCATTTTATCATTTGCTTAATTTTCTTTTTTTTTTTTCTATTTTTTTGTAAAGATTTTATTTATTTATTTGAGAGAGAGCACAAGCAGGGGGAGGGGGGAGGATGAGAGAAAAGCAGACTCCCCTCTGAGTTGGGAACACGCCACAGGGCTCAATCCCAGGGCCTTGAGATCATGACCTGAGCTGAAGGCAGACACTTACCCAACTGAGCCACCCAGATGCCCCGCATTTGCTTAATTTTCTAATTATGTATTGCTAAATTTTTCTTTTCTTTTTTTTTTTTTAAGATTTTATTTATTTGAGAGAGAGACAGAGATAGCTAGAGAGAGCAGGGGCTGGGAGGAGAGCGAGAAGCAGACTCCCCACTGAGCAGGGAGCCTGACGCGGGGCTCGATCCCGGGACCCTGGGATCATGACCTGAGCCGAAGGCAGACACTTAACCAACTGAGCCATCCAGGCGCCCCTGTATTGCTAAATTTTTCAACTGCACCAATAATTTTACAAAATGCTGGTGGATACGATTTTTGACATAAACCCATAGGACGATTTATAGGTTTCTTTTTCCCTTCTTGCTTCAATCTGTTGATCAGTCTTTTGTATCCCATTATGTTATTTCATGGATATAACATCTGTATTTTAAAACACTTTTCTTCTGTTCCCAGAACAGTCTCTCCTTCCCCTTGTTTCTACTTTTCCGTTTGTTTTGGTCTCTAGATATTGGAGGTTTCTACACAGGCCAAGTGATTCTTGGCTGTGTGTATTCCCATATGAGGCAGTGAGATATAGTTTAGAGGTCTTATACCTCTCCATGTTAGGAAGAGGGCTGTTTGACTGGTAGGCTTTATTCAAGGGGACTAGCCAGCAGCCTGGTGCTTTTCAGGGGAAGGGGAAGCATCTTTAGACTTCACTGTCAGTAGCTCTTCCCCTAGGGAAGATTGTTTACTGCCTTGCTTAAGAATCCTTCAGGGCTCTTCCTAGACTTCAAAAGGAAGTTGAAACTCCTTAATAAAGTTTATTTGACTGTCTTCTGTAGTGTCATGTCCTCTCTTCCAGACATTGAGTTTTAATCCCCCATATCTCCCCAAATGGGCCATGCCCTCTCATAGCTCTTTTTCCTCTGCCTAGACTCCTCTCATATAGTCACTTCCTCACCACCCTCCTTTACCTTTATTTACCAAACTAATTCCTTCTACCTTTCAGGCCTCTACTTAGAGGCTACTTCTCCTGGCAGCTCTCCCCAACTGCCCAATATACCTATACGATCCCCATCCTAAACTCTTCTTACTGTATTCACCGTACCTTATTGCAATTCTCTATTTAATTCCATGGCCGCTAGACTCTACAGTCTTTGAGAACATATAGTTTGTTTTCTTTACCATAATATCCCTAGAGTTTAACATACCGTATTCATAAAAAGCATTCAATAAATATTTTTTAAATTAATGTGCGAGCAAATTTAGTTACTTAACATTGAACAGTTCTTTGAAGACATCCCAAGAAGACAGTTAAATCCAAAATAATTCAATATTCGGAAGAGGTTTTTAGAATATACTGTTTTTATATTGTATTCTATGTCAGTTATATGGTGATTAAAAATAAAGAACTGTCACATACCTATTTTTCTTGGATTATTAAATAGACGTATGCAAATTTTACCAAGTGAATGATTCTGTATGGGGGAGGAAAACAGAGTGTCAGATATCACAAAGATTCTAGGAATATTGGATTGAAGATTGCTGAAGAAACCTTGTAAAGATATATGCAAGCAAAACCACAATAGTCTGATATTTTGAAAGCCTTGTTCTCAAATCCCTACTCTAATAAATGTGAATCTAACCATTAAGAAATCAAGTCATCCAATATCAGTTGCATTTACAATTAAATGCAGATGAGAAGTATGAAACAATTTAGGAATCGCAAGAGTCTACCAATATTTAAACCATTTAATGATGTGTGCATTATGTTTACCTTTTCCTTTATTTCTCTGTCTCTCATGTCACTGCATGCGCTCTTTGACTGAAATCCTATGGGTTAGGAAAACTACACGTTTTTTTGCTTTCCGTGTGTGGAGTTGAATGGGTTCGCCACACTGCGCCTGACTGTATTTCAAGTTGTCAGGACTCAGCAGCACTGTGATCCAAATCTTCTAAAATTAGTTGTTAGACCACAGAGCAATTCACTTAATTTAGCTATTTTATGTAAAGCATTACAAAAATGTATCAGATTATCAATAATCTTAGGATATGTCATAATATCAAATAAAAATAGCAAAATGTACGCTTCTCAAACTGGAGGATGCCCAGGAATTAGTCAGTGCTACAGAATAAATTTGTTGGACCTTACATAACTAATCAAAGTCCTATTCCCTCTTCCCTCTCCTACCCGTACATTTTTTTTTTTTTTTTTAGGTTTGTCTCTTTGGTTAGCTTCTCCTCTACCAACAACTCAAGAGCAATTCCTACTTAAAGAATCTTGTCTTGAACTTGTATTGCATCCTAAAATAGGCTTTTCTCTATTGTGGCAGTTCTCCAGCTTTTTTCCACTTCAACACACAGGTGAGGTACATTCACATGTGTAGCACACATGGAAACACCCAGCTTTCTGTCTGCAGCATAGATAAAAACAGTCCTGTGTGATTCCCTGAGGGCTAGCTTCTATTGCACCCTGACTCCCTGTTACATGATAGACCCATCCGTGTGGCTATTGTGATGGCCAGGTTGAGCACTGTTAACACTATTGGACACTGGGGCAAGATCAGAATTTCTTGATGGCATTGGGATGACAATCAGAGCTCTGGAAGTAATTGGTAAATAAGAAGAAAGCTAGTTTACTATTCTTCCTCAATAGTCTGTCCTAGTAACTTGCTAAAAGGCATGCTAGACATCACCTGCAATATGGCTTTAAAACTTGAAGCAATTGGGAGTGAAAACTAATAATACTTCCTACCAAGGTGGACCTAACGAATACAGAACCTTCATGTAAAGGGATAGGATTCAAAGTTAGAGGACTTAGATTTTAGTCTCACTTTTACTCATTACTAACTCTTTTTTTTTCTGCTTCCATAGTACTTAGTCCACATCCTTGAAATAGCCACCACATTGTATCTGCTTTTCCCTTTAGGATGGAAGCTCCTGGGACCAGAGGACTGATAAAGTCATCTTGTGTCCTCAGAATCTACTACACTTCATTTTCAGGGCTTCATTCTTTTGCTCTAATAATACTAAGGTATATACGTCACTGGCGTAGTATCTTCCTAGTTCCTTCCTTCCTCCCATCCTTCCTTTCTCCCTCCCTCCTTCTCTCCCTCCCTCCCCTCATTCCTACCTTCCAAATACAAATATTTTTTGAGCAATTGTTCTGTTCTAGGAACTGATGAGAGAAAGTGAACTAGGCAAAGTCCCTGTCCTTATGGGACTTATTTCCTAATAGGGAAAATTCTTGGTTTAGATCCAGATTCATGTGCATTCCTTTTGACCTCTACCCATAACCCACCAAAGGAGAACTGAATTACGAAGTTACTCTATGGTTATAATTCCTCTGGATTTGAAGAATCCTAGGGACAAATAAAGTCTCAGACTCATCACTCTACTGAAGAATATCTTAGTGTCTCTAACTTCATATGCTCCTGTTTGAGAGCCTACCAGTCCTCTGCTTCCCAAGATTCTACTTTCCCCTAATCCGTCATTAAGCTTTGAGTGCCTCATCACAGATACTTCTATTTGCATTTCTTATTCTTCAGTGAATGTTCGTGCTATACGTGAAAAAAAATGAAAATAATTCCCATTATATTAACTGACTGCAATGCTAAAATGTATCTGAACTGAGCGCATAGTTTTCTTTTGAGGAAAACAGCACAGAAACCAAATGAATACCTATATTCTAGGTCAAACTCACATATGACAATCTCTCTGAAACTTGTTCTTGAGCAGGTTAGGCAGCAGAGTGTGGAACATGAAGTTCTTTGCTTTTTAAAAGCAGTAATTAAACTTGATAAGAGAGTAAACAGAAATCTCAGTAAAGACGGTTTAAAAAGAAAGATAATTTCAGAAAACAGAACAATTTCTTGAACCTAATTTTATCCTGAAAATCAAATACCACTTTAAATTTAGGCACAATTAAATATTTACCTTTCCACAGGTTATATATAGTTTCACATTAAGATAATTTGTTTTTACTCTAACTCCAAACAGCATGGCACCAAATTGGTGGAGAAAAATTATGGAAAATGTTGCCCAAAGTTCTCTGCCAAATTAAATAACACAGGGTAGCAAAGGGTAGGAATTATTTGGTAGAATTTGAGGACATTATCTTAAAAATGACAAGCTTATATTTGAGCTTCAGGGTTCATCCCACAAACTGATAGCAGAACTGATGGCAAAGAATGTTTATGTAAAGTGAGATGGTAGGTAGATTAAAAGAAGGGATATTGACTAAGTATATATAGTCCTGTTACTATAGTTGAATCCAGAGCTACCAAACATCCGTTCAAAATGCCGATTCCAAGTCTCTGCCCACTCAAACTCCTGAATCTGGTCTGTTCTTTGGAGACTGAAATTGAGGATGGATACCCTTAACAAGAGTAGCTGCCCTATCCTATCAGTACCACAGTTTTAGTGCATTAGTTCTGAAGCTATAATGACTGAAAACAAGAACAAAAGTTCTCAGACCTTGGACAGTATTCAGTTTTTTACTGGAGGTGTGGAAGTTTGGGAACTCTGTAATAAAAACTTGAAGTTTGAAAAATATCCTCTGCTTACTCCATTCCAAGTATCTTCTTTTTTCTTTTTTTTTTAAGATTTTATTTATTTGTTTGACAGAGAGAGATAAAGTGAGAGAGGGAACACAAGCTGGGGGAATGGGAGAGGGAGAAGCAGGCTTCCCGCTGAGCAGGGAGCCCAATGCGGGGCTTGATCCCAGGACCCTGGGATCATGACCTGAGCCGAAGGCAGACACTTAACGACTGAGCCACCCAGGTGCCCCTGTTCCACGTATCTTCTGCTTCTATGTTGTTCTTGGAGATATCAAACCCAAAATGTTTTCTTTCATTCCCCTCCCCATTTGGAAGATAAACAAGAGCTGGTCATCTTCAAACAAAAGCTCATGGAAGAGTTCTAGGATGCACAGTATTGATGCCTCTTTATTGGTTACCATGCTATTCTAGTTCTGCAACAAAAGGCCCAATGGAACTCCTCAGTTGCGTGTCCCCCATGTAAGTTCTCCCTGCCTTCACTCTTCTCTACCTCTACCTCTGGTCTATTACCACCACCAAACCAATATGTCAGAAACTGAACTTTTGTTACTTCTGTGTTTAAAGCTGTCAGTAGCCTCTAATTCCTGGAAAAAAAAAAAAAGAAAGAAAGAAAGAAAGAAAAGAGAAATCAGAGATTTCTAGCAAAGCACACAAGGCCCTCTGATTTCGCCTCTTACAATGTGTGCAGTCCATGCTCTCACCATCTTAGAATCATTTCGATTCCCCTCCCAGTGCTTGCTTTCTCAGGTTTCCAAAGCATGGACCAGGATTTCCTCTCCTGACAATCCATGCAAATATTCATCTGTTCATTACATAGACAAGCAGAATGCTATGATTATGTGTCCTTTCCTGTTTGGGTTTTAAATGCTTTCTTTTTCTAATTGATTTTTCTACTGTCACTATTTGTCTTTTTTGTACCTTTATTTTTTTTTCTTTCAAATGCTGTATTATGTCATGTATTCAGTCAAGTTTTTAATGTTTCCAAATACCATCCTTGCAGTGCCTTCTGTTCCCTTGCCTTACTCAGGGTTACTTATAGGTTGGATATATTATTTTTCTGGGTTCTATTTTGTTTTTTGTGTTTTCTTTTTCCCCCTATTTCTCTCTTTGGTCTTACTAAAGTTCACCTTGAAGTAAATTCTTCATAAAAGATATTTGCGAGGTAAATTTCTGAGTCCTTGTCCGAAGTCTTGCCCTCCCATTCGCTAGTTTAACTAGATGCACAAGGGGCACCTAAGTGGCTCAGTCGGTTAAGCATCTGCTTGAGGTTCAGATCATGATCCCAGGGTCCTGGGATCGAGTTCCGCATTGGGCTCCTTGCTCCACAGGCAGCCTGCTTCTCCCTCTGCCTCTGCCTCTCTCTGTCTCTCATGAATAAATAAAATCTTAAAAAAAAAAAGAAAAGAAAAAAAAATAACTAGGTGCATGACTCTGTGTATTTTCCTCAGAACTTTGAATCACTATTCCACTATCTTATCAGTCAGTATTATTACCATTCTGATACTTATTCCTTTATAGGTTATCTGGCTATTTGCTTGTTTTTCATTTTTGTTTATCCTTTTTCTTTCTTTGTTTTTGACATTTTCTCTGCGTTGGGCCAGGGGTCAATAAGCTATGGCCCATGGACCAAACCCAGGCCACCAGCTGTTTTGCACCTGAAGTTCTTTTGGAATCCAGTGATGCTCGTTCACTTACATACTGTCTATGTTTGCTGTTGTGTGTAACAGGGGAGTAGAGCAGATGTGACAGAGACTCTATGGTTTGCAAAACCTCAGGTATTTACTCTCTGATCCTCCACAGAAAGTTTGTTGACCCCTGGTCCTGGTATTCTGAAATTTCACAATAGGTCTACGTATATTACTTTTCAAAAAAAGGTGTTTGTGCCAAACCTGCAGTTGATCTTTTCCATTTGAAGATAGTTTTTCAGCTCTGGAAAATACTTTTTTTTTTTTTTAATGTTTCTTTGCACATTTAATCCTTCATGTTTATTATCCTGTCTGGAACCCCTGTTAGTCAGATGTGGTCTTCATGGATTGACCTGAGTTATTTATCTTCCCTCATATTTTCTCTCCCTTTGTCCCTTTATTTCCTAATATGAGGAATTTCCTTATTCTTATCACCCAACTCTCCAGTTAAATATCTTTAAATTTCATTCATCATGTATATATATATATATATATTTTTTTAATTTCTGAATCTTTTCTTATTCTCTGATTTTTATTGTTTGTAACGTCTTTCTTATGTTAAATTTTCCTGACTGATTCTTATGTTCTTATCATCATTCTTCACATTTTATGTTTCAGGCTTTTCTGAAAAGAAGGCTTATTCTTCATGGCCTAGTTATATTTAAAAATTAGAAGTTCACTATGATCTCTGCCCACATATTTGTAGCCTCAGTTTAAGGAGCCAGCCTTAATCTTTCAGGTCCCAGATGCTTCATTTAAGAGAGATTTACCCATGCTCCAACTCCTATGTTGCCTTCCTAATTTTCATCAGAGAGGTCTGTTTACTTTTTTTTTTTTTAAGATTTTATTTGTTTATTTCAGAGAGAGAGCGAGAGAGAGAGAGCACGAGCTCTTTTGTGAGGGGAGGAACAGAGGGAGAGGGAGAACCACTGAACAGGGACCCCGAAGTGGGACTCGATCCCAGGACCCTGGGATCATGACCTGAGCCAAAGGAAGCTGCTTAACTGACTGAGCCACCCAGGCGCCCCTGTTTACTTCTTTTTTTGATTTTGGGTTAAATGATCGTTAGGGTTCTACCTTTAGCTTCCTATGTCATCTTTTTTTTTTTAAAGATTTTATTTATTTATTTGAGAGAGAGAGAATGAGAGACAGAGAGCATGAGAGGGAGGAGGGTCAGAGGGAGAAGCAGACTCCCCGCTGAGCAGGGAGCCCGATGCAGGACTCGATCCCGGGACTCCAGGATCATGACCTGAGCTGAAGGTAGTCGCCCAACCAACTGAGCCACCCAGGCACCCAGCTTCCTATGTCATCTTGATCTCATCTACCCTGTGTCCTCTGAGCTCTGAGCCTCTTTCGACTTCTGTGGGGCAAAGACTCCATCCTTCCACTTGGATGAAGCCCTTTCTTAATATATTCTGGTTCATGGCTATATGTGAGTACATTAACTATCACTCTATCCATTCTACCTTCCAGAATTTTAGTGAGATCTCTTGCTCATTTTTGTCATCTTTATAGTTATAGTTTAAAACCTGTTTTTAATCTTTTTGAGCTTTTCAATGAGGTCTTTTTAATGGGGATACACACTTGTACTCAAGATACCTTCTTGAAACAGAGTTGCTGGGTGTCTTATGACATCATGTAAAACCATCATTTTCTATATAACACTTTCGTGGCATTTCTTTTTTTCTTTGTCATTTCTATTTATTTATGTGTTTCTTTTACTTCCTCTTTAGACCAAAGTCTCTTTGGAGATAGATGAATCTAGGCACAGAAAGTGTCTCTTTAATAATAGTTGTTGAAGAAATAAATTAATGAATATAGAGAAGAAGGCAAGAGGTGGGGAGTATCTTGAAATAAAAAGAGAACCTGCTACGTGGCTACAGAATTGCAATTTACCACTCATCTTCGCCTTTCCCCTAGGAATCCTAATGATCCCTAGATCCTAATAATATCCCTATCTTTGGAACAATTCTAAGGAAAGAAAAGTAAATTATATTGTGTGTAAAGGATGTCTCAAGAATTTTCTGTTTTATGTGGTTAGCCCATAACGGAATCAGTCACCACGGCTTTTCCCGTTTGGTTTAATAACCAAAGAGACCAATACGAAAAGTATTTCCTGGGAGAAAGAGATAAAAGGTAAGTGGCTTGAATGGTTTTCCTGTGGTATCTAGAGTAACCACCCACATCACTGGCAAAGAATATTTGCGCTGCTTTTAATTATGAGGAAAACCAGTCATGATAAGCAATAAGCCCTTCAATTTTTGGACGGAAGCTAAATATGAAAAACTTTCCTAATGTCCTCTGGTCACCAAGGGAGGAAGCTGTGAAATTTGTAAAGATGACTGAAGGTTCTGGAGTTATGCCAGTCATCCTTGCTGAGGCTCAGGACTATATCCAAAACTAAGCTGTTTTGAAATCCTCCAGACTGGAGGTCACTAAAGACAATCTTCTGGACTTGATTTCGAGAAGAAGGCAGCATTGGCATTCAAGGGCATTCGGCAAATGAGTGGCTTGTGCTTGGTTGGCTGAAACTTCAAATTACTTGCTAAACACATCAAGTAACTCACATAGGTAATAAATTTACAGACCTAACAGTCCTCCTGCAAATGACTTTCTCTTCTGCCTCTCCCTGAAAAAGAAAAATATAATTTTAACTTTGTCTTCTCTCTTCAAATTGTTCATCATTGCTTTAGGGTACACAAGTGAATGTGTGTTTTATTACCAATCTCAATTTATACTGTTTTCTGAACTGCAATTTCATAGCAGTTTGTCAATATTATCTTTCTAAAAGGAACCAAGCAAACTGCCCTGATGCATTCTTAATGGCCTCCTGGTGATAATTAAAATGTCATTTATGAAATAATAGCCTGCTTGTTTTATCTGACTTCAAGTAACTGCTCCGTTTTACTTAGACTGCATTGCTCTTTCCATATTGAAGACCTGTACTTAAAGTAATCGATAAATGTTGTATTTCTTGAAGTGTAATAAAACTGCAGAAAATCTAATCTCTGCCTTCTCCAAGGTGGCCTCATTTGAGGAGCATTTACAGTGCAATTTAGATCACACCTGTATCTTCTGGCTCTCTATTCTTCCCTGCCGGATCTCCCACCATAGGGACTACCATAAGGGAAGGGGCAGAAACTAGATTCAACAAATTACTTTAATGTGGCCACTAGAAAAATCTCCTTATCCTTATAGAGAAGTAGTAGTGTAGGATAACAGTTTTTCCAGAGGAAATACAGCATTGTATTTAAGTGCACAGCCTCTAAAGTCCTGTTTGTTGGCTTTGTCCAAATCCCAACTGCATCACTTATCAACCATATACATTCTGGACATGTTTCTTAACTACTCTGCTTTCAGTTTCTTCATCTGTAAAATGGGGATAATAGTCCCTTCCTGATAGGGGTTTTTGTGAGTTAGTTGACATAAAATGCCTGTATTAATGCCTGGCACATAATAAGCCCTAGGCAAGTGTGAAACATTATTTTTTTTTCCTTATTATCATCATTAAGATTAGAAAAATACTTGCACAGTGAATTTTTGAGGGTCCACTTCAAAACGCTATGGGTCAGACTCTATAAAATTACCAAAGATCATCTTTGAAGTAGGTGAGGAGTTTGGGGAAAAGAATACAGATTCTTTTCAGGTTAAATACATCCGAATCTTGCTCTAAGAAATCACTGGTGTGGCCTCGTGGGATGAGCCCTGCCCTGGTAGTCAGGAGGCTTGGGAATTCCAGGCTGTTCAGCTTGCTTAGTTAGCCCAGTCATTTGTCCCCTGTCATCCTCAGTTTCTTTATTTATAAAATGGAGATGTTGTACTAGATGAACTCTCAGGTATTTTCAGCACTACGGTCCTGTCTTTTATATCAACTGTTTGTAAATCAAATCACATTTGGAGTGCACTGAGGAAATTTGCCTCTTTAAAGAGAACACTGTGATGCCTGGAAAGCACTTTGTTATGGCAAATCGTCCCTGCTGATTCTGGCTTGTAAATGTGGCTGTTCAAAAATCAAGTTTATTTACAGCCAGCGCACCTATGTTGCTCTCCCACACATGCCCAAAGCAGGAAGTAAGATGCTCTCACATGAGCTGGACCAGTCATCTACAACAAGCTTGCAACCTTCTCTTGGCTCGACATGAATACACCTGGGCAATGCAAGTTGTTTGAGACTAACTTAGCACCCTTTACTCCTGGATTTTTGCCCAGATTCTAACTTCCATTTGCACATATGTTATCTGCTTCTACCTCCTACTGAGTCATCTTCCCTTCTCCCCCTACTCCACACACACTGGCTTGTAATAACTATGCATATTTCCTATTACCTAAGGGATTTTGAAGTTATTAATTAAATTAAGTTTACTCCTTAGGGGGAAAACCATACACATACACTCCAATTCATGCTTTGAAAGCAAACATTTAATTTTTATGTGCCAAAGAAAATGAAAAGGGAAGAAACATGATAATTGAGATAAAATGTTCCTCTGGGTAATTGTCACATAACAAAGATGATAACTAAAGTATAGGATAGGGAGAAAAGAAGACTAGCATTGAACAGGCACCTATTTTGGGGGTCCTCTAATACTAATGTTTCTCAGCAATGTTTTATTTTATTGCTAGAAGATAAGCAGTGCATTCCCTAGTTTACATTTTGTTTTTAAACTTCCACGAAGATTCCTGGCCGGGAGTTGCATACGGCCAGTAAATACTGGAACACTGCAAACCGACATCACCAGAGGAGACTTCATTCTGTTTTCTGGAAGTGTTCAAGACACCCATCTTGTAACGAAAAATGGAAAACAGACAAACAAAACTGCTGTGTTTATTACTAAAACCCATCTTTAATATACAAATTTATATTTTTACAGACCAGTAAGATTATAAATCCTGAACTTTTAACTTAAAAAAAAAAAAGTTATCTTACTTGTTAGGAACAATGCTTGAATTTACCATATCTTTCTGTTTTTGAGATTGGGGAAGATTCTTCCATGCTACTGCCAAATATTTGCTGCCTACAATTGTAATCCAGATAAAATGTAGAGAATGATACATAACACCAGCAAATAAAATGTAATCAGATAGCTAGAGCTTAATTTACTGGTTGAATCCACCTACCTGAGGAAAACTCAGTTGGACTTTATAAAGGTGCTAAATTTTATTTGCAAATGCAATCCAGAAAAACATATTCATTTCAGATGCTTTTTTAAAAACAATAACTGAAATGGATTTAACTGGAAATCTACAGACAAATACTAAGAAGGACTAATCGAGCATTTTTAAATGAATTGCATTTAGATGACTAAGTTAAATATAAGTACCAATTTACAAAAAATGTACAGGTATGAGTATTCTGTGATTCTTTTTTAAGCTTTCCATCATTTTCCATTAGGCGTTGGTAAAAGCTGTTAGCCAGAACACCCATTAGGACAGGTACCATTTAAAAACAAACAAGCTAACTAACTAACTAACAAAAACCAATTAATACAAGTGTTGGTGACAATGTGTAGGAATTGGAACCTTTTGTACTACTGGTGCAGCCTATAGATAAGAATATGGCAGTTACTCAAAAAATTAAAAATAGAATTACCATATGATCCAGCAGTTTGACTTCTTGATAAATGCTCAAAAGAACTGAAAACAGGAACTCAAATAAGTATTTGTACACCCATATTTATAACAGCATTATTCCCAATAGCCAAAAGGTAAGAGCAACCCAAGGGTCCATCAACAGATTAATGGATCAAAAAAAAAGTGTTATATATATAAAATGGAAAAATTATTCAGCCTTAAAAATAAATTCTGAAACACGCAAAAACCAATAGTGCTTTGTGGTATATATACACAATGGAATATTACTCAGCCATCAAAAAGAATGAAATCTGACCGTTTGTAATGATGTGGATGGAACTAGAGGATATTATGCTAAGTGAAATAAGTCAGTCTTTCTCTGATTTCACTCACATACCATATGATTTCACTCAAATGGAATTTAAGAAACAAAACAGCTGAACATAGGGGAAGGGAACGAAAAGTAAAATAAGATGAAAATTGAGAGGGAGGCAAACCATAAGGGACACTGAACTCTAGGAAACAAGCTGAAGGTTGCTGGATGGGAAGATAGGGTAGTTGGGGGATGGGCATTAAGGAGGCCACTTGATGTAATGAGCACTGGGTGTTGTATGCAACTGATGAATCACTAAATTCTACCCCAGGAACTTAAAAAAAAAAAAAAATCAGTAGTGCTTCTATACACTAACAATGATTTCTCTTAAAAAGGCATAAAAAATAAATCCCATTTATAATAGTACGAAAACCAAAATACTTAGGAATAAATTGAACTGAGGAGGTGAAAGATCTCTACTCTGAAAACTGCAAGACCCTGATGAAAGGAAAAAAAAAACACAAATAAATGAAAGGTATCTCATGTTTATGGCTTGGAAGAATCAATATTGTTAAGGTGTCAGTACTACTAAATGCTATCTATAGATTCAGTGCAATCCCTATCGAGATTCTAATGGCATTTTTTTCAGAAGTAGAAAAAAATACTCCTAAAATGTATATGGAATCACAAAAGGTCCCAAATAGCCAAAGAAATCCTGAAAAAGAACAACAAAGCAGGAGGCATCACACTCCCTGATTTCAAGCTATACTATAAAGACTATATAAAGCTATAATCGTCAAAACAATGCTTTGACTGGTGTAAAAAGAGGCAAATAGACCAATGGAACAGAATTGAGAGCCACCAAATAAACCCAAACATTTATGGTTAACTAATTTCACCAAGAGAGCCAAGAATACTGAATGGAGAAAAGACCATTTTTTCAATAAATGGTGCTGGAAAAATTGAATATTCACATGTAAAAGAATGAAACTGGGCCCTTATCTTAACACTACTCACAAAAATGAGCTCAAAATGAATTAAAAACTTAAATGTAATGCCTAAAACCATTAAACTCCTAGAAGAAAACAAGGAAATAATGCTCCATGACACAGACCTAGGTAATGATTTTTTTGGTTATAACACCTAAAGCACAAGCAATAAAGTTAAAAATAAACAGGTGAGATTACATCAAACTAAAAGCTTTTGCACAACCAAGGAAACCATCAACAAAGTGAAAAGACAACCTACAGAATAGGGAAAAAAAATTGCAAGCCATACATCTGATAAGCAGCTAATATCCCAAATATATAAAGAACTCATATAACTCATTAGCCAAAATATATCCAAATAACCAAATTTTTTAAATGGGCAAAGGACCTGATCTCTAAAAACAATATGTGAAAGACCAACAGGTACATGAAAGGATACTCAGCATCCCCAGTCATTAGGGAAATGCAATGTAAAACTACAAGATATCACCTAAAGCCTATTAGAATAGCCATCATCAAAGAACAAATGCTTGTGAGGATGTTGAGAAAAGGGAACCTTGTGCATTGTTGGTGGGAATGTAAATTGGTACAGCCACCCTGGAACACAGTATGAACGTTCCTCAAAAAATTGAAAATAGAACTACCATATGATTCAGCACTTCTACTAGGAATATATCCAAAGAAAATAAATACACTAATTCAAAAAGATGTTTACACCCCCATGT
This sequence comes from Phoca vitulina, assembly GCF_004348235.1. Lineage (NCBI taxonomy): Eukaryota > Metazoa > Chordata > Mammalia > Carnivora > Phocidae > Phoca > Phoca vitulina. The sequence continues at coordinate 76,387,521 of NW_022589707.1, forward strand.
TCATAGCAGCATTATTTGGGTGGATGAATGGGTAAAGAAGTTGTGAGATATATATATATATATAATATATATATATATAATATATATATTATGTGATATATATATAATATATATATATACAATGGAAAATTATTCTACCATAAAAATTGAGGAAATTTTATCATTTGTGACAACACGGATGTACTTTGAAGGCATTGTGCTAAGTGAGATAAATCAAATAGAGAGTGACAAATACTATATGATCTCACTTACATGTGAAATCTAAAATAAATAAATAAATAAATCAAACTTTTAGAAAGAGAGTTCAGACATACGGTCACCAGAGGCAGCAGGTAGGGAAAGGGCGGATTGGAGGAAGGTGGTCAAAAGTACAAATTTCCAGTAATAAGATAAATAAATTTAGGGATATAATGTATAGCATGATGACTGTAGTTAACGCTGCTTTATGGTGTATACTGGAAAGTTAAGAGAACAAATCCTAAGAGTTTTTATCACAAGGAGAAAAGATGTTTTATTTTTCCTTTTCTCCTTTTCTTGTCTTTTTATTATATCTATGCGAGATGATAGGTATTAGCTGAATCTATTGCAATAATCTTTCAACAATACAAGTATTTCAAGCCATCATGCTATATGCCTTAAACTTGTACAGTTATGTGCATCAATTATTTCTCAGTAAAGCTGGAAAAAATATTTAAAATGATAACTTTTACATTATATATATTTTGTCACCCCCCCCCCAAAAAAAAACAAAACCAAAAGACAAAAAATAAAGGAATCTGGGCAGAAGAAAAGAACATAAGGGATTGTCAGCATTAGCTTAGTTTGCTTTGTTGCCTAAGCCACAATTACTCATGTGAAAACTTAGAGCTTTGGTTTCTTCATAAGTAAATGTTAATCATAGTGCCAGATTCACAGTTGTTTGGAAGGATCAGATCAGTTATTAGATGTGGGGCAGGAGGAAGCTCTTATCTAGAACTCCTGATGTGAATCCACAGTCTTTTCTACATTCGTATTTATCACAGCTCTGCTAGCTAAGTTCCTCTCCAGGTCGGTTCTGAGATGCTCATTTTATAGAATCCTTCAATTGTTGAAAAATGGAGAAAACTAACATTGCTGAGTACTTACTATGTGCAGATGTTGGAACAATATTCTACATATTCCATCTCTAGGTTACAAAGCAGATCACACTTTTTCCATTTTGCTAATAAACAAGCCAAGAAAGACTTAGAACTTGACCATGGTTTATATAATTTGCTGCATTCAGACATGATTTGATGATGAATCCATGTCATCCTCTTAACATGGATGAAAGAACAGAGTAAAGAGGTAGAAGATTATCATTCATTGAATGCCTGTGATATATATTTATCTCTGATGCGGATTTCCCAGACTCACCATTCCCTGGATCCAAATAATGTCAATGAGGATAAACTACATGAAATAGGCTCTTGTCCACATCTGATCATGCAAGACTTTAACTCCACCCTGTCATTTCTCCTCCACATACTCCCCTTGCCCTCCCACAGGATTTCTGGTGTCCCATCCGTGCTCACACACCAGCGCAATGGGTGTGTGGCATCCGCTCCACAGAGTATTGCTGTTCCTTCCCTCTGGGCACCTCTTGTCATCACCGCCCGTGCCTTTGCTGTTTGTCTACCAGCTGCCACACACCAGCAGCCACTAGGCACCCTTCCCAGGTGCAGCCACACCTGCTTCACTGCAGCTGGTTGTGAATGTTTTTAGTCCTTTCATGAGGGGCCGCCCCCCCCCACTACATCCCTAGCCCCAGCCCCATGTACCTCTACGTCTGCTACCTCCACTACGATCTCAGGCGGGGACCCCGTGGCAAGAAGCGCCACCTGATCTCATCATCTCATTGGGCACTACGGTTCTTTTTATGTACAGCCAGCATTAAACCGGAGCCTTCAGATATGTGAGTATGATGGTCAGTGCTTAATTGGAAGAGCAATCTCCTCTCTTCCATTCTAAATAGCCTTTTTAAATGAATACCAAAGAGAGCTTGCCTCTGTTCCAACAGGGCTTTCATGACAGAGCCCTTTCCCGTTGCATTCACAGCCCTCTAGCTCCCTTAATCACAGACATGAATCTGGGGCGCTGACCTAGGATAGATTTGAATGGCAGACATCAAGCTAGATGCAAAAGCATTCCTCCCCGCTGGTTCCGAGACCATTATGAGCTCAAGGTAGCTCTTTCCTCGAAAGTCTTTTTCTGGAGGCTTCTTTATTCTTCATGCAAATAGTTTCCTGGATAGCTTACTTCACCCTTTTATCAGACTTTTCCAAATATATTTAAATCCTAGTAGCAGGCACAACTTAGGTCCAACCTGGGTATCTTACTGCATATTTTCAGTCTCGTTTCAATCTCACAAAAACCCTTGAGGTACATGTTATTATCTCTATTTTATAGATGAGGAAATTGAGTGGCTAAGTAACCTGCCATTAAACAGCTAAGCCATTAACATGAAACATTAAAACAGCTGGTTAGCGGCAGAATCAAGATTTGAGCCAAAGTCTGGCTAACATCCAAAGCCCAGGCACTCGATCACCACCCTGCCTCACCTCCCAAGCCCCGTGCAGTTCATATCAAGTACCAGCACCCTGCTTCGATCACACAGCTCAGCACTACTGTTTCTCAGGCGATGGCTATCACCACCCCTACATTACAACTGCGTTAGGTCTACATTGCATTAGATCTTCATCACCTGCATGTCTCCTGTGCCCTGCACTGTGTTGATGCCATGCAAAGGGCATTTTAGACCTTCACAGTTTTAAGTAGGGAAATCGTAGTTTCCTTTCTGAGTACTGACTGACAGACTCCTGCCCACCTCCATGAGGCTGACACCCTGTTCTTAAGGTTGACTCCTGCTCTAATTGAAAAACCTTCGTCCAGGGGAGGTGAGTTTATTCCAAAGCTATTCAACTGAGCTAGGACTCTCATGTTTAAATGGGTTTTAATTGTGGTTATATTTTGTTTTGCTTTTCTCATAACACAGAGGTTATGTAAGCTTCCTATCCTAAAACTGCTTAGTGACCTCTGCTATTTAAAGCACTTGTGTAATTCATTCTATAAGAGCGTCGAGGCTCCGTGCAGAAGGTGCGTTTGTCTCCATTTGGCTCCCCCTGAATTCTCCATCATAAGGACTCAATTAGCAGAGAGAAGAGAAATTAAAGTGACCTTTAGGTTATCATCTCATTCTTTCCTGCCGATATGTGATTGTTCTCCCAATACCGTCCAGAGTATTACTGATTCTAATTATAAATGAATCAAGTGACAGGTCTGTATTTACAAGTTTTCCCCAAGGGGATGAGGTCAGTACTCTCAGACATTTTGGCTATTCCTTGAAGTATTCGGCTTGAATCTAACCTTGTCTTTCATCACACCGTGCCTTGGTTGATGTTTTCAAGGAGATGTAATTTCAGTTCATTTATATACTTGAAAGGGAATTTTTGTTTTTATCCATTTCTAAAAATGCTTATGTTTCTCATAATAATTGTTTGGGTAAGAGAGGCTTATCTTTACTCTGACCAGGCTAAGTTCTGTTTCACATGTGTTTTGGTACAAAGCTTTTTAGCAAGTCAGCTCAAGACGGGCTATTGAAAATATTCCCTACTTTTCCTCTGTGCTCACACTTTTTAACTGCTCACTTGAGTGGTATCTGATATTAAGTTTTCACTTATGATAAACGAACCACAGAATTTTAAGTCTGAAGAAAGGTAAGCAGTAACTAACTTAGGGCAACTTGTTGCAAACACTTTAACAAAAAGAAAACAGACTCCTGGATTTTAAGTGACTTATTCACATCCTAGCAAAGCAATGGCAGGGCCATGTTCAGAAACAGATCTGACATATCATATTTCCCCCCCTGTTCCTCCTCCAAAATCAAACAGCATCACTGGGCCTGTTTTTCCCAAGGCTTCTATATTAGTAGTATAGTTAACATAATGCTCACTGTTATAATAAATATGTCCTAAATCTCAGTGACTTAACACAATAACAATTTATTTCTTGCTCAAGCAATAATCTAATGCAGGTGTTCCTGGTTAGATAGCTCTCTCCCAAGCGTTCACTTAGGGATCAGACTCCTTCCATCCTGCATCTCCACCATCTTCAGCAGGTGCCTTCCAATCTGGAGTTTTCTCCATTTGGCTGTTAGGGAAATTAAGGATTGCTTGGGAAGTTGTTAAGAATAGGGCCTGGAAATAGCATACATCACTTCCATCCACATTCCGTTTCCAAAATATGCTTGTCCTCTACTCTAAGGGTTCAATCGCTTTCTTTTCTTTCTTTCTCTTTCTTTCTTTCTTTCTTTCTTTCTTTCTTTCTTTCTTTCTTTCTTTCTTTCTTTCTTTCCTTCTCTTTCCTTCCTTCCCTCCTTCCTTCCTTCTTTCTTTCTTTCTTTCTTTCTTTCTTTCTTTCTTTCTTTCTTTCTTTCTTTCTTTTCTTTTCTTTTCTTTTCTTTTCTTTTCTTTTCTTTCTTTCAAATATAAAGCCATTTTACAGATCCCAAGTTGGAGACTTTCTGTTCAGTGAGGAGAGATGTATTCAGACCTAATGTTTGCCTACCACTAATGCTTCTGTTCACCTTCACTTTCCACCTGGTTGCTCTTAGAATACTTTCATACCTTATGCCTGAAGCCTACTTGAGGGGTTCGGTCACATGCTAGATTTCTAATGTCAAGCCATTTTTTTAAAAACCCTAGTTTACTTTGCTGAACTGAGCAAGAAAGCTCTGCTTTTGCTACCTAGTCATGTAAATATGGGAAGGAAATGCATCGCTGCCTTATATAGTTTGTAATTTTTCTCTTGAAAAAATACTTAAGTGAAAAGTTACTACTTTAAAGAACAGTGTTCTTGAAGAGTTGCTTTTGTCTCTGCCCTTCCTGCTGCTGACTTACAGCCCAAGTTCTGACCATATACTAGCTCTGCATCTCTCTCCCCTCCTGGTGGGATTATATTACTGGAGAGTATGGATCTTTGAATGGATAGAAGAGGACACTAATGGCAGTGAGGGTGTGTTTGTGTCCAGTGGCCCTGGGAGCATCAGGAAGCCCCCTTCTTACAGATGGACAGAAGAAAGAGGTTGTCTTTTTTTTTTTTAATTTTTTTTTTTTTTAAGATTGTATTTTTTTGCGAGAGAGAGAATGAGAGACAGAGAGCATGAGAGGGAGGAGCAGACTCCCTGCTGAGCAGGGAGCCCGATGTGGGACTCGATCCCAGGACTCCAGGATCATGACCTGAGCCAAAGGCAGTCGCTTAACCAACTGAGCCACCCAGGCGTCCAGAAAGAGGTTGTCTTTACGTCCTCTGGTTGGAGAAGGCCAGGCATCCTCGAGGAAGTGGTTGTAGTCAACGTGCTTGTACATCGCCTGCCACACTCAAGCCTGGGCCTACAGCTCTGCTTCAGGGTCTCTGAGTAGATATTTCTCCTGGCCTTCACCAAGTATTTCTTAAATACCAAGTGTTTCAGCTGCTATAACCTCATGTCTCTGTGTGTTTCTTGAACATGTTTTTGAAAAGTTGAAGTTGAAATTATGAATCCCTAGCCATCCACCATCACGATTCAAAAACACTATAATTGGGAACTATTTTTTTTTATATGGCATAAAGTAGGAATCCTACTGAAATTAGCAGTGAATTGTCACCATCTGCACGCATGTTGTCATTACCTTGGTTGGGATGGGGAAGGCAGTGGGATGTATGTCTGTCTAATCAATAAGCAGGTCTCACTGATCTTTTTTTATGTCTTTGATTAAAAATAATTTCAAATTAAGAATAAACAATGTTATTAAAGTTTATCCTCATCAAATGTTTGATAGAAATAGATAAAACCCAGCCTCTTCTGTATTTCTGATCTGAATGCATTATTTGTAGGCATCAGAATCCACTTAAGATTCCTGCAGAGTACTTTGAGAGTCATTTGCTGAACTAAAGTGTTTTCTAACCAGGCTTGGCAGCTAAGGATGATCATAAGGGGATTGGACCATTCCCAATATTATATCTGTGGATTACAGTAAAATTTGATGTTCTGAACCCTGCCTCTGCCCCAATTGGAATGAAGTGTCCTGGTTCTTATTATTATGTCCTGACAGTCTGTGTGGATTGCATTATATTCACCAACAGGAAACAATTGTCAAATAGCATTTGTAGGTTGTTCTGTGAGTAACATGTGACTGAACATGCAAATCATCACCTTGTTTTGAGTGACCTGTTCGAGCACTGCAACAGAAGAGCCAGTAATCACTACCTTCCTTATCTTTCATTTACTCTATTTCTTTCCTTCTAAATAGTTACATGATAATATTGCTCTGGACTGTAAGTGATTTTTTTTTAAGGTGACGTATGTGTTTTTGATCTCATCGTGTGTTGATTTTAAATTTTAAAATTCAAAAGGAAAAATAATTTCCTTTACTTTAAAGCTTTTGAGAAGCATCTCATTGTAAAACACACACCTACATAATCTCTCTCTCACACACACACACACACTTCCCTGTATTACTTACAAAAAATATATTACTTGAAAATGTTTAATCCTAAATTATATTTTGTAAATTATTTTGTTGAGGTATCAGTAGTAACTCCATTAGTTTGTTCACTCACTTTTTTAATTATATGCCATATGTACAAAATTGGATGTTGGCGATTCATAGATAAGTAGTTGGTCCCTACATCACAATCTAGTTGGAAACAGACATGCAGACATTTAGAATATTGATCCATCCATCCACTATTCATCCTGCCATTCATTGATATGTCCAATATGTATTAAGTACCTTCTTGATGTCAGTCATTATACTAGCTACTGGGAATATAGCTGTGAACAAGATCAGCATTGTTGCAGTCTTCACGGAGCTTATGGTTTACCAGGAGGCTGGATATTTTCATTACCGGACCTGGGGAAAATTTCAGAACGGAGTTAACCACAGAGATGAGACTTGATGTGTAATAAGCAGAAGCCTGCCTATGAACCTTCTGGTGAAGATGTTCCAAGTAGTGCAACTTACAGTGGAGACAAAAAGTTACTTGGAAAAGCCTCTAGAAAACCAAATATGTAAATATCCAACCAAGCGGATAAGGCTATTGGATCTGCAAAGGAAAGGTTTCTTTGGATGCTTAGGGGCATTCTTGTTCTGTTCTTACATCTAGTCAGCCCGGGAGGGATAATGACCTGCTCCCCTAGTGAGAGCCGGGAACAGTGGTTAATGAGCTAATTAACATTTCAAATGGAGGAATAAAAGGTGTTAACACCCTTACATCTACAGTTCCAGAAACAGTGTGACAATGCATTCAATTTAGAATCTCCAGAGGAGTCCTCTTTCTTCCTCTCTTTCTTTCCTCCTTTGTTCCCTTTCTGTTTCTGTTCATAAGTCCTCCATCTTTTACTCTCTCTCCTCAATTCCTTCTCTTTTGTCTCTTTTTCACTTTTTCTTATTTTTTTAGTTTTCTCTTTTAAAAATGTATTCTCTTTTCTTTCCACATCCATTTCTCCACTGAACTAATAGGCTTACTATATGAATATGTTTACATTGTTTTCCATTTGTTATATAATATATATGTACATATATGTGTGTGTGTGCATCCTGTTTTTATTACATGCAAGATTTTTATCTTTATTGTTCTCTCTCTGCCTTAAACAAAACAAAACAGCTTTTTTTTTTTTTTCCCCATAAGGTCTTTCTTATGTCCTTAGCTTCTTTCTTGGGGTTTATGGATTTTGAGTTTTTCATTTTTGTCTTAAGAACAACCATAAATAAAGATCAGTAATATTCAACCATGTTGTATGATTATCCTAAGAAATTTACCTACCATATGCCAAATTTTCCATACTTAAAATGAAAACCAATATAATACACAAATATAAGCAATTGAATGCCCTTTTCTTTGGACCTTTATGCACAGTGATAACTGGTTCCCATCGTACTAATGAACCCCAAAACAAGAATAAAAATCTCTTCTAAAATAACTTCAATTTGGGGCACCTGGGTGGCTCAGTTGGTTAAGCGTCAAGTCCCGCATCAGCCTCCTTGCTCATCGGGGAGCCTGCTTCTCCGTCTCCCTCTCCCTCTCCCTCTCCCTCTCCCTCTCCCTCTCCCTCTCCCTCTCCCTGTGCCTCTCCCTCTGTTTGTGTTCACTCTGTCTCTCTCTCAAATGAATAAATAAAATCTTAAAAAAAAAAAAAAGATTTATAAAATAACTTCAATTTAAAAAATTCCTTGTGATAAGATTTATTTTCTTTTAAAATTAAATCTAATGCTTCTAATTAAGGAACTATTACATGATCGGTATTGATAATTCATAAAATATAATGAGAAACTCAAAACACCCATAAAATCAACAATTGTTCTCCCTTTTCAAAATTTAATTCAATCTTTATGATATTGCCTTAACAATATATTACTGACTCATATTAATCTTATATTCAACTAATGTAACCAAACTAATGTGAGTTTGCTTGTTTTTTTTTTTTTTTTTTTTAGATTTTATTTATTTATTTGAGAGAGAGAGAGAGAGAATGAGAGAGAGAGCATGAGGGGGGGGAGGGTCAGAGGGAGAAGCAGACTCCCCGCCGAGCAGGGAGCCTGATGTGGGACTCGATCCCGGGACTCCAGGATCATGACCTGAGCCGAAGGCAGTCGCTTAACCGACTGAGCCACCCAGGCGCCCCGTGAGTTTGCTTGTTGGTGAGTCACAGATAGTAACTACACCAGGTGGAGTCGTCACCCAAGGGAAATTTTATTTGCAGCAAGTAAGGAGATCACCAGGAATAACTAACAAAGCCATGACTGCCAAAGCAAAGGTGAATGGGTTCCTTTTATTTAGGGTTAGGATGAATATTTAGGTAGAGGAGCCTGGTCATCATATACAGAGGTAGGCATAAGTCACACATGCCCCTTAAGAAAACATGCCTACATAGGCATTGTGTGTTACGTAAATGAGGCTTGTGTTCCTCCTTGGGTGGAGATTTTAGTATTATAATGAGGTAAAGGTAATTGTAGATCATCCCAGAGGTCACTCCGTGAATCAGGGGTTAAGTTCGAACTGGTCTGGATGGTCTGGGCCTGCCAAAGCTCTTCATCTGAATAGTCATTAGTGCTTGAGGGGTAGTTTCAGTTACCATCCCAGGATGGTATTCCTGCTAGGTCTTTTGCCTGCGTTAAGAGATAAGCTGGAAAGACTAGCAAAAGGAATAATGTGGGACAAAGGTTGGTGGGTACTAGCAGGTGAGCAGTAAAGGTCAGGTCTTGGGTCTAGTGGGTGAACCTAGAACCCCAAACCTTATTGGTTGTTTTTGTTTTCATATTTTGATCAGAAAACATGACTGCATATTTCTAGCTTTCTCGTGTTTTAGATTCCTTTTTATCACATCTGTCATTTTATAACTCTGTTTTCCACATACTTAGCAATAGCACCTTCTTTCGTTTGATCTGCATATTTTTTATCTGTCCAATTTAATGGGATAAAACAATACAAATAAGTTGCATAGAAGATATCTTATTTCGGGCGCCTGGGTGGCTCAGTTGGTTAAGCGACTGCCTTCGGCTCAGGTCATGATCCTGGAGTCCCTGGATCGAGTCCCTCATCGGGCTCCCTGCTCGGCGAGGAGCCTGCTTCTCCCTCTGACCCTCCCCCTCTCATGTACTCTCTCTCTCTCTCTCATTCTCACTCTCTCAAATAAATAAATAAATCTTTAAAAAAAAAAGATATCTTATTTCTTCAGAATCTATAATGTAGAAGGTGATGTCGAAAATGACCAAGAAAGAATTCTTGAGACGTCTTTGGTGCAAAAAGATGGTTTTATTGAAGCACAGGGACAGGACCCGGGGGCAGAAGGAGCTGCACTGGGGTTGTGACAGGTGACTGATTATATATTTTAAAGTTGGAAGGGGGTTAGGGACAGCACAGACCTCCAAGGTATTTTGAAAACAAGGTTTCCAGGACCTTGAGGGCTAGCTATTGTTAGGAAAACGCTATTTATTACTGTCTAATAAAACCTTAGTCATGAGACCCTTCAGATGTATATGGTGGGCCATATGCTTAGGGGATGATTGCCAACATATATCTTGGGGGAGCAGAGATAAAGGAAGTTTCCAAAGGAATTTTTATATGTTAAAGAAGACCTACAGGGTCCTGGGCGGGGAGGGTAGGGCTAAGATTGCCTTTTGCCCTTAGCAAGTGTCAACATCCAGGCAGCTGAGTTCCTAGGGGAATGTCACTCTGCCCGTTTCAAGGGCTTGTCATTGGGAAATTTAATTTTTCCTTTGCCTTTGCTTCCCACATCAGAAGGCACAGTGTTAAATATTGAAAATGATAGATTCAAATATAAAACCCCATTTAATTGTAAGCTTCTCAAGGGAAGGAGAAAATTGTACTTGTCACAACAGTACCACAAATGAGGAACCCAGAATGATAAAGATCAATATGTCCCAAAAGCCAAAATGTTACCCCCAAAAATAGATGCATTATAGAGGGGATATTTGTTTTGTTTTGTTTTTTCTTTTGTTTTGTTTTTCATAAAGGGCCCCTACTGAATTTAAAAGATTGTCTTTATTCTACTGTTGTAGTAGCTTTTGTGTAAACTTTTAGAGTAGATTTAGACTTACAGAAAAGTTACAAAAATAGTACCGAAAGTTCTTACATACACACGTCCAATGTCTGCTTTGATATGACATTAGCGTAGTACATTTATTATAACTACTGAACCCATTTTGATATATGTTATTAATTAAAGTCTATACTTTATTCATACTTCCTTAATTTTTACCTAAAATCATTTTTCTATTCTAGGACCCCATCCAGGATACCACATTACATTTAGATGTCATGTTTCCTTAGGCTATGATAGTTTCTTAGACTTTATTTTTGATGACTGACAGTTTTGAGAAGTACTGGTCCAGTATCTCTCAATTTGAATTTTTCTGATGTTTTTCTCATGGTTACACTTTGGTTATATATTTTAGGGAAGAAGACCACAGAGATAAAGTGCCGTTTTTATCACATCATATCTAGGGTACATCTGATCAACATGACTTGTAACTTTATCACTGTTGATGTTATGCTTGATCATGTGAGTAAGTGGTAGTTGTTTTGAGGTTTTTCCACTATAAGGTTATTCTTCCCACCGCATCCCCTTTTCACCCTGTAGTGTTTTTTTGTTTGTTTTTGTTTTTAAGATTTTATTTATTTATTTGAGAGAGAGAGTGAGAAAGAGCTAGCACAAGTGTGGGGGGAGGGGCAAAGGCAGAGGGAGAAGCAGACTCCACACTGAGCAGGGAGCCCAACCACACGGGTCTAGATCCCAAGACCTGTGGATCATGACCTGAGCCAAAGGAAGCTGCTTAACCAAGACTGAGCCACCCAGGCGTCCCCTCACACTGTAGTTTTTGGAAGAAAGTCACTATGTGCAACACGTACTCAGAGGGTAGGAAATTATGTGTTGCCTCATTGAGGAAGGGGAATCTAAATAAATCACATAACATTCTTCTGTGCAGATTTGTCTCTTCTCCCTCATTTATTTTATTCAAACATTTATATCAGTATGGACTCACAGATATTTATTTCATACTTTGGGCTATAATTAAATACTTGGGTATTTATTTAATTTTTCAAATTGTTCCAGTTAATAGACCTCTTTAAATGGAATGATAGTGATGGTTTATCATTGTTTTGTGGTTGGTTTTGTTTATTTGTTTAACATCCCTACTGGGCCAATAATTTTGGCAGTCCTGTGTTGTTACTTCAGTTAGGGGAGAAAGGCCCAGTGGGGATGCATTTTTCATTCAATGAAATTAAAAACGCTAGACACTACAGGTGTTGATAGAAAATGTCTATTGAAAGAGGGTAAGATAATTTCTGGCTGATAAGTCAGGGAGATGATGTTATAGAGAAAGTGTGATTTAAGCATGGTTTTGAACATTTTTTAAGATAGCATTTGATACATTTCTAAAGTTGAATATTGGAATTGATAACCCTTCTCTGCATACAAAACAGTGACTCACCCTCATCATCTTACCAGTGCTTAACACTGTATTTGGAACTGCATGCCTCCCTGTGATCAACATGTCTCATAACACTTCATTGTAGAGCATATTTATCACTTTCACTTGTGGTGAGGACTATAATTCTATTTTAGCAGGAATTCAAATTGAACCAGAACACTCTCTCCTTCACCAAGCTATAGCTGTCACCAGTTGCTTGATGATGGAGCTTAGTATTTATCCAGTGTCAAGATCTGACTATATATTAAGTATGTCAGGCATCCCAATAAGTAGCCCTAATCTGTTACAACTCCATTTTTGCCAGTGGAAATTTCACCTGCTAAAAAAAAATAAAGGTCTTGCAGTTCATTTGATGCAGTGAACATGTGTTTTAATTTTCTTACTCCCCAAATATCACTAAGATGACAGTGTAAGTGGGAATATATATAAACTCATGTTGAAAAGGAAGAGGGGAGAAGCATCAGAAGACTGGGAGGTCAACACATTTTCAGAATCAGGAAAGTAGACAGAGGAGAGTATCTGACTGGCGAGAGCAAAAGAAATAGTAATGAGATGTAAAAGTCTGCAGTTAAGGAATACCAGTTAGGAACAAGTCAGCCTCTTCCATTCTGTTACCTTCCCACAGAATCCTGGAGAGTCATTAAATGGAGGCACTAGGGCTAACTGATGACAGATTGAAACCTGGAGCTTAGAGCAGGGGGAATGGTTCAAAGTCTGAAAATAAATCAGTTGATTCTCAGGTATCCATACCTACCACATATAGCCAGTTAATTACCCTTTTTCGTCAAACACTAGATGGTTATTCTTTGGAGAAATCTCAATTGAGAAATGGGAGCCTAGGAACAAGAAAAAGAGCCATGGGCAGGGACTTGGTGCTAGGCTGGAAATAGGTTTAAGGAAAGGTTTACAGCCCAGCTTCCAGCTAGACTTAAAAATTTCATGCAGGAAACTGGAGGATTCTTCTATGGAGGAGACAAATAGCTTCATATATCTGGCCCTGGGGGATTCTCCCCTACCCGCCCCCCCCCCAATAAAAAGCCAGCTCACCACCCAAACGATATACACTGAAAACCACCAGTGGACAAGCCCCATCCACTCACACAAATTATACAATCAACTTTTTATCTAATCCAATTTTAAATTAAGCACAGCATGAGACCACTGAGCATATGATGAAGCCTCAAACCTGAAAGACAGAAACCAAAAGGCAACTCCAAACAGAAACTCAGAAGAATTGGAAGCAAATGATGGTTTTTGAAGAAATTTTTTAAAATACAGTAATTAATGTAATAAAAAAGAAGCGATAGCTTCAGAATAAGAAAGATCATAGGAATTAAACACTTTAGAAAGCTAAAATTTAAAGTCATTCATAATTATGAGATAAAATTTAGTGCTGTTTGCCAAAAAGTAGAAAATGAGTGGATAATCCAGGAAGTCCACATTTGACTTGGAAGTCCCAGAGACAAGACAGAAATCAGAGGAAGAAATAGTCAAAGAAGAAATTAAAAGCTTAAGTTTAGTTACCTCAAGATTCACTGCCCATCTAAAAGAATGAAACACACGTATATACATCGAGTTGCACCACTGTAAAATTTCAGGACAGCCAAGAAAGGAAAAGAGTCTAAAAGTTTCCAGAGAGGCAAACATTGGGCATATACAAAAAAAATCAGAATAAAAATGGTATCATACTTCTGAACAGTACTGGAAATAAAAAGACAGTAGAGGGGCACCTGGGTGGCTCAGTCAGTTAAGCATCCAATTCTTGATTTCAGCTCAGGTCATGATCTTGGGGGTTGTGAGATCAATCCCCACATTGGGCTCCATGCTTAGTGTGGCGTCTGCTTGAGATTGATTCTCTCTCTCTCTCTCTCTCTCCATCTGCCCCTGCTCATGCTTTCTCTGTCTCTCTCTAAAATAAAGTCTTTAAAAAAAAAAAAAAAAAAAAAAGAAGACAAACAGAGTGAGGTCTTTTAAACTCTGAAAGAACCAATTTTCTACCTAGAGATACTATAGCAAATAAAATTATTAATAAAGTGTAAAGGAAGAAGAAATTTTCAGGTACATATACAAGATGTAAACATTTGCCTCCAAACACCATTTCTTAAGATACTACAGGAAGATTGATCCTCCAAAAGAAGTAGAACCAGGAGTTCTAGGAAATGGGGCCTTTAATGAAGGAATGAGTCCAGGAAATGCTCTGGTAATTGTAAAGGGAAGTCCTGAGATTTCAGCTGTGTAGCAGCAAAAACACTTCAGATCAGAAGGAAGGAATGGAGGGTTCTAGAAAAGCATTCTCCAAGAGAAAAAAGGGAACTGCTAATTACCTGACGAGTTTGAATATGTGGGAAACAATTGAAAGGTATTGTTAAAGAGTTTGAGAAGAAAGAACAATTAATAATAAAAAATAACAATAGCAAAGCAAACAAAAAAGGTAAAACTAAACTTGATTATTCAAGAAAGGAAGTATCACAGAATTAAACTACTTTCCCCAGCAGTGAGCAATATTTATATGCTAGCAATATATAAACACAAAATATTAATTCAATAAGAAATGTGAAAGAATACTGAGGAATTATACAAGAAAGATGAAGACTCTTCTGCCATAATATGCTGTCAATATGTAATATCTGAAATGGATAAATCAAGAGTATTATAAGAAATGGAAATACCTATTAAAATAAAGAGAAACAGCTAAATCAGAGAGCTAACGATTGCCTCCAGGGAGAGGAATTAGGGGTAGGTAAGGAAATTACTCACCTTTATTAGCACTGTATGACAGTTTGCTTAAATGATGTGAATATATTACTTTCAGAAAAAATTGAAAACAATTTGAATCAGATATAGGGATAAATCAATGCTATGATTTCCCTGGAATAGGTATTGTTTCAGCTACTTATTGCTGTGAATGTAACCATTCCAAAACCCGGTGCCTCAAAGCAGCATTGATTTTGTTTCTCATGATTCTGTGGGTTGGCTAGACTCAGTTGGATAGTTCTTTCTGCTCAGTATTGTTTGGCAGGAGGCTGTCATACAATCACATCCAGCAGGGGAGATTGGCTGGGGAGCCTCAGTCCTCCTTCATGTGGTTTGAGGAATGCCTTCTTAGAGTCCAGCAGGATATTTTGGATTTCCTTTGGCATGATGGCTAAGTTAGTTCTAAGAGAGAGCATTCTGAGAAGGCCTGTCCCAGCGTGCAAGCACTGATCCAGCCTCTACTTGCCAACCTCTTATTGGCCAGTTTAAGTCCAAGGCCAAACTAGAGTCGGTGTGGGAAGGTTCCAGAGAATGAATAGGAGGAGACGTGATCCATGGGGGCCACCAATGTAACAAAATAGCACCTTATGGACTTCTGCCTCAGTCTAACATGCTTTATCTTCTCCACCAGGATTAAAGTTACACTTACCTAATGAGACTTAAACTACTTTCAATCTTTGATTTATATGAATATTCTTTAGAGTTGGCATCATTTAAAGGATACCACATACACTGATTCCCTTCATAATTAATTATATAGCATTAGACGAGCCATAAGCTCTGAGGAGCCCAGCAAGAGACAACATGAAAGCCACTAAAAATCTTTGCTGAACCGCTAATGACCCACAGGCTACAAAGTAAAGAGATTCACTTTTCCCATTGATCATTTGTTATTACCTCTTGTTTAGTGTTAGGAGTATATCTCTCATTTTCTTTTGATTTGTTGTATTAGAAACCATTTATTATAACACTTCTGTCTTTTTAACTTGCAAATCTATACACAGTTCCAGAAATTTTGAGGAATAGTGGACTGATAATGAGAATAACTAATATATATCAGACATTAATTACATGTCAGGACTTTGCCAGATAGAAAATTCAATATCAAGAATTATTATCCTTGCTTCCCACATACCTTTCTTCCTCCATTTTTTCTTTTTATTCTTTATTTTCTTCCTCTTCTTTCTTTTTCCCTGTTATTGTTATTATTTTCATGATCAAATAAAACACCTTAGGATAATTTGATTTTATGATTTTCCATAAACTCTCTTGAATGTCAATTGTCATATTGAGCTGTCCTTGTCCGTGGCAATTACAGCTCTCCACCCAACATGACTATTAAAAATGACTGAAAGCACTTTGCAAATATAAGATGTTCCATAAACACTTTTTCCCAGTAGTCTAAAACCCATTTAAATGGTATTTGATCTGGCATAAATTGCTATTTCAAGCATCTTTGAGCCATCATAAATTTGGATGCTTTCCTTGCTTTCTGGGTTTCAAATTCCCCAAATGTTCTTTATTGAAATCCAATATTCATTCCAAAGTATATTACACGGAATTCAAGTTAACTGAGAACGGGAGCCAGAGGAGCCCCCATTGCCTCAGTCCTTCTTATATTAATGATAAGAATTAGATCCAGGAGATCACATTTGATGAGATTATTTTCTCTCTCAATTGTGATGCTACTTCTGCAGGATACTTTAGGAGATTTCTTTATCTATAATTTACACATGGAAGAGTGAAGGTGATAATAATTTCAGTACACCCCAGGATAACAAGTTTATTTAAACTAATCAACATGACTAAGAGCATTTTACTTCAAGGAGATAATGCTGATTTTAAAACTAGCCTATATATGGATACATGATAAAATCTTTAGCAATTTTATTTACTCAAGCTAAAATATATGATATCTTAAGTAACCTAATTTTGCTCCAGTCCTATAATCTTTGATTAAAAAGAAAAAAAAGTTCAATATTGAATCGTTGCAACCAGATTTGCAATGTTAAGAATTAAAAACCACCATGGACGTTGAATTTGTGAATGGATTCAGGGTACAGAACAATGGAAAAAGGAATGCAAAGGTGGATTAAATCAAAACAAAGAAGGATAATGATATATAAATAATTTGGAACAAAGAATTTCACTGCATATTAGATGTTGCTAGTGCTTGAGTCAGAGCAGTCTTTAAGGATTATGGATATTTCTGGTAGTTACTAAGCAAATACTCTTGCCCAGTATTTCTCACGGTGTATTCTGTGGAACCATAGCCCCACAAGCTACTCCATGGCGAAGAAAGGTTTTCTATCACACACAGAGTTCCTATCCCAGCACTGCACACTAGTCCACTCCTGTAACTGTCAAAGCACATTAGACATTGGCAAATCTGAGGACTCTTGCCTTAAAAGACTTCTGCTTTATTTAGTTAATGCTGTTTCCCTATTGTATTTGTCTTGTGAAACTTATTTTCTTTCTTCTTCCCTCCCCGCCCCCCTAAATCCAGTTCCTGTCTTCAGAATTAATACCCCCTGGCTACACTTCAGGAATCCTGCTTTTAGAGATGATTTTAAGTTTCAAAGCTATAAGAAGTTATTAATGTTTCAAGAATATTCACAAGTTCTACTCACTTAGAAGTAGCAGAGTCCAGATTTTAGTGAATTGGGTGAGAATAAATTGCAAAAGAAACAAATGACATTAACGCTTTGAGAAACTGGCAATAATCTCCTAACACTGAACATATGTCCACGCCATATCCCAGCTTTTCCATTCTAATCTGTTGGAATATACACATGTATGTGCAAAGAATGGAAATGGGCATGGCAGCTCCATTCTTAATAGTCTCGAGCTGGAAATAAAGCAAATATCCATCAACAAAAGAATGAAAAATAAATTGTGACATATCCATGCAATAGAATACTATGTAGCAGTGGGAACAACGAAGCATCACTACCTGCAAACGTGAAAAACCCTAAAACAAAATTCTGAGCAAAACAAGCCAGACACGAAGAATATATACTGTATAATTCCATTTAGATAGTTTAAAATTTAAAAAGGACTAAAGTGTGGTGCCTGGGTGGCTCAGTTGGTTAAGCATTTGCCTTTGGCTCAGGTCATGATCCTGGGGATCGAGCCCCACTTGGGACTCCTTGCTCAGCAGGGAGTCTGCTTTTCCTCCTCTCTCTGCCTGCCACTCCCCCTGCTTGTGCTCTCTCTCTCTGTCTGCCAAATAAATAAATATTAAAAAAAATTAAAAAAGAATAAAAATTAAAAAGGACAAAAGTAATCAGTGGTGGTAGAAATCAGAGTAGTATTTACCTTGGGCAGGGTATCCTGACTAGGAAGGGTCAAGACAAGACTTCTGAGGTTCTGAGAAATCCTGTGTTCTTCATCTGGGTGTTTGCTTTGTGAAAATTCATCAAACTGTTCACTTAATGATTATGTAATTTTCTATATGCACACAAATCATAAATCAGGTTTAAATGAATTAAAAGTTTAAATAAACCATTTTTATATTGCTATTAGAATGATTTATTTTACATTTTTCTTCCCTTTTTGCCCCCAAAATTGTTTTTTTAATACAAGTGATATTGAATATGACTCAGATTAAGTCTGCCCCCCAGAAAGTCTGATTTCCCGTATGCCTAGACATTTCACATGCACTTTAGAGCTAACAGTGGTTTGCCGTTAGCGTGTGGGTGTGCCTGCATGTCTATGTGTATAACAAACAAGTTCAAGTAGAATTCAAGTAAAATATGGGAATATGTGATGAAGTTTATTTAGCCATTCATTTGTTCACTTAGTGATTGTTCTAGGCACTGGGAATATATGTGTGAACACAACAGAGTAAATCCCAGATCTCATGGGCTTGCATTTTAGGAATGTGAGAGAGAAATGAAACACCATATAGATAAATAAATAAATAGAAACAAAAAAAACCAATAAAATGTAAGATAAGAATAAGGGATATTAAGAAAAGAAGGCAGAGTAAGGAGATAGTGATTGTGCGTGTGCGTGCGTGTGTGTGTGTTTTAAGAGATCACCTTGTAGGGTCAAGGTGCATGGTTAGGGAAGACCTCTCTGACATGGAGATACCTGAGCAGAGTCCTGAATGAAGTGAGGGTGTTACAGACCCATATCTAGAGGAAGATAAATTCAGACAGTGAAAACAGCAAGCGGAAAGGCTGGAGGACAGAGCATGTGCTCTTGGTTCCAGAAACAGCAAACAAAACAAGGTGGTGGGAGCAAGACAAGCAAGGGAGAATGGGGCCAGGCACTGGGTTCCCACCTGGAGT
Organism: Phoca vitulina; assembly: GCF_004348235.1. Classification (NCBI taxonomy): domain Eukaryota; kingdom Metazoa; phylum Chordata; class Mammalia; order Carnivora; family Phocidae; genus Phoca; species Phoca vitulina. Next base: position 76,406,584 of record NW_022589707.1, read on the forward strand.
GACAAGGGAAGAGGACCAACATAATCTGCCTGGCAGTGTTCAAGGATCACTCTTGCTTCTGTGTGGAGACAAAACTAGGGAGTGGGGACTAGGGGTAAAGCAGGGTGACTGGTGAGAAATCCTTTGGTAACCTGGCTCAGGAGGGTGGTTGTGGAATAGGGGAGAAGTGGTCATATTCAGAATCTATTTCAAAGGTATGACAGAATTGGGAATATATTGGATGCGAGGTATATGAGAAAGAAAAACAATCAAAGATGACTCCAGGGCTTTGGGCCTGGTTAGAGTTACTCTTACGTGGATTACAGTTGCTACTTAGTGAAGGGGAAAACCGTACGATATGCAGGTTGCAGAGGTGGGATGTGGAAAATTGAGTGTTCAGTTTGGGGCCTGCAAAGCTTGAAATGCTATAAGACATCTATGTTCAGAGGTGAACCAAGCAGCTGATATATGAATCTGGAGTTCAGAGGACAGGTTGGAGCTAGGGATATAAATTTGAAAGTTTTTACCTTCTAGGTGGCATTTAAAGCTGTGAGACTGAATGAGATCATATAGGAAATGAGTGTAAAGAAGTAAGTAGTCTGAGGACCAATCCTTGGGGACTGGAAACACTTAGAGTTTGGGAAGATAAAAAGGAAGTAGAAAAAGAGATTGAAAAGCATTAATGAATAAAGTAGGAAGAGACCCAGGACTGTGTGTTTATAGATGTAACCAGAACAAGAGGAATTATGTTGTCATGGTGTGGACAAAAGCCTGATTGGAGTAGGTTTTTGAAATGATCCAAAGAAAAGAACTGGAGACAACTGAGTATGGACTACTCTGAAGGGGTTTTATTCTAAGAGTAGCAGAGAATTGAGTGTTTGCTAGAGAGAGGTGTGGGGTGGAAGTAGGATTTTTAAAAATGATGGCAGACCGTCTAGCATATGTGTATATGGCTGAAATGATGCAGTAAGGAGGGGGAAGCTGGTCCTATAAGAGAACTAGAAGCACTTGCTGGAGTGATGCTCTTGAGGTTGGAGAGAGAAGGAAGATGGGTGTCAGGAACATCTACAAAGTGTTTACTCTTACAAATGAACATACAACCTAATTAAAGGATTGATTTTCTGCAATGTCTTTTCCTTTAAACCTAAATGTCTTATTGGATAGTTGATGCATAAGCTACGAATTAAACTAGAAATTTCTGTGAAAGAGGAAAAACATAACTCATTTGGCATGCATTGTGGTTGGTTGATATCGATGGACTGTTGTTACTGAGATTTTTTGTTTCTTCTCCCTTTTTGAGAGAGAGAGAGAAAGAGGAGTGCACAAGGGGAGAGAAGGGGCAGAGGGAGAGGAGAGAGAGAATCTTAAGCAGACTTCCTACTAAGCTTGGAGCCCAACGCGGGGGTCAATCTCATGACCCTGAGATCATGACCTGAGCCAAAATCAAGAGTCAGACACTTAACTGACTGAGCCACCCAGGTGTCCCTACTGACTCTGTCAAGGCATTTGGAAAATGTGACTCTTTTTTTGTGTAGCATTCCACTTATTATCTAGAATAAAGCAATTCCATTGGCATTCTGATATTCAAGAGTCTGTTCCATATTTCACTCTTCTGAGATGATAAATAAAAGGGGAACTAGAAGAAAAATGGAGAAAATAAAAACTTGAAAGTCAAGGTTGTCTATCAATTATGAATTTACTTTTTCAAAGGAACTAATTATTTAGAAATGCTAGAATAAAGGGGGGTAGTGGAGAAACCTCTTTGTTTTTGTACACTACATGTTTTCTCATTTTATATCAATTTTATTTCAATAGTATTAGCTGTTTGTTTCGTATTAAGTCAGACTTCTTGAGTTCATCTTGTAAAAAGGAGAAATGGGCTCAGAACAATAGTTGGTTATTTTCTATAACTAACATAAGAAATCTATGACAGAAGTAGCATAAAAATCTCAGCCTTGTAGTTTAGGCATTATGCTTTAGTTTTAAGCTTCTTTTGCTTGATTGCATAAATTTTTCTAGGCCTTGAGGCTGCAAATAATAGTTTCATATATGATTGACTATCAATGAGAATCAACTGTGTCATTTAAATTATCAAAAAGATGGTAAGGATGTGTTATCTGATGAAACTTCTCGATAAAGTGTTAGGGCATTCCAAGTGTCTGTGGTATTATATATTGCATGGATTCTGCTATATATAGCTTGCTAATTTGGGAGTCTCCTCTTTCCTGATCTCTGGGCATACCTACAGGACAAATCACTTCAACTTCTGTTCTCCTTTTGTCTACTCTGGCTGTTGATAATAACACTATCCTTTCCATCATCCTGGCTGGAAAACTTTATTAATTTTCTCTCACCTGTGGAACTAGCCATTACTAGGTTAGGATCAATCTTATTGTATACTTTTCACATATTTATTCCTTTTTACCCCCATGCCTTTTCTCACACTCTGAAAAAAAAAAAAAAAAAGGTCAGAATTTTTTTTTATTTTCAAGGCCCCGAGGACCTGTCCTCTGTCTGATGTTCCAACATTCTCTCTCTCCATTCCCTATTCACCTTTGTATGCCCAAGAACATTGGTCTTCACCCTTCACTACTTCCTGGACATGCTCTCAACTTTCCCACCTCCATGCCTTTGCTCACAGGACCACGAGTCGGAGATGAAAGGACATTTTCCTACTGATTTCCTCTGGGGAGCTACTCCCACATCTCTGACTTTCTAAATGTTCCTTATCTTTGAAGGGCCATCCCGGGTGTCAGCTCACTTTCCGCCTCATGACCCATCCTGGAATCACCACCCTGGCCCGGTGTTCTCGGCGGTGTCCAGCCGAGCACTATCCTCATTTTACAGATGACTAAACCGAGGCTTTGGGAGGTTTAACGATCTGTCTGCACCACAGAGCTAATATGTGGCAGCCTGGGATGCCAAAACCATGCTGTTTTTGGGCACTCAGCTGCTTCCTAGATGTTTTTTGACTGAATGAAGAAGTAAACCAATTTGTCATTTTCAATTTTTCCTAACGTAAAATTGGGAAGTACTACATGGTGCTTCTCTATCACTAAGAGTCTTGCAGGACTAGGAAAAAGTCGATTGTGAGTGACAGCGGCTGAAAGATGAGAAAATATGAGGCATTTCTGAAAAAAGGCCAACGGTAAGCCTGTGTTGTCTGTGACAAGAAAATTGACTGAAAAACAGATGTTTTCATCTTTCAGCTGCATGTTTTAATGATGCAGTGGAAGAAAATAAACATCTGGAAATAACCTGGAAGGGCAGCTATTAAGTACTTAGTGTGGGGCAGATATTTTTGGAGATTTTACGTATCTTAATTTTTTATTTAGCCATTACACCAATTCTGCAGGGTAAGTATTGCCGCAACCATTTTATGGTTGAAGAAAAGGGGGCCAGAGGGATGCAGTAACTTGCTCTGGGTTAAGTATTAGCATTATAATTGGAATTCAGAGATAAATGGCAGCAGCATGTGCTGTCACTGATTTAACTGAGTGGTAAAAATTATGTAGACAAACGATAACATATTTTGAGGTCATGTTTTAATCACAGTGGAGATGGCCTTAGGGCTTTTAATGACAACAAGGACCATGGTTCCTAATTGCTTGTATTAAAAATCCCACATAAAAGAATACATTTACTTCAAAGAACTTAAAAAGTTATCCAGATTCCTTTGCTAAACTGAAACCATATCAGCATTAAAATTGATAAATAACTCCATCCTTAGGCAGAATTAAAATTCCTGTCATCATCACAAAACTTCCAAGTATTTAGTTGTTGTCATGAAAATTGATCTAGAGCAAAACTTTCCCCTTATATTTTAATACATGTGAAATGTAAGATGTTGACTTTCAGATTTGATTCAAGTTCATAGATTAATAGGATCAATTCTTATAATATTGAAACATTGGGCAGAATGAAAACAGAGCTAATCTTTTTATTTATTTATTTATTTATTTTGAGAGAGTGTGTGATTGGGTAGAGGGGCAGAGGGAGAGGGAGAGAGAGAATCTCCAGCAGACTCCCCACTGAGTGCTCACAACCCTGAGATCATGACTCTGAGGTCATTACCCTGAGATCATGACTTGAGCCAAACCAAGAGCTGGATACTCAACCTACTGAGATACCCAGACACCCCAAAAGAGCTATTCTTTTTTTTTAAATATTTTATTTATTTATTTGTCAGAGAGACAGAAAGCACAAGCAGGGGGAGAGGCAGGCAGAGGGAGAAGCAGACTCCCCACTGAGTAAGGAGCCCGATGTGGGGCTCGATCCCAGGACCCTGGGATCATGACCCAAGCAGAAGGCAGACAGTTAACCGACAGAGCCACCCACGTGCCCCCCAACAGAGCTATTCTTGTTGAGCTTAGTCTCTTCTTAGAAGAGTGTCTGGTCAGATTACCAGGCAAGTGTGCAGCATCCTTCTGCAGTGACCCGGCCCAACTCACCTGGCTTACGTACAGCATATTTGGTGGTGAGGTGTTAGAGGTGATATATCTCCCATATCTACAAAATTAGAAAAATTTATAGTTTCCTTTTTATCAAACAAATTAATCGTGTTCGGCTAATTTAAGCGTTGCCAATTAAAACAACAACAACAAAAACTCCACTACCTATTCACTATTACTTTGATCTGATCACATTTAATTTAGACCCCAAATTCTATGAATTAAAACAAATTTGAGTCTTATAGAATTTAAACTTACTTGCAGTCTCAAATACTGTGTTTGTGGTGAGATACTGTGGATTGGATGCACTACTGCTTACTATCCTAACTCTAATCTTGGTCATTGTATCGAGTTTGCACACTTTCTTTCTAATGGCTGCATCTGTGGAGATCAGATTCGACACAGGCATGGGTAGTTTGATTTGAAAGGTGTGATCTGAAAAAGAATGTGGGCATTTTGTCTTTGAAGGGGCACTTACTACTTCTACCAACAGAATTTATCACAGCTCTTAGAGTTGTCTGAGAAAAGCCATCTGCCCAGGGACTTAAAACACGTCTGTGGATGACTGAGGTCATATGGCACCGAGTTAATTTTTATTCGGGCCCTCGGCTCTGGCTCATTTCCTGACTCTCTTCAGTGGCTCTAGTTTATCGTTTTTTCATGCTCCTAGTTTTTCAAAACTCGTAATTCTAGAATCAATGTTGCTTTGCATCATAAACCTAATGGCCAAATGCTTGAGGAGACTCCACTAATTGTCACCGTGGCCAGGCTCAGGGAGCTGTGTGATGCCCCCGTGGCTTCACAGAGGAGTGAACAGAGCACCGGTGGTCTCCTGGCAGCAGTCCTTCCAGGACCCCGAGTGAAATTTCTCCCTAAAGTAGTAATCATCTTGCATGTTAAGCAATCATCTTGGGACTTTTACCTCTGTCAAATTATGAAACCTGTTTAGTACATTCCCCATTCTCCTGCCAGGATGTCTCAACAGGATGTTTAGACTTTAATAGAGCTTGAGCACATTCCTACCAAATTCTAATAATTGCACGTATTTGCAAATTCTCTCGTTTTCTTTCCCACACTCTTAATACCACTACTACCATATTATCAGCAGGTGAACATTCTGGCAAGAAATCCCAGTCAAATGATCAATAAAATAAAAAGCCTACCAAAAAAGAGAAATGGAGGGAAATGGATGTATTTTCAGACATTAACTATGATGATTCTAAACTTCACTTTAGAACCGCTAAAATAGAAAACTGAAAAGCAATAATTTGGTAGCAGAAGCCTGGAAGTGTTATAAATTCCAAGAATCCCTTCTGGGGGATGTGGTTAGGAACAATAAATTCACAGAAGTGCTCTTTGAACAACAACAACAGAACCTTTCTCCAAAAGCTCTAACACACATCCCATTATTGCTCAGAACGTTATTGTGCAATGGCTCAAGCACTTACTTGTTTATGATTATCAGATTCAGGTGACAGTGAAATTGTCCTGAAAGAATGTATTTCAGCCCGCTTAACTGGATATGGTATGATTTTACCTATTTCACTGAGAAAAAGAATGAAACATGATGCTAAAGGTCAGGTCACTTAAAATCACTCCATCAACTGTTTATAAATAGCATATGCCTTTTTGCATTCATTCTGCATGTCTCCATTGCAGTATGTTCCAATCGGATGTTTATTATTCTTTCCTACTCTGGATTCCTTAAACTGCTAAAACGTCACATGAGTAGCAAAGAAAATTCTTCAGGCTTTTGTGTGGTTATTGTTGCTAAGGAAACCATTTCCTTTTCACTGCAGTGTGTGGGACATCTGGGCCACACTGAGTCTGCTACGGAACGACACATAACATCAGGAATAGAAAGTGAGGGAGAAAGGAATATAAATGAACAAAATAAGAAAAAATCATAGAAATAGAACTCCTTTTAAACAACACCCTAATAGTAATTGATTTTTTTTCCTGATGCATTAGGAACAAAGTTGCACATGTTATGTGTAAGTGTCGGTACCATGGGATATCTTTATGTCTGTCACTGCCACTTCTGGACTGGGTCTCCTGTTTCCCTTCAGTGAAACCCCTGGTGGCACTTACCTAAGAAGGCCCTTGCCAGTCTTTTACAAACCTGAGCATAGCCATCATCACTTCCCAGAGAAGAGAGCAGGTGTGTCCTGAGATTAGTGACGGCAGTACATGTTAGAAGCAGCGTGCCTCTCGTCCCTGGGATCTTCTATCCTCACCCCCAAGTCCTACCCCCACCCACATCCTTTTCTTCTATCCTCCCACCTAACTTTTTGTCCTTACTTTTCTAAGTTTCTTTGCTCCTGCTTTAGACTATTCCCTGCAACCTTTCCTTGTCCTCTCCAAAATATTTATTTCTTGGTTAATAATTCATACAGTGATCTCTTTGTCTCCTACCTTGATTGAAATCTGAATATCCCCTGAGGATGCTGCTTTTTCTGCGGTCATTCCAAGAGACAACCACCCATTCCCTCAAACCGCACGGCCCCTATGCCAGGAGGAAGGTGAGCTGGTCTTCTGTATCCCCGTCACCTCTTCTAGATATTGCTCTTTTATCTTGATCTAGAATCTTCTCAGCTCTATACTCCTTCTTGTTACTGACACCTACCTCTCACAGTTGCCTGCCTCCTGATCACTCTGGTTATCTAATAATAGATATATAATCTAGTCTTACAGGCCATTTAATTTCAGCTACTCACTCACCTGCTCAGGACCTTGAACTTGTTAGAACTCCAGTCATCTAAACATGAGTCCATTTCTCCCATGACCTCCCTCCTACCACACATGTCATCTCCCATCTCTCAGAGACCTTCAGCTCTTGATCCCAGGAACCTCCTAGTTTCTCTGCTTATCACTGTCACTAATCCTGACCCTTTGGTTTTCCTTTACCTATTCCAAAGGTTTTATACACATCGCTGCTGCTTCCCAACTGAGTCTTTTGTTACCCCTCTATGAACCCCTGTCTCAGCCTTGCTCCTCTATTTTTCTGCTGCACCGATCCAAGATCCCTAGGCTTGAATTGATGCTACTGTTTGCCTCCTCTATCTTTCCCTGGGACAGCTGAGTGTGTAATGCCTGAGAAAGTTACAGGTCAATGCAACTTAGTATCTTCATAAATGCAAGATCTTTGTCCTGAGCCTCAGCTCCACCCACCATAAAGGCTATACATTATCCCTGGGCAACCTTCTCTCTCATTCTCCTAGACAGCAATGCCTGAACCTCTCAGCAGATAATCCAGCCTTATAAGGAGCAGGACAATTGTGTAATTGTTAAGAGCATACAATCAGGAAGAAGACAAAGGCATCAAATGGAAGAACAAGAACTCAAACACAGATCTATGTCTGAAGCCCGGGAATAATTTCTGGTTGTATATTATTGTTGATGCTGACATAAGAATAAAGTGTTGGTTTCTAGAACACCTTTTTTTTTGAAACTGCAAAAGAATGTTGTATATATTTCTTTTCACACTCTCAGAAATTTATTTGAAAAATATCTAGATTAACACTTAAAACACAAATGATTTTAGAACATGACCATTTAGGTGTTCACATCACATTTGGCATTTTTCCATGCCATTTTATTCATTCTCCCTTGGAAGCCCTATACACATTCATAGCTTCAATTACCACCTCCAGAATCCTCCCCAAAATCAATCTGTGACTCTCACCTCCCTTTTGAACTTCAGTCTCAACTGTCCAAATGTCAGTTGGACATCTGTGCATGGATATTCAGCTGTGACTTCAAATTTAACATGTTGAAAACTAATTTGTCTTCCTATTCCCTTCCAAATCAGTTTGCTGACTTCCATATTTCTGTACTATATCCCAAGTTCAATCAATAATATTAATCTTCATTTTTCTTTCTTCCTTTCCCAAGGTTATACTTTCTTTTTTCCTGTTCAGAATTCCCTTATTTGGCCCTGCTTTGTGTGGAGAGTGGCACATACCATCTCTCTTCTTCCACCCTTCAAGCTGCAAACTTGGGTGAATAGTTCCTTTTACCTACAAGTCCTCATATAGATATCATTACTTATGCCTTATTTACTGGTCTATGTTAGCCTCTGTTTTCTTATCGCTCTCTTTCCATTTTCTTCCTTGTAACACTGTTTTTCAGTATTACTGAAATTGCTCAGAGGTGACTGTGGGTGGTAAATTATGTGTGTGTGTGTGTGTGTGTGTGTGTGTGTGTGTATTATACAAATTATATTTATAATCCCTCCAAGTTTCACTCACATCAGTGTTATTAAAAATAAACATTTCTCAAACTGGGACGTGACAGTAAGCATGAAGGCACATATGTTTTGCAGATGAAGAAATTGAGGCACAGAGCGATGAATTAGTATAAAAACTCAGTGCAAGGGGAATGTAGCACTGTAAACTGACCCTCAGGTACTTTTCTACCTAGTGGGTTCCCTTTAAGCAGGACAGGCTTAAGCTGAACTTAATACTAATGAACATCATCATGGGAAATTATCTGATACCATGTTCTTAGTTCTTTATGTTCATAGATAATGTCTAAAAAAATCACTAACTACTTTAAATAAGCCCCATAGCAGTACAGGAACGCCCTTACTTCTAAAAAACAAATCTTGGGGCACCTGTGTGGCTCAGTCGTTAAGCATCTGCCTTCAGCTGAGGTCATGATCCCAGGGTCCTGGGATGGAGCCTTGCATCGGGCTCCCTGCTCCATGAGTAGCCTGCTTCTCCCTCTCCCACTCCCCCTGCTTGTGTTCCCTCTCTCACTGTGTCTCACTCTCTGTCAAATAAATAAATAAAATCTTTTTAAAAAATTAAAAAATAAAAATAGATAAATAAAAAACAGATCTTTTCTGAACTAGACACCTATTCCTAATCCCCTTCTGTTTTCCTTTTTCTTTCTGAAGTGTGAAGAATTTATTACAAGGGTGGTCTCAAATTAGATGATAAACTCTCTAATACAAAAGTCAAACTAGAGACAGAGAGAAGAAACTCCAAAATATACCTATAAATCTTACAACTGAAAACAAACAAAATAAATAAAAGCCATTTCTGTCTCCTGGAGCCAACCATTATTTCTTTTGTTTTTGTTTTTCTTTTGTTTTTGTTCTAACTCAGACTGCAACTCCTGAAAGCAGAGTTGTAATCATGCAAATATTTCCTGTAATAGCTTGGGGACACTTACAGAAGTAGTCCCTCTATTACCAGGGAACACAGTACATTTTGTTAAGCTGCTTAAATAGAACTGGGTCCTGGGAATTTAAAATTAGTATCATCATGTATATTTAAATGACCGCATAAGAGCACCCAGCACATCACCTTGATTATTAAATGAACGACGCTTTAAAGTCATTTTGGTGTGTTGACTACAAGGCTTTGCAGAGAACAAAAGTGTTCCAGAAGATCAATTGTTAAAATAGGAACAAAAGCACTGTATGATCACCTTCAAGTGGGCCAACTGGGTAGTTATTGAGACCAAGTCACAGCTGGGACTATTACAGTTACTGTCACAGTTGTGAGAAGATCATCTTCTCCTATGTCCTCTTGGTGATAATAGGACCCAAAAAGTCAGTGAAGGAAGAAATGTAAATTATCACAGAGCTACACTTTTTGACCTCCTGGAATAGGGCTTTAGGTTGATTCCAGTGTTTCTAATCTTGCAGAATCAAAAGTAACCATTTTCACTGCTTCGTGTTCGCTAAAAGTATAATTTTTTTTTTTTTTAATTACCTTAAAAGTAAGCCTTGGGGCACCTGGTAGCTCAGTTGATTGGGTATCAGACTCTTGATCTCGGCTCAGGTCATGATCTCAGGGTCTTGGGATTGAGCCACGTGTTGGGCTCTGTGCTCAGCGGGGATTCTGCTTGCGATTCTCTCTCTCCCTCTGCCCCTCTCCCCGCTCATGTGTGCTCTCTCACTCTCTCTCTCAAAGAAAGAAAGAAATCTTTAAATAATAAAATAAAAGTGAACCTTAAAATTCATTCTTCTTTTTGGCAATTGTAATTTTTTTAGAGAAGATATTATCATCATGAATGATGCTGAAGAATTATTTGAAGGACCTGAAACCATAAAACTCTTAGAAGAAAACATACGGAAAATTCTTTGACATTAGTCTTGATTTCTTTTTTTGATTTTTTGACATTGATGATGATTATTTGGATATGACACCCAAAGTACAAGTAACAAAAGCAAAAATAAACAAGTGAGACTTTATCAGACTATAAGGCTTATGCACCACAAAGGAAACAATCAACAAAAGCAACCTATTGAATGGGAGAAAATATCTATAAATCATATTCTGATTAAATATATCCAAAATATGTAAGGAATTCATACAACTTAATAGCAAAGTAACAACAGCAATAACAATAATAATTTAAAAATGGGCAAAGGACCTGAACAGACATTTTTTCAAAGAAGATCTACAAATAGTCCATGAGTTCATGAAAAGGTGCCCAGTATCACTAATCGCCAGGGAAATGCAAATCGAAATCACAATGAGATATCACTGAACACCTGTTAGAAAAACTTATCAAAAAGACAGGGGATAATAAGTGCTGTCAAGGATGTGAAGAAAAGGGAACGCTCTTGCACTGTTGGTGGGAATGTTAACTGGTGCAGGTACTATGGAAAACAGTATGGAGGTTCCTCAAAAAAATTAAAAATAGAACTATCATATGATTTAACAATTCTACCTCTGAGTATTTATCTGAAGGAAATAAATTCACTATCTCAAAGAGATATTTGCACTTCCATGTTCATTGTAGCATTATTTATGATAGGCAAGACACGGAAACAGCCCAAGTGACCATCAAAGGATGAATGGATAAAGAAAATATTATATATATTCAGCCATAAAAAAGAAGGAAATCCTGCCATGTTTTACAACATAGATCTGTCCTGAGGGCATTATACTAAGTGAAATAAGTCAAGACACAGAAAGACAAATACTGTATGATCTCACTTATAGGTGAAATAAAAAAATAAAAAAAAAACAAAACAAGAACTAATAGAAACAAGGAGTAGATTGGTTGTTGCCAGGGGCAGGGAGTTTGGAGAAATTAGTGAAGATGGTCAAAGGTTATAAACTTTTAGTTATAAAATGAGTACGTTCTAGGGATCTAATATACAATATAGAGTATGGTTACTATAGTTAGCGGTACTGTATTATGTACTTGAAAGTTGCTAAGAGAGTAGATCTTGAAAGTGCACACACACACACACACACACACACACACAATAATGCTGGGTGAAAAAAGAAATACTTGAATTCAAAATAAAAACTCAATACTTTCCTTTCTTGCTACCATGAGTTTTGATCACAAATGAACCAGATGATATCTAGACACTGCTTTGGCCCACTTAACTGACATTATACCCATATTTATTTTTAAATTAATGTTTGTCTTTTTCCATGTTCTCTCTAGTTGGCTTGAGGTGGGAATTCAGAAATATGTTAAGACCAAAAAAGCTCTTATACTCTATTTATTTCACGCCAACTTTATACCATCAAATAATTGCAGATTCCAAGTAATTATTTTATTAATATATTCAACAGACTCATGTTAAGGATTTGCTGTGTATACCATGATCTTGTAGAAGATACTCAGATAAATAAGAGTAGAACCCCCATAATCAATTTATATTTAAGTAGGAGAATTTAGTCATCTACCAATAAAATATTTTTTTAAAAATGGAAAATCTTAAGAGTTTTAGTAGAGTTCTAGAAAAGTTCATTGGAGAGAGACCCCTTGGAATTGCCAGGTTAAGAGACTTTATGGAGACTATGACATTTGAGCTAAAAGTTTGAAAACCTTTTTTTACATGTGCATGTTCAATTATATATTTTTTCAATTATATTTTAAATAAGCAATAAATAACAAGTGTGCCTCTCTGATCACCCTGAAATCAGCTTTGATCTGGGTGAATAATTATTAAGAGAGAAAAAAAAAAAACAACTACTAATGCTCTTTTCCATAGAGGGCTATAGTCAGTAAACTCTTTTCCCGTAATCTGTATAGCTATAACTGAGTTTTTAGAAAGTATTTCCAAATAGAAATGTCCCTCTAATTTTATCTCTAGTTTTCAGAACCCAACATCTGTGCATGGTTTCACAGTAGTGAAGTGAGGGTTTGCTGGCAGGGCAGACAAGCCCTGGGAAACTCTGTATGTATTTCATAGCAAATCACTTGGCTAGGGGACTATAGACACAAAAGACAGGGGAGTAATTCCACATGGGATGGGGGAGGGGGTATCCAAGAAATTGCTTCCCTCTAAAATTGCTTGAAAGATAGCCATTTTCTAGCATTTCATCTCACTATGTCAGGGGCAGAAAACTGGGTCAGATCCCAAAAGGCAGATGCAAGGATGTGTCAAGTAGCTTCGTTGGGGAACTTCTAATCATGCTGTCCTGGCAAGAACAGATAAAATACACATGGAAATGTAACTAATTGTGAAAGGAATGATGAATGTACAAACACAATTCTCTACAGAGGGCAAAACATACGCAACTGAGTGAGGAGACCAGAATCTCACTTTGTGTGTACCTGGGCAAGTGAAAATCCTCTAGATGCCATTTCCTCAGCTGTAAAATAAGAGGCTTGGACTAGAGTCTTCCAGGCCCACAGTTCCTGAAGTGGAGAGTTCCCAGCAGAGGAAGGATGGCATTTCAAGCAATAGGGGGAAGGGAGTATGTTTCTATAGGGGGAAAGGCTTAAGAAAGGCATGAGGATGGGAATGTGTAAAGTTATTTGGAGCATAGTGAGCCAAGCAGTCTGTCCTTAGCCTTGGCTGTGGACACCCCCACCCCCTGCAGATCTGTTCTCCAAATAGCTTCCGAGTTACAAATCGAGGGCATTGCATCTTCTTGCTCTCCTCCCTCCCACACATGTTCCTATTTCAGTCTGCATCTTGGGACAATTACAGGCCTCAAATCCAAACATTCTAGGTTTGTTATCACAACTTCAGGATAGGATAAGCAATAGTCCAAAGTAGATGAAGGAAATCTAGAGCTGAAGCCCATGAAAACAGTCCATGTTGGAGCGAACCAGAGACATCACACGCGTCCCAACCTAGTACATCTTCGGTGAATGTTAGGGTCAAGTTTGTCAGCAAAGTGCACCTGGCTCTGGGCAAAGAATCAGAAGACCTACCTTTATTATGTCTTATCCAGTTCTGCTCCTCACCGCAAATTGCCCTTAAGTAAGTTGTTCAATCTCACTGAGACTCAGTTTCTTCACATTCCACAGGACAATATTGTCTTCTTTGACTCTTGAAGAGAGTTCTTGTGAGGCATAATATAAACTATTTCATATATGTGGAAACTTTTTGGAAAAATATAAAGCGCTAAGCAATATAATGTATTATTATGATTGAGGAGCTTTCCGATATGCTCACATATATTGAATTTATGGTTTATGGTTGTTGCTAGATTTTCTTTTTAAAACACAGTAATAACTTTACTCATTTTATTGCAGTACTCTTCCCAAAACATTTTGCATTATTATATGTTCTTTTATACTGAGGCTTCTGCCCACTCATCAGTGGTTAGTGGTGCGCATAGAAGTAGAGGTTGTAAAAATATATAATAATACAATAGAAATATGCAGGTAGAGATGACTGTTTAGATACACATATTTGGGACTGAGTACTGTAAAATGCTAGATCTAAGAGTAGTGATTGACTTAAAATCCATCTGTGAATAATGTTTATTGACTTTCTCAAATGTGGTAATAGTAAGTTTTTTTTTCCTTTAACATCCTATAAATAATAATGTGCTGTGCTTTTATCAGCAGGTAGCAACATAAATAGGTAATATAAACTCACTTCCCAAGTATAAACAGTAAGCCTTCAGAAATTATTTAATTGACATTGCTATAGCTTTTTAAAAATTGTCTTTGGCCATTTTAATTTCATCATAGTATTATCACATTTCTCATTGCAGGTTCATGGACACAAACTGTCTAGAGCATGGAGGGGATACTCAGTAGATATAATGAGATAATCATCTGTTTTATCTTTGGATTTTTAGTCTGCCTTCTTAGAATTGGGGGCAGAATTTTAAAGAAAGTTTTTATTTGGTTTGTACAAGTTTTCCTTCCACCAGTAGCACATTAATGACAGAGATCTCCTAATCATATCTTTATCTGAAGGACAGTTACATTTATCTTAACTTACTTAACTGATTTTCCTGCTGAAATCAATTGTAGCAGGAAGCTCAGTTGCATTTCCAAGGTGACTTCAAATATTTTACATAGTTTGCCATGAATGTACCTTTTTTCATTTATAAGAAAATTTAGGAATGTGTGGATAGTAATATAGAAAACTTTTAAATGATTAATGGTGTTGTGATTATTAAAAGAAAGCAATGAAAAATACTCATGTCAAATTATATTATAATTGCAAGACTGATGGTTAACAGATGGGTGTGTACAGCATTTTGCTACCTTATAAAGCCTGAGTTGTCACTCTTTTATGAAAGGACAAAACTGATTTCTGGAATGCACTGTGGCATTTGTTACATCTCAAGTCAATTTTATAGCCAACTTCTGAATTTTCCTCCTCTGCCTCTTACAGTTTTTGAAACCATCTTACCCTCCTACATGCCATGCTAGCCACAACTCTTAAAAGCCAAACACAAACACCCACTGCTATTCATAGGAATTGCCCAGAACTCACAGCTTTTGTGTAGGCAATTTGTACTTGCTCTGCCACTTTACTCAATTTTGGACCTTTGGCCCTGTCGCTACGCTTTTGAACCTACTTCTGGCCCTTTGGATTTGTTGCTTGTTTTTACAGTGTCCAGCGTTTGAGTCTTATGCCTGCCAAAAAGCTTTTGGCTTTACGTTCCACCTTGGCTCAGGGCTCCTGGGCTGGATCAATCCTGATGTACCCCCACCTTCTGTAGTGTTTCAAACACAAATAATGTGTCTGCCTCATTGTAGCTGGGATGAATCATAGGCCTCAATTTTAACAATAAGCAATTACAATATGGCAGTTGTAGATACACTTTTTGTCACCCAGACCACCATACAGTGCCTTTGTGGTGTCTCATTTTAACCTTTACAGTTTCTTTTTATTTTTTTTTATTTTTTAGATTTTATTTATTTATTTGAGAGAGAGAGTGGGAGGAGGGGAAGGGAGAGGAAGAATCTCAAGCAGACTCCCCATGGAGCACAGAACCCAACACAGGGCTCAATCTCATGACCTTGAAATCATGACCTGAGCTGAAACCAAGAGTCCGACACTCAACCCATGGAGCCACCCAGGCACCCCTAACCTTTACAGTTTCTTAACATGGTTGTTTTTATTGTCAAGCTGACCTACATGATTTTATGTAATGCATTTCTTATGTAAAAGGAAAATGTTGGGGCGCCTGGTTAGCTTAGTCGGTTAAGCGTGGGACTCTTGGTTTCAGCTCAGGTCATGATCTCGTGGGTCGTGGAATCCAGCCCCCTGTCAGGCTCCATGCTCAGTGGGGAGTCTGCTTGAGAGTCTCTCCCTCTGCCCCTCCCCCCACTCACACACACTCTCTCTCTCAAATAAATAAATAAATCTTTAAAAAATAAAAATAGACAAGTAAAACTTAAAAAAATAAAAGGAAAGGAAAATGTTAATCTAAAAGTCTGTGGTTATATTCTTTATACTTTTTAGGTTTTTCTTCAACACAAATTGCCAACTCAAATTGTTCAAAGCAAATTAGCCTTTTATATCATTGACAATGCAAACTGGTGAATCTCCAAAAGCCACTTCTACTTGGCTTTGGAATGCATTTTAAGCTTTCATATAATTCACTTTAAGCACAATAGTTAGATGGAAAGTAACCCTCTTAATGTGTCATGAAAGTCTTGGAGGTTCTTGCTGGGACAGTCTCCTCAGAACTGTCTCCTTTGGAGATTGACATGCAGTAGGAGTATTATTTATGTATGTGGCTCTTAGATTATCCATGCTGGGTATGTAATTCAGATGCAAAGTAGGTGTAAAGAGGAACATTTTCACTAAGTAAGCAAGCAATAAGATCCCACAAAATAATGCAAAAGCAGGACATCTGGCTTGACAACAGATCTTGTGGAAGAAACTCAGTTTTCATGGTTTATAAGCTTATGTAATGTGACTACTTGGAAAAAAGATAAACTCAGTATGCATTAGTCTAGAAAAATTAGAGAGTGTGTTTTCAGTTAACCACTTTGGCCATTTAAATAACCTACTAAAGTAATTAAGAAGGTAACTTCCTAGAGAACATTCCAAAGTGGATACAAAATACATTCATTTGGCTAAGTGCATGATAAAAAGTATATATTATAGAAGGAAACTTTGTTCAGATATATTGAGAAAGTGAATGTGGAGTCAGATAAACTTCATTCATAATGTCAAGACTGGTGAGCTCCCCATACTGGGACTGGTATTTGAGCTTCTACCAACTCACTCTTTAAATTCATTTTCCAATAATCATTTAATTTACTTACTCCCCTATTTCAATCCATAATGAGTTAAGATAGCTTACAACAAAAATAGACTCAAAATGGTTGAAAGACCTCAATGTGAGACAGGAGTCCATCAAAATCCTAAAGGAAAACACAGGCAGCAACCTCTTCGACCTCAGCCGCAGCAATTTCTTCCTAGAAACATCACCAAAGGCAAGGGAAGCAAGGGCAAAAATGAACTATTGGGACTTCATCAAGATAAAAAGCTTTGCACAGCAAAAGAAACAGTCAACAAAACCAAAAGACAACCGACAGAATGGGAGAAGATATTTGCAAATGATGTATCAGATAAAGGGCTAGTATCCAAAATCTATAAGGAACTTATCAAACTCAACACCCAAAGAACAAATGATCCAATCAAGAAATGGGCAGAAGACATGAACAGACATTTTTCCAAAGAAGACATCCAAAGGGCCAACAGACACATGAAAAAGTGCTCAACATCGCTCGGCATCAGGGAAATCCAAATCAAAACCTCAATGAGATACCACCTCACACCAGTCAGAATGGCTAAAATTAACAAGTCAGGAAACGACAGATGTTGGTAGGGATGCGGAGAAAGGGGAACCCTCCTATACTGCTGGTGGGACTGCAAGCTGGTGCAGCCACTCTGGAAAACAGTGTGGAAGTTCCTCAAAAAGTCAAAAATAGAGCTACCCTACGATCCAGCAATTGCACTACTGGGTATTTACCCCAAAGATACAAATATAGGGATCCGAAGGGGTACGTGCACCCCGATGTTTATAGCAGCAATGTCCACAATAGCCAAACTGTGGAAAGAGCCAAGATGTCCATCGACAGATGAATGGATAAAGAAGATGTGGTGTATATATACAAGGGAATATTATGCAGCCATCAAAAGGAATGAGATCTTGCCATTTGCAACGACGTGGATGGAACTGAAGGGTATTATGCTGAGTGAAATAAGTCAATCAGAGAAAGACATGTATCATATGACCTCACTGATAGCAGGAATTCTTAATCTCAGGAAACAAACAGCGTTGCTGGAGTGGGGGGTGGGGTGGGAGGGATGGGGTGGCTGGGTGATAGACACTGGGGAGGGTAGTGCTATGGTGAGCACTGTGAATTGTGTAAGACTGTTGAATCACAGACCTGTACCTCTGAAACAAATAATACATTATATGTTAAAATAAATAAATAAATAAAAGAAGAAGCTAGCAAGAGGGGAAGAATGAAGGGGGGAAAACCGGAGGGGGAGATGAACCATAAGAGACTTTGGACTCTGAGAAACAAACTGAGGGTTCTGGGTGGGGTGGGGTGGGGGGATGTGTTAGCCTGTTGATGGGTATTAAAGAGGGCACGTTCTGCATGGAGCACTGGGTGTTATACGCAAACAATGAATCATGGAACACTACATCAAAAACTAATGATGCAATGTATGGTGATTAACATAACATAATAATAAAGAAAAAGAAAAAAAAGATAGCTTACAAAGATCTATACAATAAAAAAATCAATTTTGAAAGAAAAATAATATAAAGAGATACCCTAAATGCATACTTAGAAATCTCTATAGTTGCAATATGTAATTTAGATATTCCTAGAATTAAATCATCAACTTGTCTCTAAGGGAACTAGACATTAAGAAAGGATGATGAGTTACAAGACCACAGTGGTCATGAGTAAAAGCGAACTGGTAGCTCAGGAGACACTAATGCTAACAGTTTTCTCTCATGAGGCCTGGAGGGGACATAGAATAGCATAATGGACGTCAGCATCAAGTGTCACAAAGCTGTTACTTAATAGTTTCCTCGATGTAGTCCAATGGACTCGTACAGAAGTGCAGCTGGGTAAAAGCTCTTATCTGGAGGGTCAATATCATGAAATCCAGGTATTAACAGTTTTCTATGGGTTTGACTTATTCCAGGAGTATATTTTAGAGTATTTAGAAGAATATATGCACTGTGTATCTTTCCAGTAATCCTTTACAAATATTGTGGGGTCTTTTTGTCTGAGCTTTTGAAATGTATTGAACAGCCCTAAGTCCAAGATGATCCCTTCTGACGTTTACCTGATAGTACCGATGCCCTATTGCCAGTCAAGTGGTACATTAAATGCTTTATCAGCTGAGTGGAAGATAGGATTGATTCTCTTATAAAAACTGAGGTGCCAGAAGACAGGTTCCTGAACAAAAGGTCATCTACTTTCTGTTCCAAGGGATGTCAAGAATGAACCTCTAGAGAAAGCAACAGCAAGATTCCCATCAGAAAAAATGATTTTCAGTTCGTGGTAACAAATGCACAAATGGGTTCTTATTAAAGGATTTAATGTCCAAATTGGCATCATTGTGTGTAGATTTCTTATACCTGGTTTCATAGGCCATAAGAAATTTATAGGAAGGTTTACATTTGGTAAAATCCTAGGTAGGTCTTTTTCATTTTACGTGTCACCTCCATAACAAGATGTCAGCACCTTTCAGCCAAGATCAGCAGGAACATACCTGTAGTTGCACAAAGGTGGGTTTATTGACTCACTGCAATGAGGGAAAGCCTCACACCACAGGGGACTGTGTGACATCTCAATAGGAAGCCTTAGAATTTGGTCTTGCAGGAGACGATTTTGAGGAGGGCTCAAGGAAGTTGAGAGTTCTTGATAGATTGAATGCTTTGAGGGGCAGAGATGATTTTCTGCCTGGGTATCTAAATAATTCTTATCTAGAAGGTGAAAGATGAAGCAAGGCTCATGGTGCAGTGGGAAAGATACAGCACAGGGTAGTCTAGTTTTTCTCTTGATCCATCATCAGTCACAGAGTGGCCTTCTCTGAAGTTGGTGTGCTAAGAAATTGTTGATGTTTGGCAGAGAACACTGAGGCCTATCTGTGAGTTCCAGGCCAGCCTCCTACCAACAAGACCTAACTGAGAGCACCAGGGTAGTTTTCATCTGTCACCTTTTCTCTCTCTCATGGTCCAGGAATTGTTGTTTACCAATAGACCCTGTCAAACTGGGCCTCTGAAAGGGGAAGCCTGCTTTTGTAGTACAAGATGCTAATAAAAGAATTTTAAAGTTATTAGCAATTGTGTATAGAAAACAAGAAGGGGAAACCTTTTTCTTGAATTAGTTGATGCTTGAAAAAAATCCATAGACAGTAAGAGGGCACATAAATTTTGAAAACTCTTCTTGGCAATCTCGGCTTACAAGTTGGACTAAAAGTGAATTATTTCTACCTAGCCCAAGATGGTGATTCAGGTTTCATGTAATAGTTGGATAATATCTAAATCAGAGAAGGAAGTAATAGTCCCATTTGCATTACTGGTAAAATAGTATCTCCAGCACCATGTGCAATTCTGTTCAGCTCTCTATTTTAAGAATAAAATATGACAACAAATTTGAAATAGCTGAAGCTCCATCAGGCAGAAGAACATGTAGACTTATTCTGTTCCAAAAGCCAAAATCAGTATCATTAGTTTTATGTAATAGGGAACAAAGATTTCTGTTCAGCAATAGGAAGAAGTGTCTCATAATTAAGAACTAGCCAGAAATGGAATGGGTTGCCTAATTGTATAGTGAAATGTCCAACATTGAAAATGTTAAAAAAGAGAGGCTGAATGAACACTGGGAAAGCAGACATAACTGGAACGTCTGGAATGAGAGTTTGGGCTGCATGGTTGGCCAAGACCCTGTCTGACTCTGAAGGCGAAAGCAATGAGCACGAGAATGGAGTTAGAAAGTCAGCAGGTTACCATAATCTAGGGCAGGTTAAAGGCCATCGTATTAGCCAGGGTTCTCCAGAGAACCCAATTCTAGAGGTGAGAAAAAAGAAAGCCTAGAAGGTTGAGGCAGTCTTGGTTCACTAGTTCCTAAAATCAGGCCATTGAGAGGCATCCTCTACTGAGAATATCATTAAGTGAGCATGACCACTTGGCAGAAACTCTGCTCCTCACCTTTTAATACTTCACGTGTAGGCAATGAAAATAGCATTTATCAGTTACTTAGCCGTGACCATTGCACAATGTGGAATGCTAGGCAAATAAAGTTTGCAACATCTCAATTAATATCCTCCTGACTCTCTGTGCAGGGTACTGTTATTATCTCTATATTTTTTATAAATATTATAACATGCTCAGGGTTGCACTGCTACTATGTGGCAGAGCCTAGATTTTAACCCATGTTTGTCTGAGTCCATGGGTCATGCTCTTCATTCTAGGTTATCCTGCTTCTAGGTAGAAGGAAAGATGAGGCTCTAACAACTCATATAATAAAAAGATCATTTTTCTCTGTAACGAGAAAGGGTGTAGGGGGCCATAGCTGTTGGCAATATGTTAATCAGCAAAATCAAATGTTTAATTTTCCAAGCCTAAAGAAAAGCCAAGACCAGATTAAGCCATAATTGAGAATCTTTAGCATTAATAGAAAAGGTAATTATACCTGCAGACTTACATATATTTTTAAGTTTTTCTTTAATCTGGAGCATTATGTTTTGATGTTCCTTGGTGAACTGTGTGGGAGTGGATCTTATATGTTCAATTATTTTAAAACCCGATGCTCTCAAGACAAATATTGTATTGGAAGTAGTAATAGTAGTTGTAGTAGTCATAGTAATAAAAGTAATGGAGGTAGTAGTAGAAGTAGTAACAGAAATGAGTAGTAAAATCCCTGAAGTACTTATGTGCCAAAAAACTTGTTCATGTTCATTTCATTAAATATGCAGAGTAGTTTTATCAAGTTGGTCTCACCATTTTCTTAAACAAACAAATGTTGAAAATATGGGCTCAGAGAATTTAGGGAACTTGCCCAGCTGGCTTGAGAGCCTCTCATGAAAACCTTGGGTACCCAAACATATGAAATTTTTATTTGGATAATTTGAAAAGGGCAACAAAAGGTATATTGTGGAAAATTTGCAATACAGTATTAAATTTTTTTGTTTATTTTTAGAACAGATCCTTGGGAGCAGCTGAACTTCAAGCTAAATGATTTATTAGTACCATAAAGTTAATGTGTTTTAGATTTTCCTTTGGGAGATAGTGACTGTAAACATTCATACAAATAAAGTCATAATCCAAATTTTAATATTTCTCAGTTAATCTCATGTTGACTAAATGAAATGAAATGTATTAAATAGCAATATGTTCTACATAAAGCCATTTTAAAAATTGGTCTGAGTATTTAATTTGGTGGCTGCTACAAGTTTAGCAGAGTGGGCAAAATACTCTTAGCATGTATTCAACCATCAATGTCATTAAATAGTGGTTTAGCAATTTACTGCTGGTTAATGATCCAGGGCATCATGATAGCTCTTCAGGTCTCCCAGGTAAACACAATCTGTTTAAATTAGTGTTTCATGAGAACAGGACTATTTAGCATGACTTAATTTAACGTAAGATAATGAAGACATATAATTTCAAGTTCCAGTATTCAACTGATAAGACCTAGATTGGAGTCAAAAGGAATGTCTGGTTGGATCCGTGCCCTCTAGGAGCTTCAATTCTTCAGTGGGGATGCTTAGACAATAGGAAAGCAGGCAGTTTTATAAGTCCCAGTGTAAGTAATACAAACAGCCCAGGATACTAGATTCTGAAATTAACATACAGAAACAGTATTCAGGTCTTTATTTTTGTCAACATATGTTTATTGAGTACACTTTGTGTTCAGTGAGCAGCTATACAATGTGTCCTCTAGACACACTGTACTCCTCAAACTGTATCGTGCATCTGAATTACCTGAAGGTCTTGTTGAAATGCAGATTCTGATTCAATGTGTCTGGATTGAACATGAAAGTTTGCTATTCTAATAAACGAGGCGATGCTGATGCTACTGATCGGCAGATCACACTTTGAGTGGCAAGAGTATTAAATTGTTTTAATAAAATCTTTTTTTTTTATCATTTCTCATTAAAACCTGTGATATCTTATTCAAACATAAACAAGGGTATTTGGAGAGACTCTAGTTAGATATAAATGTATCTCTATCTTACAAATAAAAAAAACTATCAAGTAACAAACATTCTTGCCAGTTTGGCTATTCTCATCTAAAAGGACCATTTGTAAAGGCTAGAAGGAGGTGGGATATCTCCTTTCAGTCAATGTCTTGACTCCTGTCTAAAACTATCCACCTTAGGGCATGAGGTAATCATGAGTTCCTGACATAGAAACCTGTCTTTGAGAAATTACACTGAAACCACCGATTCATTTTGTAGCACTTGCTGAACACCTGTCTATCGATAATAACTTTTAGTTACTACCAGCTTAGGCCAAATTGGAGCCAGTGACCTTTGGGTGAAAGTTTCATATTCTATTTCCAGTCCCTGGAGCCATGAAAGACTCCTGTCGGAAGACTTGTAATTCATGAATTTCAGCATGCTGCCTCCAGTCCAAAGCACAGCAATTGTTTCTTT
>NW_022589707.1:76429939-76445751 GCF_004348235.1 Phoca vitulina
ATCCCGGGACTCCAGGACCATGACCTGAGCCGAAGACAGTCGCTTAACCAACTGAGCCACCCAGGCGCCCCAGCAATTGTTTCTTGAAACTAATAGTCACACATAAGCTGTCGGTTGCTCGTGACATGAATGTGAGAGAGTGATGGAAAAATTTGGTTTGGGTTAGTCTTCTTTTTCTAAGTGATGCTTTAATGGATTAATACAAAACTCAGACTTACATGGGCAGTTATCTACCGTAGTTAGTGGCAATGGTTTCCTAATATTTCTAAATAAAGATTCATCAACACTTGTCTTTTAAAATGGAACTTTCAAACATGAAATTAGCTTTCTTTTCTGAGCATAAAAAGGTTGTTGGGGAAGATTACTGGAGACCTGTGTGTGAATCACTGAAGAAGAAAAATTTTCAGTGTTGTCATCTTGTTACCACGGTACCAGGGCCATGGCGTAATGAGGAAGAAATGGTAGGCTGGGCCTGTGGTACTGTTTTCATTTAGTATTCATTCCTATGAGGTAATCATCTAAATTAATAAGGATTTGCCCTTTTATATGGAGGAGAGAGCCTGATCCAAGTAGCCTTATAAAAAGGAAATTGCTGAATGAAGTCATTACTCTAATTAGCGTTAATGCCCCCAATGTTAACAGTATACCTTTTTTAAAAATGATGTTCAATACCTTCCAACCTACCACACTGAGTAGTGGTTGTAGCCTGAGTGCCAGATTTAATTGTCCTTTCAGTATCAATTTAGACAGATCTACTAATAGGGTCGTGTTATTAGATAAATGCCTCTGGTAATAGAAAAAAATGTCATTATGGAGCTGGATTGAGTAGCTGTTCACTGTGATGAACAGTAAACTATCAAAGCTTATTCATTCATGAGGCCTACCTACATTCATATAAACAATATTATTCTTTAGCTGATGGAAAATGGTGAATGAAGCTTTCTATTGTCTTCCTGGAATATTTGGTTCTGTATTTAGGTCAAATTCAATCCAATTGACCTCCAAAATACTTCTCAGTTTCTCTAGTGTTGAACATTTTGTTAAATTCTGCAATTAGGCTTATCAGTTTGGGCTTATGAAATCATTTCATTTCTGCTATTAGTGTTTCAGTTTTAATAATATCTGATGTGTATGTGTGTGTGTCTCTCTCTCTCTCTCTCACACACACACACACACACACACACATTCTTCTTCTAGTCTTCCAACCATCTCCCATCTCTCTTATTGCCCTTCAAATCTAGTTCCACATAGTGGCAAAAATGAATAAACTTTGGGGCACCTAGGTGGCTCAGTCAGTTAAGCATCTGCCTTCCGCTCAGGTCATGATCTCAGGTCCTGGGATCGAGTCCGGCATCAGGCTCCCTGCTCAGCGGGGAGTCTGCTTCTCCCTCTCCTTCTGCCCCTCTCCCCCACCTCCCTGTTTGTGCTCTCTGCTCTCTTGCTCTCAAATAAATAAATGAAATCTTTAAAAAAAAATGAATAACTTTTTAAAACCTTAAATAGAATCATGATTCCCTTTTGTAAAACCCTTCCCAAATCCCTTGACTTAGCTGACAAGGCCCTGTATGATTTCCTTCCTGCTTGTGTTTCTAGTGGAATCTTGCGCCTCTCCTCCTCACCCATTATATTTCAATGATGTTAAGTCAATGGTAACTCATCACTCCTTACATATGTCAAGCCTTTCTGTCCTAGTGACCTGCTATTCTTTGGCCTAACCCTGCTCTCCTGGCTTTTCATGCAATAAGTACATTTTCATTCTTCTGGTCTCAATTTAAACAGTACTTCCTCAGATAGACCTTTGCTACTCTCCCTGCTTAAAATAAGTTTCTCTTTGACCGTTTCTTACAGCTCTCTGTCATGTTCTTTACTTATCTCTTTATTTGGTTAATTTTAATGTCTTTTCTCCTCTGGACTTGTTCCCTGAAGGCAAGCACTTTTATCTGTATTGCTTTTTTGCTGGGCACATATGAAATGCTCGAAGTGGAAATGAAGTGGAAATCTATGCCTGGAAGATTGTGTCAGTATTGGATTATTACATGGGGTGGCAATCCACATCTGGGAGCCAGATCCACTCTAACACCTATTTTTGTACAGCTCACAAAGTAAGAATGGCTTATATTTTTTAAATAGCATAAAAAATCAAAAGGAGCATAGTATTTTGTGTCACATGAAAATCATAAAATTCAAATTTTAGTATCCATAAATACCGTTTTATTGGAGCCCAGACAGACCCATTCATTTTTGTGCTGTGACTCCTTATACACTGAGTAGTTATGACAGAGACCATCCATATGCCCAGAAAACCCTAAAATATTTACTCTCTGGTTCTCTACAGGAAAGAGTTTGCTGACCTTTCACATAGACAGGTTTGCATTAGAAGTTTTTTGTAAAGATTTTGTGTGTGTGTGTGTGTGTTTTTAAGTAATCTCTACACCCAACCTGGGGCTCAAGCTCACCACCCTGAGATCAAGAGTTGCATGCTCTACTGACTGAGCCAGCCAGGCGCCCCAGAATTTTAGCACAAAAAAACACCTATGTTGTCCTGAAGCTTTTTATAAAGATTATTTGGAAGAAAGAATGAGGAGAGATCCTAAAATAGGCTACTTGAATCCTTCCTATGTTGGCTTGATTTCAAAATCAATCCCATTTGGTTGGTCTATTTCCTGTTGAGGCAATAGCAATGGTTTTTGAGAAAAAGCAATGGTTCTCAGATATTAATGTGCATCAGAATAGGCTGGAGTGACCCAAGCCCGGAGATTCTGATTAGGAGGTGGGCGAGTAGGGCCTGAGAATTTGCATGTCCTGCAAGATCCTAAATCAAGAAAGAGCAACCAGGGTTGCATCCTTCTTTACAGAATGTGGGTGTTCTGTCAGTGTAAGAATTCATTTACTCAGTATTGACTAGGTGTCAGTGTTATTCTAGATGCTGGGAAAACAAAGCTAAATGATAAATTGCTTCTTTTAAGAAGCCAAAATTTAGTGCTATGCAGACATTAAATAAATAATTACCATAAACATAATAGCTGTAACAGGAGGTATAAACCAATTCTGATAGGGGCACCAATCAGTTCCTGAATATCCATAAAGACTTTTAAAGAGGAAAGTGAAGACTTGTAGAATTCTGTAATGTTTTAAGAATGAAGTCTATATTTCACTTTGGTTATGCCAATTCACAATATCTCTTAAAGAAATCCTGAGTATTGAGAGCAAATTTAGAAGTTCTGTCCAATATTTCTTTCAAAGAGAAAGAAGGGGAGGTCATCACAAAAAGGCTTACCATCCTTCAAGCAAGTGGCCAATATTAGTTCTTACCCAAACACTATTCTATTTGTGTTTTCCTCCTCTAAAACCTAACCAAGTCTCATTGTTGTCCCCATGTTCATCACCTCCCACTAGCCGATTACCATCTTTGAACCCCTGCAATAAATCCCTTGTTGACTTCAAGACTTCACCTCTTGCTGGTTCTAGCCCATTCTACACGCTGCAGCCTGGCAGTCCATTTTAAAAACAAATTCAAGACCTGCAGTGGCTTCCCGTTACTTTTTGAAAATTAATCCAAATCTTTAACAAAGCTTTTTGAGCTCCAACCTCAGGGCTCCCCCTGTTGCTGGCACCAGCCACACTGTTCTCCTTTTAGTTCTAAGAACTGTTCTTTCTCCAGACTCAAGGTTTTTGCAGATTTATTTCTTCAGGCTGGAATGCTCTTTCTGCTTGTACCCTTTGAGACTTTAATTGATTTTACTCACCTTTCTAATCTCCGTGTAGACATCGATGCCATGTCAAAGCTGTCTTCTCACTGACTCCACCCCTATCCCCACTTGCAGGAGGAAGGAACGACCTGTCTGCACTGGTAATTGGTCTAGAAACAGAGGCCATATTGTTGTGGTACCAATGTGGGAGAAGGTCAGTCATCATGTTAAACCTGCCATCAACTCTATCTTTAATGCATTTAAATCATCAAAGAACAAACTTTAGATTTCAAAGCACATAGCCTTTGAGTTTGTGGAATATTAGACGTATTTTACAATGTAGATCATGTCTTGAGTTAAAGTGAGAAAGCAGGGACTTATCTGGCTAACTAGTTAGCAGAAATTTTGCAATTAATTTTTATAAGCAACTTGGTTTATTTTGGGAGAAAATACACAACACGTTAGTCACCTTCTATATTGTTGAGCCATTTGACCTTCAGAGAAGTCCTTGGGAAATATGTTGGGAATAATGGAGAAATTTTATTTCTTATTGTTAGAAAAGCCACATACATTTCCTAAAGGTCTGTATTGATCCAGAAATATTTTGGCCCAGATGGAGGAAGGAGACTGGGTATTCAATCATAATTCCATTTCTTTCTTAACTATCCTAGTTTGAACTCTTCTCAGAGTTCTTAAAAATACCACCACTAGGGGGCACCTGGTGACTCAGATGGTTAAGCGTCTGCCTTGGGCTCAGGTCACAATCTCAGGATCCTGGGATGGAGTCCCGCATCTGGCTCCCTGTTCAGTGGGAAGTCAGCTTCTCCCTCTCCCTCTGCACCCCGCCTCTTGTGCTCTCTCTGTCTCTCTCTTTCTCAAATGAATAAATAAAATCCTCAAAAAAAAAAAAAAAAACATTACTAGGCTTTATAGCTCTTGAGAGTTTGTAATTTCGTATTTGTTTGATGATTTTGATTAATATGTCTCCCCAGTAGAAGGTAAGCTTCAAAGGGGACTTGCTCATTTTGTTCACCATTGTGCCTTGAGATAATCCATGCCTGACACATAGTAGGTTCTCAGTAAATATTTGCTGAATGAATGATGAACGGTTGGATGTATGATAACCTCTCCCTCTGTCCATTACTCAGCTCTCATTGACTTGGTCAGCTGATGAAAGTCTCACCCTATGGTGATCCTTGAACCCTCTTCCTGACTGAACCTCTTGTTCATCAAGTGTCTATTACTGTCCTGGACCTTTGGATTGACTTTCACCCTCCCCCTCACCCACTCTTATTAGTTATGGATGTCATTACCCGCCACCAGTAATTGACTACTTATTAAGTCTTGCTTTTTTCAGAACTGGGCTAGGAATTGCAGCATTATGCAATCTAAACATTATCATTTTGACATGTAATTCACATAAAAATGATTACTGGGTTGCTTTATTTTTTTGTGTACTAAGTCTTCAAAATTTAGTGTGGATTTTATACTACAGCACATCTCAAAGCAAACCAGCCACATTTCGAGTCCATCATGGCCAGATGTAGCAAATGGCTCTGGTATTGGACAGTGTAACTGATGTTATCGGCTATTAGGTAATGACGGATGGCCACATATGCATGGCTTTGGGCCAGAATGTCACCTCAGGAATCATTTTAGAACTCTACAGCTTCATGGGAAGACACATCACAGTCCTTTACCTCCTCATTCTACTCTTCATCTTCTTCATTTTCTACCTTTTCCTCTCTTTCCTTTCCTCTTCCTCTTTCTCCTTTTTCTTCCTTTTGTCCCCGCTTCTTTTTGGAACTTTTTGTGACTCAAATTCCTCCCTCTATTTTTTTCTTTCTTTATTAATGCAATAATTTTTCTACAATGAATTTGTATTTCTGAGGGGCGCCTGGGTGGCTCAGTCGGTTAAGAATCTGCCTTCAGCCCAGGTCATGATCCCCAGGTCCCCAGGTCATGATCCCCAGATCCCCTGAGCCCTACATCGGGCTTCCTGCTGAGTGGGGAGTCTGCTTCTCCCTCTCCCTCTGCCTCTCCCTTTGCTGGTACTCTCTCTCTCTCTCTCTCTCTCAAATAAAATGTACATCTTTAAAGAATTAATGGTTGGTTTCTGGCATTTGAACTATGAAGTGCCAGTAGTTCTGATAGTTTTCTTTGTGATGAGGTTGATTTTCATAGGTCGTGTATATATTGATTCAGAGGAAAGCAATCTTTGTTATTATTGTACAGACAAAGCCTTATGGTTAGATACCAAATCTTATTTTCTTTAGCCTTTTCAGTTGTTCATTGTTCTCCTGGCTTATAAATTGGTTCTGTTTACATCTAAATTACACCTGCTAGCTTTAACCATACTCCAATACTTAGGATCTATGTTTGTAAATGTCTCACACAAGATGATCACAATGAAAATGCTGATTCTAAAAAAATCAGAACTGTTTAAAGTATCACATGGACAAAAATATAAAGTTGAAGTGCTTCATATATGACCTTCCACAAAGTAATCACAGTTTACATCCTGTGGGGATATACTTAAAGACTATCTAATTCACCAAGAGGGATGTATGCAAATGAAAGGCTTGGAACAAAAATAGAAATACTCTGCAACTGCAACCACCTTCCCAAAAGGAAATGGGCAAAGAAATAGAGAGAGTAAAATGATAGTTCTACACATTTATGTCAAGAAAGCAGACGAGTCCAGGCTCTCAAGTAATTGAAACTGTTGGCTACATTTCATTGCCATTCTCTCTTTTCAATTCAGGACTTTCTAATATGATGGTGAGGAAATACAACCTGTTGTCATTAGATCCTGCAGAATTTTTCATTTCAGAGCTTTGGAGCTGAGTAGTTCACAGCTATGACCCAATTCCGTCATTTCACAGGCAAGAAAACTAAGGTTTGGAGGAGTTTAATGCCTAATCCAAGGTCTTGTAGGGAGGTTAGTGGTAGAATCTCACTTAGAACCCAGATCCTCTACTGTGTGCAGAGTTTTTTCCACTATGCCAAGCTCGGAAAAATCCAGCAGACAAATTCTCCAGGGAGAAGTAAAATTCTTTCATATTGGTTTTCTGACTTTTATTAGCAACTGAGGATTAGAAATTAGATATTTGGCGAATTTCTTTCATCATTAACCAATAATCAAATTAAAATTAATCATAATTTCCCTGGGTATTGTACTTGCAAGACAGTGACAAAAGAAAGTCCTAGAGGTCTCTTAATTTCTTAGTAATCTTAAAGTATCACAGTTAATAGCACCATTGAGAGAAGGAAGTTATATGACAAGCCATAAATATTGTGTGAGAAAAATAATATTGTCCTTGAAAGGTACAGTTTCCTTTAACAATTTTTGAAAAAGTAAATTTAATCAAGATGACTATCTCCAGGCATCCACTGAGCTTTGTACAAATGCCCATTTAAAAATTCATCAAATTTTCATTTCTGCTTTTTTATTTACTGAGCTGTGAAGGGACTGCCTCTTAAGCACTGAGCTTACTAGACACTTTAAAACTTAAACAATTAATTGCAATTAATAACACAGTTGAAAATGGTTTCCACTCATGGTTTCCAGACATGTAAATTTATTACTAATTGGAATCATAATATAATTTTTTTTCGGTGCTCTTTTCCAAAAATCTTTGCTTTGACATTTTGTATAGGTTCCCCAAAGCTCATCACATTTACCCACTGAGTGCCTTGACTACCCAGGAAAACACTTCTTTTGTGGTTTGATAGCATCTAAAGTGCTTCTGAAAAATGTGTTCTACCAATGAATTGACCAGTAGCCCAAATTTCATGATTAGCTTTATAGTATTTAGCTTTAAATACTGTTAAAATGCAGCATTATATGGGTTATATTAAGCCAATTTTAGTCATCAGTATCTTTGTTTAAATTAGTTTATTAGGGTGTGAAACCCAGTCATTTAGCAAGACCCAAAGGAAGTTGGAAATGGGACACATATACAGTATAGAGGAAAAAGAAAATTTGAATTGTTATGAGCATGAGGTATGAAAGTAGGAGCCTATTGAAAGAAAAGTGAGGCACTTGGTACCAAATGCTATGGATACTCAAAATGAGAGTATGTTATGAGAGAGAGAGCAAGAGAGAGGACAACAAATATGAATAACTGATCTGCTTTTACATCACTACCATAAGTCAGCAATTCCTCTCTCTGTGGGCTGTGACTGATTGTAAAGAGGCTCTTCAGTCTTATATTTGGACACAAGAACAGGGTCCTCATGCAAGTTCATATTTACATTGTTTGCATGAAGCATTTGTTGTTTCTTTGTCACCTCTTTTAACTTGTAACTTGATAGTCAAATGTGGATTTTTCAAGTTAAGACAAGATAAAGTGATAAAACGGATGATTGAGAAGCAGGATGGAAGAGCATTGCTAGGAAATGTTCATCTGTTTGGTGATTAATAATATTTTATATGGGGGCGCCTGGGTGGCTCAGTCGGTTAAGCGTCTGCCTTCAGCTCAGGTCATGATCCCAGGGTCCTGGGATCGAGCCCCCGCATCGGGCTCCCTGCTCAGCGGGGAGTCTGCTTCTCTCTCTCTCCCTCCACCCGTCCGCACTGCTTGTTCTCTCTCTCTCTCTCTCTCAAATAAATAAATAAATAAAAATCTTTTTAAAAAATAATATTTTACATGTACTCAGTGCAGCAAAGCAATTATACAAGAGAAATATCACTGACACAGTGTTACCTGAAATTGTTATTATTTTTTGGTGTTGATTCAGTTTTCCTAGTCATTTAAAGCAGAGATTTTCACTTTTTTATGAGAAAAATGAGTCAGTCGGGTGATAATATGGTAACCTTAAATGTTCTTGGATCAAAGGGATTATCTGAGGCCATGATGTCCAATGGAGTAACCACTATTCAGATATGGCTCTTGAGCCTTTGAGATGGGCTGTGTCCAAAGTAAATGTTTTCTAAGGGTAAATTATACCCTGCGTTTTGAAGACTTAGTAAGAAAGAAAGTAAAAATATTGCATTCATAACTTTTATATTGCTCATATATTGAAATGATAATATTTTTGATACATTGGACAAAGCAAAATATATTGTTACAATAACTTTGATCTTTCTTTATTTCCTTTTTTAAAAAAGTGTGGATAACTAGAAGAATTTAAATTGCATGTGTAGCTTATATTTGTGGCTCACATTACATTTTTACTAGACAGTTCTGCTCTAAGGGATTTAATATTATTTAAATGCGATATGCTCATGAATTGGGCTTGCACACTTTTTGATGTTGCTATAATTATAAATGTTCAAACGCTTTACTTTGAAAATAGATGTATATTTGACATTGAGAAATTATATGTAACTTCCTTCTGTTCTCTTGAGGATTTCTTGCCTAACTTCTGTTCGTATGTTATTTGGCACAGAAGGGAAATGTTCTGAACTCTTCCGAATAATGCCTGAAAGGAAGAGTCACTATAGAGAAGGGTATGTGATTCTCTTTAAATAAGCGAACCACCTACCCTCCACAGTCTGTGAGCAGTTACATTTAGCAAAGATTTGTCTTGTGCCTGTCCACATCGGCTAACATGAATAAATGAAAATTCAGTCAGAATGATCAGAAGGAACCCACAAAACTTGCAGACAAGTTTCAGAAGATGTTAGATTGAGTCATCTATATGGTTTCTGGAGAGCACTGATAGACAATTGAAGACAGTTACATTCAGAATGTGTATCATTGGGGATCATATTGTAAAACCAATAAACATTTAATTTAAAATAAACCTGAAATTCTTAGGTAGAGTTTGTTGCAGAATAATTCAATTTGGCACATAAAAAATGGAAACTTTCCCATTGTTTGCACTACTGTGCACATTTTGAAAGTCACATTTAACATTGAATTTCTACAAAATTCAGCAATTTACTATTTGGTGTGGGTATCAGTGACAAAATATCATTTTGGATGTTGTTCCTATCCCTGGCACATATGAAATTAATGCTTTTCTCCACAAGAGAAAAAGACATTATCTTTTGAGGTCACAGAGTTTTTGTATCTTGGCCTGAGGCTACTAACTACATATGACATGATGAGGAAATGAGACCTTTTTGTGGGAAACCAAACTCAAGGATCAGAGCTGCTTACAAAAATAACTTAAAAACCTGTTGATAAAAGCATTCTTAAGTGAGACTCTGAGTCTTGTTTTCTGGTAGGAAGTGCAGTTTTAGAAGAGTCGAATACTGTCTAGATTACATTTACCAACTTTGTTTCGTATTTACAGAGTTTCTAAAACACTAACTCTGTGCCCATATCACTGTGATTCTTGCCATGGCTGGCAAGAGTTTTGATGGTTTTTGATACTAATTTTAACTCATTAATATCCCGTGTGTAATATGTTAAACATGTCTTAAAATTTGAATCCTTTCATGATTTACCTGTTTCTATTAATAAAAATCTAAATCTCTGATGTGGATAAAAATGATTGTTTACTTATGATCTGGCAAGTTTTCTAACATAAATAATTATGAGTAGATCTGGAACTCTGAATCTCTTATTTCTGTTTTATGTGAAAGTCAAATTTTGCAGGTGCCATTAAGGAGGCCAAGTGTCAGACTATTTGCTTCATTTATAAAACTATATAACACAAATGCTGAGATTCCCAACCTCTTAAATTTTGCCATACACTGTTTCCAGCACAAGGACAGCTTCTCAAGCTCTCTAGGGATCCTAGTTACGGGCTGTGTTGTATGCACGCCCCAGAGTGCCTGTAAGCAATCATCTCTCTTCTACTAAACCATTATCTGGAATGGATTCTTTCTGGTTACCAAAATGGGAATAAAAGCACTGAGAATATTGGAGAGAAATGAGGGTCAAGACTTTAATCTGTGAGGTATGTTGAAGACAAGAATATTATCTTTCTAAAACCCAGCTCCACTTCAGTGCCATGTGGAATGAACTATGACCATTCGATGTAAAACCTACATGTTATTATTATACACCCAAAGGACTGAAACAACAGAGTCAGCATCTGAGTATGCTACTTAAAAAGCCAAATGCACTAAATAACAAATCACATGTTTCCATCATGAAAATTGATCTTGTTTAAAGGGAAAACGTGTTGGAAATAAATAAGTAAAAGCATTTCAAGATATTCCAGTTGGGAGTATTACATTTCCTCATACCTAAAATTAGTTTTTAGTGTCATTCCTACTTTTTATCATCATATCAGAACCTAACGACATAAAGAATATGGTATGTCTCAGAAAATACTATTTTGGTGTCTGTTCTCCTTCAATAAAGACCAGGGGTACAGAAAAGAGAACAGTTTATAATTCATTAAAATAGTCTCCTATTCTTTTCCCCCGCTTGGCTTTGCCATTAAAATCAATGTGGAAAAAGCAAACAAACAAACACTTAGGATGGGTCAGAAAAAAGATAAAAACATTATTTTAAAAACTTAGACTATTTGAAAAGGTTATTTGGTCTAATAAGGAGAGAAATAATTTCATGGTAGTCTTCAAGTATACTACATGAGAAGTTATTTAGAAAACTATTTTCATCTCTTCTAGATGACTTAGGAATGGGTCTGCATAAAAGTGGGTAGTGAATTAGATTTCCCAAGGACTCTCTAGGCAAGTTTAGTTCATAGCAATGTAATCTGTTTTAGTCCCTCTTCCTTTACAAGAAATTAGTACAGTGTCCATTGTAAATGGGCATTTATTAATTTTTTTATTATAAAACCAATTATTGACATTTTATAGAATATTCTTTTTATTCAGATTTCTAGAAAGCTTTTCCATTTTTATGATGTCAGAAATAGGTACACTTCTTTTATAATTCTAACTTTATGGGAAAAAAATTCATTCTTTTAAGTACTTAAAAAGATGAGGAATAGATCAAGTTCCTCAAATAATTGCCTTTTCCCCCTAGGCATTGATTAAAAATAAGACTGTGTAATGTATAGATTATCCTAATTATAATAGAAATAAGTGAGCAATTTTATATATCATTTGATTTTATCATGATATTCAACAACAAAATTTTATATTAAACTCACATGAAACTGCTAATGAATACATCATCTTTTACAAATACAGATGTATTCAGAGAAAAGTAGACTAGAAAAGCCTATATCCCACCTCATCCCCCAAAACACACATATGCGTGCACGCATGCGCACATGTACATTTTTGGAGTGGGGGGGAGGGAAAAAAGTCACCCCAAATGTCCCAACTTTATTATTTGGTAGCAATTATTACCATTCCTTTTTGAAAGTAATAATTTGTGCCTAATGGTTGTGGCTTTTTTTTTTTTTTTTTTTTTAAGGTTTTTAAGTTATCTCTATACCCAATGTGGGGTGGAATTTATAAACCCAAGGTCAAGAATCCCGTGCTCTAGAGACTGAGCCAGCCTGGGGTCTCCCCCTTCCCTCCCACCCTCTCGCATTTGAATGAAGTACTCTCCTGTCAGTTCAGGGCAGATTGCAAATTTCATCCCCCTCTTTTTTTTCTTTTCTTTTTTTTTTTATGTCTCTTGAGAGGCAACATAGTATTTTGAAGAGATGAAGTTCTTCAGTCAA
The DNA here is from genome assembly GCF_004348235.1 of Phoca vitulina. Taxonomy (NCBI): domain Eukaryota; kingdom Metazoa; phylum Chordata; class Mammalia; order Carnivora; family Phocidae; genus Phoca; species Phoca vitulina. Next base: position 76,442,173 of record NW_022589707.1, read on the forward strand.
ACAGATACAGGTTTTCCACTCACTTCATGTATAATATTAGTAAACGGTTTACTTTTGAGCTTCCATTTTAACTACAGAGACAGAATGATTTCATACAGTTTTGTGATGAATAAATGTCTAAGGCAGCCATCATATATTGAGACCTGTTCTGAGCTAGTCACATTATAAATCCCTTCATTATCATTAATCCTTATAACAGCACTGAGGGGTAAGAGTTATTCTAGACCCTATTTGATCCAAGAGTACATCGATAAAATGTCTATTACAGGGTCCAGCTCAATAAATTGTGGTCGTGGTGATGGTAATCATAGTACTAGTCGTAGTTGCTGTTTTGACTATAGTCTTCTTACAGCCCTATGTTCCTAGTTTAACTGAAGAAATTTAAGGATGTAAAGAGGCAGCTAGTTTAGGGGACACAGGATTCAGACAGTCTGTTTCAGCATGGTCTGTGCCATTCAATATTACACCATATTGTGATGGTATTCTGAGATTTTAGATTTGCTAAATGCTTGTCACCATGCATAGAGGCATTTCATTCTTAATGGGACCCTATTTCCAAACTATATTTAAAAACAGTTTGGTGTTCATTTTCTTCTGAAATCATGCTGATATGTTACCTAAAAGGCACATTTGACCCTTAGTATATGGATTTCTATACACTTACATCAGGGAATCTTTTCAATGCCTTAGCTATCTACCTGGCTAATTCTTCAACTTAGTTTAGGTAGTTCTGGTTGCCTTGTTCTATGCATTGGGTTTGGTATAATAGCATATTCTCCATAAATTATATTTCTCAGGTGTAGTAACTGTATGGGTTATTTCTGTGCATCTTCTAAATTGCTCTTATTATTGCTAATGAAGATAATCTTAACATTTTAACTAATGATTCGTACAGTTTTACATCAGTCTTATTTTCATAAATCAAATTGTAGAAATAGAATATTACTATAAAATTTATAATCACATTACATGCCAATAGGTGTAACTATTTAGCAATATAAATTCAACAGGATCTGTTACTTCACATTTATTTTTATCCTGAGCTATGAATTTATTTGTAATTAATAAAAGGTTATGTTTCTACTTCAGGGAAATTTAAACTATAAAAGACAAGTTGGGGGGGGGACCACTGACATGTGATCCATTTTTCTGAATACTGTATATACCTAAATGTATTAAAATTCTCAGAATACTACTTACAAGTATATTATTTAGTGGGAAATGCAGGTTATTTACTAGTTTTACTTTATGTTTATTAGATAAGCAGTTAAGTATTGAGATTCCATAGAAAGCATAGCAGGGTACTGAGAATGGTGCAGGCCCTTAGGGATGCTGAAAAATAATAGATTTCTAAGAAGTAACTAGCAGTTTTTGTTTGCTCAGAATTCAGCAAGTACATTTAAAGGTCTGATTCATTTGAAATGCTCTAAATTAAATTAGAAAGTAACCTTTAGCAAAATGTGTATCATCCACTTTGCAGACTTCTGTATGAAAGTTTTACATGTATAAGAACCACTTTACATGATGATATTTTTTCTCCTTGTATTTCTCTTACAACTGTGAATACCCATGAAAATGAGCAACAGCATTAGTGTTACAGCTCGCCTTCAGAATATTCACTTAGTGCCAGCATGAGGTTTACACTGCCATTAAAACCATTGCAATTTTACAGTTTATGAAGCACTTCTTCAGACATTCTTCATCTTCACAGCAGCCCAATGGGGAGGCCAAGTGTAGTAGGCATTGGTCATTTCTGCTGGCCCAGCACCCCAAGACCCTTCCCTCCTGGGGAGAGCCCTGTGATGAGATGGATGGAAGGTAGAGCCCTGCCTCCCTCTCCCGAAGTTGAAGGAGAGCAGCCATTCTCCTGCCCTAATTTGGCAGCTCACAGGCTCCTCTGTGACTGAGGCTCAGCCAATGAGACAGCCCTGCCTGAGAGTTTTTCTGGAGATGAGCGAATCGGAGCTTCTGAGGAGAGACTGGGGCTCATTCCAGCCAAAGGGGTGGCAGGCAAGGGCTGTGCCCATGGCAATAGAATCAGCTGGGCTTTCAGAGTCTGGGACAGAGGCTACTTGCATGTTTGGACCAGACTCCTTTGTTTCAGCCCATTTTCCCCAAGATTTTTCAGCCTCTTCCCTCAACTAACCATCTCATTTCTTCTCAGCACATGCCTATAATGTTTAACTTAACTATAGTAGGTTTGGGTTATTGGCAACCCATAGGTATAACAAGAATCGCTATTCCCAATACAGAGATGAAGAAATTGAACCTCGGTGAGCTTAAGTCACTTCCTTGCATTGCAGTCGTCTGGAAAAGCCAAGTCTAGAACCCATGACTTCTAGTTCAGGGTTGTTTCTTTCACAGCACACTGTTTTCCCAGTGGCCTTCAGTGGCCTCTGCACATAGTGAGACGTGCTTCCTCCTCCTCTGTGCCTCCTTGATTGCAGTACTTAGTCCCATTTACGGTTCTAATGCTTACCTGCTTGATGTCAAGTGCACCCATCTTCCACCCTACACTGTTGAGCATCTGGAAGACAAGGATTGTTTTACAATCATCATTTTCTCTCAAACATATATTGGAGTGCCTGGGTGCAGAGTCAGTACTAAATAAAGATTGTAATGAATGAGTAGCAAATGAGTGCATAAATTATTCAATTAAATGACAACACCAATGTGGGCTTGAAGTTGATGCTAAAAGTATAACACTGATTTTAGAAAACACCACTATGTTCTTTACCAATCAAAATTATAAACTATAAACAATTCACCTTAAATATATAAAGATGCTCACTTAGTAAGCATTTATTCCATGCCTTCTATGTGTCAGGTGGTTATTACAGAGAGAAGTAAGAATTCGTCTCCTTCTTTAAGAAGTCTCACAGACTGATGGGAGAAACAAACATTCCATAGCTCAGATCATGGAGCTGTGGGGAAAAAGAGCTGTGATAATATGATTAGGGCAGCAGGCCCATTGTCAGCAGCCACTAACCTGGCCTGGCGATACCCCTCTGGGCAGGATGCTGTGCACATCAAGGGAAACAGCCAGAGCCCTTTGAAAAGCACAATATGCTTTGCCTTTCCAGAATGTTATGAGATGTGCTTAAAAAAAAAAAAAAGCTACATGGGGCTCCTGGGTGGCTTAGTCAGTTAAACATCTGACTCTTGGTTTCTGCTCAGGTCACATCTTGGGTTCCTGAGATGGAGCCTTGCCTATCCAGCTCCATGCTCAGTAGGGCATCTGTTTTTCTCCCTCTTCCTCTGTCCCTCCCCTCTGCTCGCACACTTTCAATCTCTCTCTCAAATAAATAAATAAATAAATCTTTTTTTTTAAAAGTTACCTGCACCCTCATTCAGACATAATTATCTTTAAAAAGGTTATAATCAAGGTTTATCAAATTTTAAAACTAATTTTGAAATTGCTTTCTACCATATGAGACTAATACATAAGACTATATTTTGGTTTGGCAAAAGGTGAGGATAAAGAGAAATCTATATCTTTATTTAAGCATTAAAGCCCAATATAGTAAAAGCAACAAATAAAGATATATATATATATATATATATATATATATATATATA
>NW_022589707.1:76445851-76530840 GCF_004348235.1 Phoca vitulina
ATATATATGCATGTGTGTAAATACACACATATGTAAGAAACAGGATACATATTTGTCATATAATTTCCATTCTTTACAAATTATGCACGCAGTAAGAGAAATATTTTACTCTATAATGTTTTGGTATCATTTGCAGACAATTACTACGGCACGCCAAAGCCTCCAGCAGAACCAGCACCATTATTATTAAATGTGACAGACCAGATACTTCCGGGAGCCACTCCAAGTGCTGAAGGAAAACGGAAGAGGAATAAATCAGTGAGCAACATGGAGAAAGCAAGTATAGAGCCTCCTGAGGAGGAGGAGGAAGAAAGGCCTGTGGTCAATGGAAATGGAGTAGTAGTAACACCAGGTTAGTCACATATATATATGATTATATTTACCTTCAGAAAGAGAAGATTATATTAAATGGAAAGGATGTAATTCTTGTATCCCTTTTATTAGTTTTAATTTTGATGTATCAAGCAATTAATTCAAGTTCCTCAATTTTTGGTTTCACTTACACAGTATTAATGGCAATATAATGAATGGTTTCTACATCTTAGAAAATGTTACACGTCATGAATATGATTGTGTAAAGGTCTGGGGTCTTTGCTGATTAATATTAGGTAATATCTATCCTTAGAAATCTTAGTATACTCGCGGTTCTGTAAAAAGAGGTTGTGTCATAAAAAAAAAGACGTTGTGTCATGTGATTTAGTTAACAACTTCAGTGAACACAGTCCTCAGAATGACTGGAGCTACACCATGTCTGTATATTTTTCTCTCCACCCTTACCATCTAATCTGGCAATGTGGAGAAAGCACCTTTTTTTAAAAATTTTTTTATTGTTATGTTAATCACCATACATTACATCATTAGTTTTTGATGTAGTGTTCCATGATTCATTGCTTGTGCATAACACCCAGTGCTCCATGCAGAATGTGCCCTCTTTAATACCCATCACCAGGCTAACCCATCCTCCCACCCCCCTCCCCTCTAGAACCCTCAGTTTGTTTTTCAGAGTCCATCATCTCTCATGGTTCCTCTCCCCCTCCGATTTCCCCCCCTTCCTTCTTCCCCTCCTGCTATCTTCTTCTTCTTCTTCTTCTTTTTTTAACATATATTGCATTATTTGTTTCAGAGGTATAGATCTGAGATTCAACAGTCTTGCACAATTCACAGCGCTCACCATGGCACATACCCTCCCCAATGTCTATCACCCAGCCACTCCATCCCTCCCACCCCCCCTTCTCCAGCAACCCTCAGTTTGTTTCCTGAGGTTAAGAATTCTTCATATCAGTGAGGTCATATGATACATGTCTTTCTCTGATTGACTTATTTTGCTCAGCATAACACCCTCCAGTTCCATCCACGTTGTTGCAAATGGCAAGATCTCATTCCTTTTGATGGCTGCATAATATTCCATTGTATATATATACCACATCTTCTTTATCCATTCATCTGTCGATGGACATCTTGGCTCTTTCCACAGTTTGGCTACTGGGGACGTTGCTGCTATAAACATCGGGGTGCACGTACCCGTTCGGATCCCTACATTTGTATCTTTGGGGTAAATACCCAGTAATGCAATTGCTGGATCGTAGGGTAGCTATATTTTCAACTTTTTGAGCAACCTTCATACTGTTTTCCAGAGTGGCTGCACCAGTTTGCATTCCCACCAACAGTGTAGGAGGGTTCCCCTTTCTCCGCATCCCCGCCAACATCTGTCGTTTCCTGACTTGTTAATTTTAGCCATTCTGACTGGTGTGAGGTGGTATCTCATTGAGGTTTTGATTTGGATTTCCCTGATGCCGAGTGATGTTCAGCACTTTTTCATGTGTCTGTTGGCCACTTGGATGTCTTCTTTGGAAAAATGTCTGTTCATGTCTTCTGCCCATTTCTTGATTGGATTATTTGTTCTTTGGGTGTTGAGTTTAAGAAGTTCTTTATAGATTTTGGATACTAGCCTTTTATCTGATACATCATTTGCAAATATCTTCTCCCATTCTGTCGGTTGTCTTTTGGTTTTGTTGACTGTTTCTTTTGCTGTGCAAAAGCTTTTTATCTCAATGAAGTCCCAATAGTTCATTTTTGCCCTTGCTTCCCTTGCCTTTGGCGATGTTTCTAGGAAGAAGTTGCTGCGGCTGAGGTCGAAGAGGTTGCTGCCTGTGTTCTCCTTTAGGATTTGGATGGACTCCTGTCTCACACTTAGGTCTTTCAACAATTTGGAGTCTATTTTTGTGTGTGGTGTAAGGAAATGGTCCAGTTTCATTCTTCTGCATGTGGCTGTCCAATTTTCCAACACCATTTATTGAAGAGACTGTCCTTTTCCCATTAGATATTCTTGCCTGCTTTGCCGAAGATTAGTTGACCGTAGAGTTGAGGGTCCATTTCTGGGCTCTCTGTTCTGTTCCATTGATCTATGTGTCTGTTTTGGTGCCAGTACCATACTGTCTTGATGATTCCAGCTTTGTAATAGAGCTGGAAGTCCGGAATTGTGATGCCGCCAGCTTTGCTGAGAAAGCACCTTTATACATTGACTTGGTGAAGGCACCCACCCTTGAACAAGGAAAAGACTTGTTATCTCTTTGATTTATAACCTATCATTTCACATATATAAAGAATATCAGGCAGATATAAAGTGTGTTTACACAACGTAAGGCTTTGCTATTATCTTGTGCTTATTACTAACAGAGTGCCAAATTTTTTATTACAATTATGAAAGATATTTTTCATTATGTTATTCATAACTAAATGTTAAAGCAAAAATATGTCATTCTTGTAGCCTCTAAGCTTGGAGTAAGTTTGCAAAGTTTTGTTTTAGTTATTTTTTAATAACAGCATATCAGTTGGCACTGAAAATCTAAGAACTATGTTAAAGCTCTTAAAAAAATGTTAACACATGCACTTTGCTTACGTATTATTCATAATATATTTCCTACAACTACTCTGATGTCTGTATTTTTAATTATCACTGTACTGTTTCTATAGTGACATAGTATTTGAATTTTCATGCTCAATTATTTTTATCAAAGTTTCGTAAGCTTGTTTTTTACCTTCCTTGTTCATAATACCTGCAAAAATGTCCTTCCTTGAACATAAGGAGACCAAAATCTAATCTGTGCCAATCAAGGTGTAAAACCCTAAAAGGGTTTCATCTTGATTACTCAGAGGAGGACAACCTCCTCCATTAATATAATGGTGAAAAATTTATACTCTGATCTTACCAGTCACTGATTTCTGGATACAAGTGCTAAAAATCACTATTGGTACATAATGTAACTTGTTTACTAAAGACCCTGTGCTGAGGTTCAAAAGGTAAAGAGCTGAATAAATGTATATGAGAGGAAAGCAATTTACAGGTTTACAGATAATTGTCAAGCAATTGGATACCTTTTCTTTTTTGATTCTGTAATGCTTTTGTCAAAATATTTAATTTTCATTATGGAATATGGATCCATTATGGAATAGATTTAAATTAAGTTGATAGCACATAGTTTTCTTAGTTATCTTTGATATGAGAAGCAAAATGATTCAGCCAAGTGGAAGCAATAATCACAAAAGAAGCAGAAGTTGGGGATCAAAGAGCAGTTACAGAGGTTTTTTTTTTACTGGTTAACACCTTATAGCTAAAAACATAAAATATTGTCCTTGGTTGGGCCTGAATCATTGGTCTCTATTTCATGTCTACTCTGTATAGGGCAAATCAAATGAAGCATTCTTGACCCACAGATTTGTAAACTAGAAATTTATTTAATTGGGGGTCATAATGAATCTAGAAAGCACTATTCCTTTCAATTCATACATATTAGACATAAGGAATTGGGATTTAGTTTGTGTGTGTGCTTGTTTGTTTTTGGCTAGGAAGTCTTAAGGACCCCAAGGAAAATGGATCAGTTTGCACTCTTCTTAACCAGCCCTAACAGTGTGTCTGTTCCTGGACCTCTCAGCCTGAGGACTGTAGAAAACAACTGCCCAGGCAAACTCTGGGATGCCTGGATGCTCAATAGATGCCACAAATGCTTACAGATGCTTCCAGTGGCTCTGTAAGCCTGACTGGGCAAATGGCCCTTATGCAGTCTTGTTCTTTCCCTTGTGGCAGATGAGAGACATGTAAATTAGGCAGCTCTTCACCTAGTGTTCAAAGATGGAGGAAACAGCCCCAAACCAGAAATTGGTCTGTCATTCCTTATTAGAAATCTTTGTTTTTCTTTATGTTTATCCAACAGAAATTTTAGGATTCACTTTGCCTCCCTCTCATATACATTCACTCAGCTCTTCACCCTTTGAACCTCGACACATATTTTTTTCTAGCTGAGGGTCTTTATCCTGCCTTTGTTTTTCTTCCCATACTCCGTCACCAGATATAAGACACTTCCAACAATATTGAGAAAATTGTTGCTTAAATTTTAGTTACTGCCTTGTACCAACTAGGAGCCTATAATACTAATTAATAACAGACTTCAATTCAGACCATACATAGTATAATCGATGTGGTGCATTTAGAGAGTTGAGGAAAGCTTACTGAGGTAATTTTATTCCATTACATAAAAATACTGATAATAATGATAATAAATAATGTAAAAAATAACTTCTTTTGGATGCTTACCATGTGCTAGGAACTCCCTAACTTCATTATGTGTACTAGTTCACTTAATTCTCTTAACGGATTTTACAGGCTAGGTACTATTTCATAGATTAGGACACTGAGATACACTACAGGTAAGTAATTTGCCCAGTAACCAGCATTTATATATAGGAAGTATCGATCCAGAACCCATGTTCTTAGCTGCAATGCTATCTGGAGTCTTACAGCACCAAATAGAAGCATAAATACGTTTCTCAGCAACATGTATACACATGACCACTATTTCACTTGTACCCCTTTAAAAGAGACATTATAAGCTTCTACCTACCGAAAGTTTCTTATTTCTTTCATTTCTGGAAATCATATGCAACTCAACTTACATGGCTATGTGGATATAAAAAAAATTCCTATTTTTTAAATAATATTCTGTATTTAAGGATTAAACCTACCTCTTTATACTTTATACTTTACTGAAATGAATTATTTTCTTCATGTAAATAGATTTTAGAGGAGTCCTCGATTTACTCCTATTACTCATTTTCTTCATCTTTTCTCCTTTCAACTTAGAACTACACATTCCTTTTACTTTCAGGCCATATTTATGTAAAGTTGGTGACCACCTTTAAATATATAATTTCTATATGAAGTGCTACTAACATTGTCCATGATTATCCACATATTTTATGTGAACTGCTTAATGTTAGGTTCCCTTTTTTGCTCAAAATTACATCAGACAGATGGATTTAGCCCATATCACCAAGAAAAGCCATAGAATGATCTTTCAGTGTCTCAGATCAGAAATGTTTCTCTCTCTGACACGTTACTTTGGTGATAGAAGTCAATATAGTTCTATCCTTAGAAATGTAGTTCGATTCTTGTTGATACTGAAAGCTACAAAAATAAAAATGAAGATAAAGTAAATAATGGCAACTCTCTGTTAATGAGTGCATAAGATGGGCTCGACATATAGTACATAAATTCTCTTATTCCATAATCATAGTATGATTGCTTAACAAAGAATATGCTGAAGTTTAGCTTAAGGTACTTAACTAAGGTGATAGTTAATTTAGTAACAGAATCGAGATCTGAGCCCGGGAATACCTGAATTCATCCCCTTTCCACCAACTTTCTCTGGGCTGTTAACCATGCTGAGGACAAAATGATGCCTGACCTCCATAAGGATGAAATAGCCTTACATCATCTTAGAGAATCTGTCTTTAAACTGGTATTTAAAATTCATATCCCCAGGAAACCTTTCCGTGACATTAACCTCACCTATACTTAAACGTCTTTATCTTGTGGCATCCAGCCCTGTAGCTTCAAATACTGTAGATTTACCCGCAGCCTTCACTTTTCTCTTACGTTCCAGGGCCGTATTTCAAACTGGACTGCCCCTCCTAAGCATTCCTATAGCAACTTAAATGCAACATTCCACTTCACAAGCAAATCAACTCATAAAGGCCTTTACTTGATTTTTCAAATTCTGCTTTTCACCCAGATACCTCAGAGTTCTTTGATACTTCTTTCCCCCAGCCTTGCTTTATAATATTGGATATAAAAGATCACTAGGCCTGTAGTTTTAATCTCTTTTTTCCAAATGTCATCGTCCTAGATTACTGCTTTATCACCTCATTTGTGGACCACAATCCCCTAAGGGATCTAATTCCTCCAGGCTCCATCCCTATCAAATTGCCTGTTATTCTTCCATCAATTAAAGATTCTTTTTTTTTTTTTTTAAAGATTTTATTTATTTATCTGAGAGAGAGAATGGGAGACAGAGAGCATGAGAGGGGAAGGGTCAGAGGGAGAAGCAGACTCCCCGCTGAGCAGGGAGCCCGATGTGGGACTCCATCCCGGGACTCCAGAATCATGACCTGAGCTGAAGGCAGTTGCTTAACCAACTGAGCCACCCAGGCGCCCAAAGATTCTTTTTTTTTTTAAAACAAGTTTGTCATTCATTTATTACATAAATCCATACAAATAGATGTACATTTAAGATCATGTGGGGGTGATTTTAAAATATATCCACAAATTCTTTCATATTTCCCCCTTCAGGAGGTAGAGTTTAATTCCCCTCCCCTTGAGTATGGGCTATACTTAGTGACTCACTTCTCTCTCTCTCTCTCTCTTTTTTTTTTTTTATGTTCAGTTAGCCTAAAGATTCTTGAACCAGAACTTGATCATGTAATTATCCTTCCCAAAACTTGGATGGGCTTCCATTTCTACTGCTCCAAACTCCTTGGGCAACCCCTCAGGTCCTCCCACATTTGACCGCAACGTCTCTGTTAGCTTTGGCCTCCATGACTCCCCCATCTCTTCTCTCATCTGCATCCCATACTCATAAAACACCTCTACCTGTTTGATAAGGCCTTCTCCATATTGTAACCTCCTATTCTTTTAGTCAGAATTCAATAAAAAATGTTGATATTCCCAAGAAATCACTTGTTGACTCCCATAATAAAAAGTTGAAACTGTCCATCTCTGAATTATTGAAGTACAATTTTACACTCTTCATTCATTTGGAAGATATTGATTAGCCTGGTACTTGTAGCTGACTTTTCATAATGTGCATGTCTGGCATCCCCACATATATTGTAAACATTGCTAGGACAAGGGCTACTTTTACTTTTTTGTTTACCCATGTCAGTGATTAGTTAGATCTTCAAATATTTGAAGAACTTGTAAATCTGTATTTTTTTAGTCAACCAAACCTCTAGAGAATGTCAGAGTTTTACATGATTAGTATTTCATGCTCATTTTACACTGTTCAGTGTCTTCCTCATGCATTGCTTCTAAGTTTGAAAGATATGACATTCCTGATCTTATGTTCCTGCAAAAGTTATATGAGAACTAAAGAAAATTATGTAGAATTATATTTGAAAATGTATATTCTTAGAGATGAGAATTATTCACTTTCTCTGTGAAAATACCAAAAATAGGTGGATGTTGAATCACTATATTGTACACCCAAAACTAATATAACACTGTAGGTTAACTATGCCAGAATTAAAATAAAATACAGAATAGGTGGATAATAAGTAGATAGTTTTTTGTTTTGTTTTGTTTTGTTTTTAAGATTGAACTTTTTTGAAGAAAAGAAAATCCTGTAAACCACAGTAACTGGGTTAAGCTTTCTTGGATTTCTTTTATTCCATGAATTATCTGCTAAACTTTTCCGGAAAGTAATTCACTATTATATTGTAACTTCCCCTCACTAGCTATTAGTAAGCCTAGTGCAAGGAATTAGAAATGCACATATATTTTAAAGGCAGCTAACTCTCTCTGTTAATACACACACACACACAATGCCAGGAGGAACAGGGCCCGTGAGAGCTACCTTCACCAACAAAGGGAATACAGTATGTGTACACAGAGCTGCCTTCTCCAGGCCCCCAAGCCCTCAATTAGTGCGAATGAACTGCCTCTCCCAGAGAGCAAACAGAGTGTCCCTTATGTGGTCACCGAGTGTCCTCAGCAATGATCTCAGTTCACCATTAGGGACCCGCATCCAGGTCCTGTGCTGCTTGGCACGCTGACTGTGCATGTACCATCAGTCCTGGTTCTGTGAATGAGGTCCTGTCACTGTCAAAAGAATTATGTCCTCCATAGTGAATCTCGCTGTTTTCCTGTGAATAATAGCCCACTCTGAAACCACCCCAGTGCCTATCCCCTGCTTATTTTTGTGTGGGTTCACAGAGACTGTGATCTGTGTATCCACTCAGATCTTTATCTTTTTCTTCTTTTCTTTCTTTCTTTCTTTTTTTTCTGGGCGGGGGGGAGGCTTAATTTTATGATCTTGTTCCCAAACACTGTACTAGGTTTTATCTTTCCATCAGATGGGGCAAATTCTGGGGACTATTTTAAGTTAACCTTCTAAAATTAGACATTCCATTTATAAGTCAGGGGCATCTTTTCTTAAAATGATTATTTAAAAGTTAGAAGCGCCCTGATTGTCAAATGTTCTGAGTATCTGGGTGTGATTATAAAGTAATAAGATAGTCATTTTAGAGCTCCTGCTTATGAACTACAGTAGTAATTGTAAATACAGCATTGGGGAAAAGTTGAAATCATGATTAGTTTCATGAATATCACTTCAAGTCAAGGCCAACTCACTTTGCTGTTAAACTAAAAGCGATGCATTATTTGAACCTCTTCATGCCCTCACACTGATTCAGCATGTTGGGGATCTTGCCCTCAACCTGTGTGGAGAGTGTTTTTCTACTTCTCTGAGGGTTTGTATGATGTGTGTTAAGAGAAAGATTTGATACACGAATGAGGAATTCGGAGCAAGAACAACCAGGGCAACACTCGGGCTTGTACAGTGCTTGCAGAGAGCCTGAGGACTGGTGGCCGTGTTTCAGTGTTTTCAGGTTCTCCAGGCATCCTTAGAGCTTAATCGTATTTCTAGTCATAGCCATCCATTCTTTCTAGGTCTGATTTTCACTCTGTGTTCCATTACCTTGTCTCATATTTCTCCTCATAAGAAGAGATTGTAATTGCAGTGTGAAATCTCAGCTACTTTATTGCCAGACAAAGAGTGCTCTAGTTATTTCTGGCTGAGGGCTGGACTTTGTTCTTGAAGAGAGAGGGAAGGTCTCTGTGCACACTCATTCCTTCGACAGAGCTCCATTGCTGGGAAGAGCACCTCATTTTTTCCTCCTAATTGACTTCTTGCTCTCATCAAACAATACCTTGATTCCAATTTGGCCCCAGAGAATAGCACTTGAATTATCAAGATCAAAATGAAATAAAGTCTTCTTTTTTTCCTCTTTCACACCCTTTGATGTTCATAAAACTTCGCAAGGCGATGTTATGTTTTATATAGCACTAGTCTCCTGGAATTTTTTCAGAATTTTGAAAGCAAGATCTAAAAGATATTGCACATTTATGTCCTGTATTTCACTTTGTATCTTGCTTTGGTCTTTGAATATTTTCAATACTTATATCAGTTTCTCTTACCCCAAAGTTAGTTGAGGGTTTGGGGGACTTGTTTCTATATGATAAACATCTTTCAAATGTATTACATTATTAAAATCATTTCACATATACAGTTTCAAAGCTATGAGGATTCATTTTATTGCCATTATTCCAGTCTACTTTTATTAAAATGTGAAAAAAATATTGCAGAAAGAAGAAAATATGCTAATCAAGGCAGCTCTTCTCCCCTGTTGATGGGAAATAATTCCCTCTACTAATCTTCCTAGTGAGTCTTTACAATTTAGTTTTTTATATCTTGGATTTTTTTTTTTTCCTTGTCATCTTCTACTCATAGTCCTTGACTCTTCTATTTTCCTAATTTCACATTTTGTTCTGTTAGTGCTCCAAAGATCCTATAACCAACTGAGGGTTTCAGATAGAGATGAAAAATAATTTTGAGGTATCAAATATGATTTGTTAGTAATTCACATTTTCCTGGCTAGCTCCCCTGAATGGATGAGATGCAATTTGCTTACAAATACTACAGATAGAAAATCATTTCTTTACAGGACTGGGAATTTCTGCTTCCTCAACTGATATATCGTTTCAAAAATCAGAAGCATAGTTAATTGCTACCCTAACTTTCCCTAATTCTAATATTTTATTCTAGGTTTATTTTTTATATTATCTAAATATCTATATCTATATCTATAAGTTTTATATATATAAATTGCCACTGTGTCTAAGGGCCACCCCTCCTCATTCACATACCTTATAGGAAAAGAACTTATATGCACTGTTGGTGAGAATGCAAACTGCTGCAACCACTGCAGAAGGCAGTATGGAGTTTCCTCAAAAAGTTACAAATAGAACGACCCTATGACCCAGCAATTGCACTACTAGTTATTTACCAAAAGAATACAAAAACACTAATTCGAAGGGACACATGCACCCCAATGTATATAGCGGCATTATCTACAATAGCCAAATTATGGAGACAGCCCAAATGTCCATCAACTGATGATTGAATAAAAAAGATGTGGTATACATATACAATGGAATATTCCTCAGCCATAAAAAAGAATGAAATCTTGCCATTTGCAACGAGATGGATGAAGATAGAGAATATAACGCTAAGCAGAGTAAGTCAGTCAGAGAAAGACAAATACCATATGATTTCACTCATACGTGGAATTTAAGAAACAAACAAACAAAGGGGGGGAGAAAAAGGAGAGGGAGCAAACCAGGAAGCAGACTTTTTTTTTTTTTTTAAGATTTTATTAATTTATTTGACAGAGAGAAAGAGAACACAAGTAGGCAGAGGGCAGGCAGAGGGAGAGGGAGAAGCAGGCTCCCAGGACCCTAGGATCATGACCTGAGCCGAAGGCAGACACTTAATCGACTGAGCCACCCAGGCACCCCCCAGGAAACAGACTTTTAACTATAGAGAACAAACTGATGGTTACCAGAGGGGAGGTGGGTGGGGGGATGGGTTCACTTGTTGTGATGAGCACCAGGTGTTGTATGGATGTGTTGAATCACTACATTGTATACTTGAAAATAATATTACACTGTATGTTAACGAACTGGAATTTAAGTGAAAACAACAAAAAAAAGAACTTATGTAATGCATTGTTTTTAGAATTTAGAAACACTTTTAGCAGAACTAAGTAAAACAAACAAACAAACAAAAAAAACCACTACCTAAAAGTCAGTAATCAGTGTATATAGAACTATCTCTGAAGAAGCAGAGAAGTAATCATCTTTGCTAACTGGATTGCTGCAGCACTGGGAGTAGAAACAGGAGGGAAACCTACTTTGCACTGTATTTTCCCTTTGTACTTTTGGATTTCGTCCATGTGCATATTTTAGCACATCAAAAAAGTAGTTGGTTTTTTAAATGATAAGCAAAAATTCACTAATCATTCAATGTCAAACATTTTAGCACCCATATAATTCCTGTTTTTATTTTAGAAGTTTTTGGAAAATTGGTGAGAGCACTCTGTTAGCAATAAGCTATCATCTGGACCTCTTTTAATCAACTGGCTACATAGAATGCAGGTGACCACTGCATGACTGCTTCCTTTCTGAAGACGGAATACCCTCCACTTTTCACTATAGGATATAATCTATAGTATGGCCATAATAGAAAATCAATTGCAACGATATTTTTCTCTTGTTTAAAAGTCAGCCCTGAAATGTTCATTCATGTACAAGACCCTGGGGTTCAAATTTTAACTAACAACTTCAGCTTCTAGAAGTGAAGTGAGGATCATGCTCTGGCAGCCCCCACCCCCACGAAAATAACAGTAAGATCTTGGATCAGTGTAACAAACATGCTTTTTGATGAGGTTACTGAGTTGGCAAGAAAGCAGGAGAAATCTTCAAGCCCCAGCCCATCTACTGCCATGGTTCCTACCACAAATGAGCAGAAACCAAAGTGGGGAGGAATCTGTTATAAACAGACTTGAAAGCCAAGGTTGCCCTGGGAATATATGAGGATACTAAGCCTTGGGCTAGTATAAAATTGGGAAGCCAAGTCTCTGATTCTGCGTTAAGTCTGTACCCTCAGTGGAGCCAAAGCGTTGCCGAGCTGATAGCTCAGTAGCAGCCCCTCATGCCCAGCAAGGTCAAATGCAAAACTCTGCAGGAGATAATACAGAACTTGAAAAAAAAGTGTGGATTATTATCTGAGGATTATTTTCCCTCTTTTAAATCACTTAACACCCAAACATGTCTCAACGGAGGAAGAAAAACTCAATTTATGTGAACACTTTTTAAAAAGGAACTGTTAGCTTCATGTGTATCTCTCTCTCTCTCTTTTTTAGTAATTGTATTTAAAAAAAATCTAATATCGGGCGCCTGGGTGGCTCAGTTGGTTAAGCGACTGCCTTCGGCTCAGGTCATGATCCTGGAGTCCCGGGATCGAGTCCCGCATCGGGCTCCCTGCTCGGCAGGGAGTCTGCTTCTCCCTCTGACCCTCCTCCCTCTCATGCTCTCTGTCTCTCATTCTCTCTCTCAAATAAATAAATAAAATCTTTAAAAAAAAAAAAAAATCTAATATCTTTGAAATTATGCAAACTTGACCACACTTCTTTTTTCTGTCAAGAGTGATCATTTAGGTTGCTTGACTGATTTCACTATGCAATTTATTTAGTATTTTAAGTAATAGAATTCACCGATAATAATATGTGACATTTACTGAACACCTACTATGTTTTAATAGTTTACTGCTCTAAGCAATTTCTATGCATGTCATATCTAATGCTTATAGGTAGGTGATATTATTATTCCGGTCATACAGTTAAGGAAATTGAGGGTTTAAATACCTTGCTCAACATCATACTGTAAAGAACAGATTCAAACCCAGGCAGTCTGATACCAGCCTTAGCGATTATGTTCTATTGCTTCTTGTGGAGTGTGTTTGCTCTGTTACCTGAGAATCGCTAAACAGAAAGCAAAAGAAAAAAATTATCTCAAATTATTCCTATTCTCTTTTCTTATTAGGTACAAATATGTTCCTCATTTTTTTTCCCCCTGTTAAATGTTCTCTAGCCATGCTTCTTTCCAAAGAAATAATATGAGTACAGGAGAAAAAAATTATTAGATTTATTAAAATTTGTCACGTAGCCATTAGAAATACAAATCACAGAGCTCTCACAAGGTAAAACAAATTTTGGAAATTCAAATTTTATGACTGTTCAAGAAATAAAATCAACAATTTCCTGTCTAGCTTAAAAACATTATTTTCCCTCATTTTGAAGGTTGGCAATTACAGAAGGCTAAACATTAACTACATGTATAGACCATGTCAAGTGAAAATATGGATAAGGTATAAAACAGGCATTCTTCTTGAAATGGTTTTATCTTGGTTTGTGATTATTCTTTAATAAAACTGAGTGGGAACATTCAAAGCCACGGCATTCTGATTTATCCTTAGTCTTCTGTCCGAAAGGCAATCTGTTGCCTTTGTAAGCAAATGAAATGGCAACCATACAGATTGTTCTATATCAAAACCTTAGACTGGACCAGAGCCATAGGATTTATGCGAGCTGGACTGAATGCAAAAATGCATACATTTAATTCTCTTCCAATTAAATGGCTTTCAGTCCCTCTACTATGTACACAGATCTTTGAGTTCTTCTGAATTCCTTATGGGAAGAAGAAAAGGATTTGCTAAATCTAACAAAATACCATTAGGGTAGGAGAGATGGAAAAAATTATTTCTTAATTCTTCACAACAGTAAAAGTGTACATAAAATGTGTTTTTTATAGGTCCTCATTTATAAGAATGTACATTGTCAATGTCTATTTTATGTCTCAGTGTTGCTGTAGAGTTTCTAGGAAATTCAACAGTTCTTGTCAAAGAGAAATTTTTTTCATCATTGCCATTCTTTAAAAAAGAGGTGTTCCTTCTTTATTGAAATATTCTTTGATTCTATTGTTTGTGAAACAAAACAAAACATGCCTTGTTCTTGTTTGCAAGGCATCTAAGTGACCTAGAAATGCACAATGAAATGCTCAAAAATACCAGTGTTTGATAAAGTCTGTTCACTTCAGCAGCAAGCATCTTAGGAAAAAAAATTACATTTACATATCCAAAAAATTCATGTTTAGATTTAACAATAAAGTCATGCTGAAAAATATGTCTTGGAAGGCAAAAAGGGCAGTTCTACATGACTACTTCTTTTTTTTTTTTTTAATTTTATTTATTTATTTGACAGAGAGGTAACACAGTGAGAGAGGGAACACAAGCCGGGGGAGTGGGAGAGGGAGAAGGAGGCTTCCCGCGGAGCAGGGAGCCCGATGCAGGGCTTGATCCCAGGACCCTGGGACCATGACCTGAGCCAAAGGCAGATGCTTAATGACTGAGCCACCCAGGTGCCCCGCTACATGACTACTTCTAATCAAGAAATAGCTTCCCACCACTATAAAACTAAACATATGCATGGATTATTTGGTTCCTTCTTAGTCAAAACTTAAATAGTCTAGGTCTTCTCAAACTACAGATCTTACACAAATGAGATTTGTGTGAGGGCACATTTGTACCCATGCTCGTCTAAGCTGAACTCCATGAGAGGAGAGGAGTGCTAACACGTGCACCCTTGGTTGGCATGTAAGATCTGTTCTTTCCCATCCTTTTATTACTAAAAATCAGCTTGGGTGGTGTATCCAGATAATGGAGTATTTTTCATTGCTAAGAAGAAAGGAGCTATAAGCCATTAAAATACATTGGATAGACTTAAATGCATATTGAAGTGAAAGAAGCCAATCTGAAAATGTCTATACCATATGACATTCCAGATAAGGCAAAACTATGGAGACAGTAAAAACATCACTGTGGTTGCCAGGAGTTAGAGGGGAGGGCAGGATGAATTGGCAGAGCATGGAGGATTTTTAGAGCAGTGAGACTTTGTATGATATTATAATGGTGGATACATGTCATTATACATTTGTCTGAACCCATAAAATATATCACCCAGGGTGAATCGTAATTTAATCTATGGTCTTTGGATGATAATTCAAAGACTATGCATGGGGGTGGGCAAGGAGCCTATGGGGAATCTCTGCACCTTTCTCTTAATTTTGCTGTAAACTTAAAATTACTCTAAAAACTAATCTATTAAAAAAATCTATTCTGTTCTTAATGGGTACATTCTCAGTTACTTATACCCAACATATCTGATTAAAAAAAATAATAAGCCTCATACAAAAGAAAGGCATAATCATATTATCCAAAATGTAGCAAAGTTATCTTCTATTTTCCTTATTAAGCAGGGAAACTATTATGATGTAGTAGGAATGCTCAGTGAATTGTAAGCTGAACACGCCTAATATACTATGTAATTAGTTGAATTGTGCTCCCCCTCCCACAATTTATATATTGGAATCCAAACCACCAGCATCTCAGAATGCAAACGTATTTGGAAATAGGGTCATTGTAGATGTAATTAGTTAAGATGAAGTCATACTGGAGTAGGGTAGGCCCCTGATCCAGTATGACTGGTGTCCTTATAAAAAGGTGAAATTGGGACACAGACATGTACACAGTAAGAATGCTATATGAAGGTTGGAGTTATGCTACCATAAACCAAGTAACTACCGGAAGCTAGCAGAGAGGTCTGGAATAGAGCCTTCTCTAGTGCCTCCAGAGGGATCATGGCCCTGTCAAACCCTTAATCTAGGATATCTAGTCTCCAGAACTGTGAGATAATACATTTCTACCATGTAAGCCATCCAGTTTGTGGTATTTGTTACGACAGCCCTAGCAAACTAATATGTACCATTTGGACCACATTCTCTTTGGCCCACTGCCCAGCCTAGTGCCTGACACTTAGTAGGGTCTCAACAAATATTTACTAAATTAATTAATACCACTGTCTTAGTAATAGAGGAAACACAATGCCAGTTCCTTCTCCAGCTGGGTGCTCAATGTTGGAATTCCTCAGACAGCTCCCTTAGATATCCTTATTTCCATGTGCTATATTCCCATCCTAGAAATTTGTATATAACTCTTTTGTGCCGTTGAGTATCACTTAATAAATCATTACGATAGTACTCTGTAGAGTTACCCAGAGTTGGGGGGAGACACTTCCTCTCTACCCACCATGTTGTCTTGCATGTCAAAGAAAATACTTAATTTGAACTCCACTGGCACCTTAACTTACTCTGCTCAGAAGAGGTGGAGTGACTTACCTGACTGATGCATCTTAAAGGATATCTGGGCCTGCTTAGCTCAACTCCTCTTTTCCTTCCTTTTGATGTTCTACATTCCTCTTCTGAGAATAGGTTCTGCCCCTGAGTGGGAAGCCTGCCCTGGTTCCATGCTGCCTGTGGGTACTTTGGCATGATTCTGGGTCTTACCAGAAGTCCTTGGCTCTCACCATAAACTGCATCCCTAGATTAGCCTTTACGAATAGTGAATGTGAGACTGTTTTGGTTGTCTATTTGCCTTACTCATTTTTTCCCTCTTATTTTGTTCAGGTAGAGAAAGCAGGTGATACTTATTACTTCCTATCAAGCCAGTTCACAATAGCCTGATAAAATTGTTTTTCTCTCCCCCATTAAGCTCTTGTCAAGTATCGTGCATATCGTAGCTATTAAATTCCTGTTTGCTAATGTAATGATTGATCCATTAAATAAGAATAAAGGAATGAATGAATGAATAAACAAATGTTAAACAAACTGAGAGAACTTGGCACCATAATCTGGGCACGTCATTATATAACTAAGACATCTCCAAAGACTCTAGACTTTAGTCAAAGAAAAAAGTGTATCTGTTCATAGCTAAGCTTCTTGAATGAATTCTCTGTCAGTATATTATATATTTTCTTTTCATTCATTCTTTAATCCATTCCAACCTGGCTTCCCCACCCACCATTCTACTATAACTACTACCATAACTGGTAGCTAATATCACCAGTGATCTTCATGTCCTTAATTTCAGTAGATTTTATGCCCTTATCTTGCTGGACAATTTAGAAGCTTTGGCCACAGGTAGTAAATGTTTCCTCCTCATTGCTCTTTGCTTGGTTTTAATGGCATGAGGATCGACTGATTTTCCTATTACTTCCCTGGCTGCTGTTTCCTAATCATTCTCTCACTGACCGTTAAATGTGGGAATTCCTCAGACAGCTGCTCTAGGGATCCTAGTTCCTACTTGCTGCACTGTCTCTCTAGGCAATTTCATTCACTCCTCTGGCTTCAATTATAATGCAGTCTAGCTATATACTGTTGTCTCTCGAATTGATTCTCTCCAGCCAAGAACTCTCTGACATGACATCTCCATTGTGAGTTTGGCATGGAACTCTGTCTCAGTGTGCCCAAAACTATGCCCATACTCTCCCTGACCCCCCGCACAGTCCTGATCCTTCTCTCATATTTCCTATCTCAGTGTATGGCTTTGCCACCCACCAGGTTTACCATGATGTCTAAATATTTTTTCAATCCACTTCTTTCCATGCCCGTGCCACCATCATCTCTTGTCTAGAACACACAAATAACTTCCCACAGACCTCTAAATATCTACTCTTGCCATTCTCAAACCCCCAGAACAGGGGATCTTCATAGAGAATGAAAATCTAATTGTGTCATCTCCTTGATTAAGATACATCAATGCCCTCTCGTTGCTTTTAGGATACAGTCCCGAATTCTGAGCATGCCTTCTAAGGCCTTGCCTAATTTGGTCCTTATCTATTTTTTCTCCATTACCTTCCTCTGAAAAAAGTCTCTTGACTTCTTTTTCATGTTTCAGGTTGTAGTACATTGGGAAAAAAGGGCTTTCCTTGACTCTTTATATAAAATTAAGTGAATGCATATGCATTATATCCCAGCTTTCACTGGGAAAGCATTCATTACACTTAAACTTGTTTAAAGATTACACATCCTGACATATTTTGAGGTCTGCGAGAGCAGGGATCATGCCCGTCTTATTCATTTTTCTGTTCTCAGTCCCTGACAACAATTGAGTGCTTAATAAATATTGATTAAATGAATATTGAATGATGAATATTTCAGAACATGACTTTGCATTTTAACTTTTCAAATGCAACGTGACATTTGGAAATACCTGAGAACAGTGTATTTTGTGCATTGGTAATTACTTGTAATAAGGTACAGCAATAAGAATCTAAAGGGAGCTATGGTACCTTTTTTTTGCTGCTTCTTTCCTACACATTTACAAAGGTCAATTCTGTATGAGGGATCAACTGGAAGACTACATCAATAAGGGGCCGTATTCTTTTTAAAAAAAGTGTTCTTTGCCCTTAAAGGGCAAAACTATGAAAGCTTGTAATGTATTCTTGTGCTTCCTAATTCCTAAAGGTACCTTAATATGGCCCTCAGAGATTGATGCACATAGGGAAAACATTGATCTAAGCAATTGATTGAGACAAATTTGGCATTCTACTTTAACTCATTGTAAATTACTGTTATTAATTTTTAAAGTTATAAAAATAATAGGTAGCCAGTGAATGCAAAGATAACATAAAGAAAACTTCTCCCACCCCATTTAATTTACTATCCTTAAGGAATCAAAGTTGACAATCTATTGTACACCTTCCATCCTGTTTGCATGCTCATATATACAAAATTATATGTATATATCTAAGGGAACTCGGTGTTTGCTTATTTTTAAAAAATAGGATTAACAATATATGTTCTCTGCAACTTGGATTACTCTTTGAATAGTAATAATGAATGTCTTTTCCAACTCAATAGATACACACTTAATTCGCTGTTTTTAAACTGTAGCTTTCCATGGTAATGATAATCACAATTTTCTTAATCGTATTCTCATTGATAGGCATTCAAACCATTTTCAGGGCTTTCTTACTACAAATACTGCTATGCATATTGTTATATATGTATTCTTATACCACACTACCTTTATTTCTAGAGGATACAGTCTCAAAGTGGGATTACTGAGTCAAAGAATATGTGCATTTGTATATTTATATTTTTCATGTTAATAGCTATTGATTATGTTTCCAAATGATTGTACAATTTCATATTTTTAAGTTGGCTGTCCTATCCTCACACTGGCATCTGTCAGTAGGACTCTCGTTCCAGTTTCTGGGTTAAACTGTCTCTACTACACCTTCTGCTATGAGGAAGCCATAGTGACCCACTGCAGGTCTACTGGTTCTCTACTCTTAGTTACTTTCCAAGTCTCCCACTGGGGCATAGTTGGACTTTTAGATGACATCCATAGCACAAGGGAGTCTTGGAAGTGGTATTTGCCAATTTTTTTAAAGATTTTATTTTTTTTTTTTATTTTAGATAGAGAGTGTGAGTAGGGGAGTGGGACAGAAGGAGAGGGAGATAATCTCAAGCAGACTCTATACTGAACGTGGAGCCCAACCCACGGCTCGATCTCACGACTGAGATCATGACCTGAGCTGAAACCAAGAGTTGGATGCTTAACTGACTGAGCCACCCAAGTGCCCCTTACTCACAGTCTATCTGTTCTGACCCTCCAGTGGAGATTTGAGGCTACTCTGCAGGAAACATTTCTCCCAAAGTTGTAAACTAAAGTAATTCATAGTTCTCCCTTCCTTTGGACTCCCTTCACCTTTTCTTTGGTTTCCCTTTTCTTACCACAACCACATCATACTCCAGACCAAAACCTAAAGATAGTGGTGCTGAATCCCTGAAAGAACCAGGCAGTGTCTTAAACCTGAACATTTCCCCTTTAAATTTCTCTCCAATCATACCATCTTACCTTGCAGGAACTTACTCTATATTATATCTTTCTTTTTATTTACCCCAAACATGTTTCTTTCTCTAGATGGCGCCCACTCTACTCTTTGACAACAAATATGACTCATGGTCTATATTTAGTGGTAGAAAAGCGAAATGGGAAGAAAAAGAAATTCCAAGTAGTTCAGAGAGAGTATACATTAGAGGATATTTCAAAAATATCCCTATTATACAATTACATTACATCTACACCTTGACCAAAATACTTGCCCAATAATCTAATCCCATGAAAAGATAGCCTTTAAAATTATCTCATTTACCCACTCCCTGTTGTACCCCTATTAGACCTTTAAAATGTCTTTATTTCCCTGCCTTTTCTCCACCCTCTAGAACCTGAGCTTAACCAAGATATAGTTTAAAACCGATGCTGTTATTAGATTTTCCATATAATGTTTTCTTCTCTTTCAAGAATTTGTCTTTAACACGTATTATGCATTTCCAGAAATGTGATCATCCTCCATTGACATTTAGGTATATCATGCAGGATACTTCTTCTTAATTTTTATTTTCTCCTTTTCTCTTCCTATTTTGTTGTATCTGCTCTGATTCAATTGCTGTGAAATGGTTAGAGTAATTCCTCAAACGTTGTCCTCAAGTAGGATGCATGGGTAATATATACTCAGAACTTCTGTTGTTTAAAGTGACTTTCTTTTGCCCAGATAGAGGAATAATATTTTAGTAGAGTTAAGTTCTTGAGTTGCTGATGTAGCACATTGTTACAATCATGACTAAAAAGGCAAATCTCTATGTGATGTTACTGTTGAGTTAGAAAATAATCTACCTATCATGAAAAATGCTTACTCTCTTCTTTCAAGACCTCTTTTTTTCCCCTCAAGTTACTACAGATGTTACTTTATTGTCTTCGAGCTTAGAGTATCACAGATGAAAGATCTCATGTTCTTCTGTTCCTCTTTTCTTTGCAAGTAATCATATTTCTTCAGTGCAGGAGCTTCTAGAGTTGCTTTTTAATATTGGAGTTTGGAAATTTTACTTAGATGTGTTTAGGAGTCTATATGCTTCATTAATCTGGTGTCAGATTCAGTGAACCATTTCAGTCTGCAAACTCAAGTGTTTCTTCATCTTAGGTAAATTTTCTTCTATTTTTTTTGGTTGTTGTTGTTGCTGTTGAGTTATTATTTCTTTTCTATGTGTTCCTTTCCTCATTCTGGAGCTCATGCTATTTACATGTTGGGACTCTTGGGTCTCTCCTCCAAGCCTGTTACCATTACTCTTAAGATATGTATCTTTTTTTAGGTTTTACTCTATTGTGTTAGTTTTCTATTGTTGCTATAACAAATTACCACAAATGTAATGGTTTAAACAATGCAAATTTACTGTCTTACATTTTTGTAGGTTAGAAGTCTGACATGGAACTAGCTGGGCTAAAATCAAAGTATCAACAGGACTGTGTTCCTTTCTAGAGGCTCTAGAAGAGAATCCATACCCTTGCCTTGCCAGCTTCTAGAGGCCACCCACATTTATTGGCTTGTGGTTGGTTGGTCCCCTTCTTCTATCTTCAAAGCCAGCAACATTGCATCTCTTTGGCCATTCATTAGTGTCACATCTCTCTCTGACCCTCCTCTTCTGCCTTCCTATCACACTTTTAAAGACCCTTGTCATTACAGTGAGGGCCCCTGAATAATTGAAGAAATCTCCCAATCTCAAGGTCTTTAATTTGATCAGATCTGAAAATTCTCTTTCACCATGTAAGGTAACATTCACCTGTTCCAGGAAGTAGGACATGGACATCTTTAGGGAGTCATTATTCTGCCTGCCACACCTGTGTTGTGAAATGGTCCTCCAATTCAGTAATCATCAATAATTAGATGAAGGATAGACAAGAATTATGAGTGAAAGGGGAACTCAACTAGGCCTAGAGATGATTTTCAGAGCTGTTTGCAATCATGCTTTTCCTATTAGCCTTCATGGAGCTTATTCCCTGGTGCATCATACTCCACACTCATTGAGAAGTTCCTGTGGCTAGAGTGACTAACCACATGCTCTTGTTATGTTGTAGAATCCAGTGAACATGAAGACAAGAGTGCAGGTGCCTCAGGGGAGACACCCTCCCAACCTTATCCTGCACCAGTGTACAGTCAGCCTGAGGAGCTGAAGGAGCAGATGGATGATGCAAAACCAACTAAGCCTGAAGAGAATGAGGAGTCAGACCCATTGCCTGATAACTGGGAAATGGCCTATACAGAGAAGGGTGAAGTCTACTTCATTGAGTGAGTTTCACATATTTCTTTGCATATTGCTACAAAGATCATAACAGTATGTAAGTGATGTAGCACATAGAGATATGGTCAAAATAAAATACTGAGTTTTATCATTTCTGATATTAGCTTCCTTCTTTGTGAGAGAATAATGGACAGTGCCTTAATGCAATTAGATTACGCTATAGATTATAGCTATAAATCAAAGAATGAATTAAACAATTACACTGTAAAATTTGTTACACTCATGACTAAAAAGGCAAATCTCTATGTGATGTTACTGTTGAGTTAGAAAATAATCTACCTATCATGAAAAATGCTTACTCTATTCTTTCAAGACCTCTGTATTGTCCAAATGAGATAATACCATCTTTTAACTATGATTGCTGGAAGAATCTACCATCGTGTTCAATGATGCAGCCATTTAGAGCAAAATACTTACTTGTCACAAAAGACAACATTTTAAGTATTTCATGCAGAGGTCAGATGTCAATAAAATTATTTAGGTTTGCATTGTGTAACTATACATCGCACTCATTTTTATTAATTTCATTCTATTTTTTGCTTACCGTTTTTATGACTTGCCAAGGAAACTGAAATGCTAATCTTGAACTCCCTGGTGATACTCATTCTAATCTTTTCTTGCTTTTTGGACTTTTTTTCCAAAAAAAGAAATTTTAATATATTTTATTAACAATACTGTCTTTCCTTTCCTTTATCTTCTAGGAGTAGAACCACTTTTTTTTTTAAACAAAGCCCTAAATTGGAGATCTCAGCAGAAAATTAAATTGTTGATGTACATAAGACAATCAAAATATTCACTAGGAAGAATAAAAACTAAAAATATTGTAAATGAACACTTATTCCCGCAACACTTATTCCCTCCAACAAGACTCAAACAGAAAAATTAATAAAACCTGAAGTTTTCAGTGCTGACTGTAGATAAAAATATGTAAACTCTGATTATTCAAGAAAAAATATTAAAACTGGATTTCCTTCCCCAACCTGGAGTGATTTGTGACTTAGATCTCCATAGGCAGAACTCAGTTGTGAAATTGAAATGTTACCACATGCCAATATTTAATTCTCATGTGAAGGTGGGAACTTTGATACATTTGGCCAAGGGAATATATAATGAGGTAATTACCTGGTGCTCTGCTTGACTCCAACATGGGATGAGAAAGGCAGTGTTTTGCAGAAAATGAATCTCTACCACTCACCTTTTGACAGATATTGTAAATTTAAAAAAAGAGTAAGAATCTCTTGCATTATTTTTTGTTCCTATAATCAATGATCCGAAGACACCTTTTATCAACTAATTAGAAAAGAAGAAGTCATATGGAATTTTTCAAATGCTCAGAAGTATTTAAATCTAAAAATATAACTTTATTATTGATAAGCACAGCACGGGGCCACTCACAGTATAAACCCTAGATGTGAGTTCACATGCTGATATTCAGGAAAATTGATAATCAGAAGGAGACTGATAATATACACATTTTTTATTATATAATGCAGGAGGAGTAAGGATATGTGGAAATAATAAAAGAAAACCAGCATAACAAGTTGATTAAAGAACTGTTTCCTTACAAGGTTTCCAATAATGCAATTATAAAAATCTTTGTGATTACAAAATAATCTTTTCTCTTTTAAATAGTGTCAGATTTTGGGATTGTGAAGAAAAGGGACTTTGAAAGACAGAAGTTGTGTTCATGGTATATAGTAAATGATGAGGCTCTGTCTGGACTTGGAAGAATCTACCAAAATGATTCTGTTAATACTCTAGTGAGTCACCCAGTGTCAGAATTCAAAGATTCGTAAGATTTTGTACTTGTTCTCAAATTTATTGTTGAGATTTATTGTTCAAGTTGGGGAAGAGAGACATATAATTATAAACAGTCAGTAAACAACTAATTTCTGAGTTTTGTGGTACTATTCAGAAAAGAATATACTCAGCACAGACTTAAGTAATAAAAGGAGGCATCATAGGGAAGGTGGGGTCACACAGACTTGGCAGTGTGTAGACACAGCGTTCCAGGTATAGGAACCCAGTCCCTGGGCTTATCAGGGATAGTGAGAAGACCCTATGACCCTACTAGAGAAGAGGTATTTGTTGGTGAATCCTGGGCAATGATTGCTCTGTTTCCATTTTGCTAGATCATTAGTGATTTTGAAAGACAGGCAGAGGGTTTTGTTTGTTTATCTTCTTCCTGTTCCTTCAGGGAAGAATGAATGAGCAGGGGAGCAGAGATAGGTTGAGGTGGAAAATTAAGACACAAAAGAGGAGACAGTATCATTTTGGTGACAGAGCTGATGCTAGAGACACGCACCCAGAGTTTAGGAAAATGAAGCCTTGAATTAAGGCTGAAGTGGGGGTATGATGGGAAGGAGGCTCCTATAGAAGGCAGGTGCAAACGCCCTACTTAAGGAGGTTCCTCCATAGAATGGAGGCATCCTCCACCCCCACCCTTCACCCAGGATCAGTCTGAGCTGCGTCTTTTCTTTCTTGAAAAAGTCACATTTGAATATCAAGACTCAGTGCGATGAGCTCAAATATCAGACTAGAGAGGGATCAGTGCCTCATTTCCACACTATGACCACGTGTACTGTGGTTTCCTTTCTCTCTGCCTGAATTTCACTCTGCTTTACTTTTCCCTCCATTTTTTCACTGATTCTCTCCTGACTGCTTTCACTCTTTCCTCTGGAATGCCCCTTCCTTCCTAATTACAGTCAGATACAATCAGCACTTCAACCCACTGTCATTGACCTGTGAGTACTTTGCTGTTGATATCACAATGAATTCTTCTGTGAATATAGAAGGCCCTTGGAAAGAGTCTGATAGAGCAGGAGCTTGACAGGAGAGGGATCATGGTGGGGCAATAAGGACTTTCTTGGGGACTAAGCTATGATGGGCCCAAGAATTTCTAACCAGTCCTGAAGCAAAGTCAAGGTAAAGAAAGAAGACGAAAAGGCAAATAGAGAAAATTAAGAGAAAGATAAAACAGATGGAAGGGAAGATAGATGTGTGAGGTAAGGAGAGCTGGCATCAGTGAGAACTTCCCTCTGGCACAAATATTGTGAGTCACTTATAGTAATGGAAGTCTCCCCTGGTAGGCAACACCCCTCATTACACTTCACTGAATTCTGTCTCCTATGAAAAAAAGGTTGTGATAAAACAGAAAACAAGTGAGGGGCACCTGGGTGGCTCAGATGGTTAAGCGTCTGCCTTCGGCTCAGGTCATGATCTCAGGGTCCTGGGATCGAGCCCCGCATCAGGCTTCTGGCTCAGTGGGGAGCCTGCTTCTCCCTCTCCCTCTGCCTCTCCCCCTGCTCATGCTCACTCTCTGTATCTCTGTTGCCTTGAATGAATAAATAAAAAAATCTTATTTTGTAATACAAATTACAGAGAGTAAACACAGACCACATTTTGTGACTGGGGGGATATGCTGAGCTTAGAAATCAGAAATCTGGAGTTGCTTCATACCAAACAATTGATTTTACTTTTCTTTCCAATAAATTTCCCAAGTTTCCTGTCTACTCTTTAATAAATAAAAGCTTAAAATATTTTTGAAATGGTAATTAGTGATTTACTTAAAACTTAAGGGAATACAGAAATGGCAACACAAGAGGAAACAAATTATATGTGTGTCTTCCTGAGAGTTTAAAAGCAAAATCAGCCCGGACAATGATTTAGGAAACCATGTACAGCCATGACATTGTCACAGATGTGATTTTCAGTTTCAAAAGCCTGCTTTTAAAAATCTATTATTTAAGATGACATAGCACTCACTACCATTCAGGAAGATGGTAGTAAACAAATAGGTTCTTATTGTCATTTTGTTTTTTGCCAAAGCAATGGCAGTCTCTTTTATGTCACTAACTAAACTGAACCCAAACAAAGAAGGAATTTAATGGGATTCCCAAATCATGTCAATACAGATTAGCCCTATGGCAGCTCTGCTTTATGGAACATTTAGCCTCTGGAATAGTGACTTTCTGGCCGAGAAACTTATAAACAAATACTATTTGTAATATGAAAGTTTACTTTTATTTCAGCCAATGTTTGTTGATGCCGTGGAGGTAGTATGGGATGATGGCAATGGCTTTGCAAGATGATGGTACTATGAGACCTTAAGAATGTTAATTTGTCCAAGAGTGCTTTAGAATCTCAACTATTAAATCGGGTATATCAAATGCTCACAAGGTGGTTATGATATAATATGTGTAATGTAGGCACCATAGCAAAATGATCGAGAGCAAGGACCCTGGAGGCTGTGTCCCATGAAAGTATGATCTTGTCAGTTTTGCTGAAAACTGTATTCCCCGCCAGTCACAAAATGTGGTCTGTGTTTACTCTCTGTAATTTGTATTACAAAATATATTGAATTTTTTTCATAATCTTTTTTTCTTCTGCCTGCACAAGACTCCAGTGCCATCTCCAGACAGAAAGTAATATGTTTTAGACCCAAAACAGTATGCGACTCACACTCATGATATCCCAAACACTATTTATAATAAAACCTCTCTTAAAAATGTTTTCTAAACATATGAAAGATAATATGATGGCAAACTCACATAATTCACAAGGTTAATAAAATTTGGGGGAATACTGTTTAGGAAACGACCACTATAGAAGTCATTGACAATAACTTTTTATGTAGATTACCAATGTATAAATTGAAAAAATAGTAAAACTGTGAAAGAATGGAGTCTTGAATGAAAAAGTTCCCACTGTTCATCATCAATTAGATCTATCCAGTCATTGCCTTTAATCTTCTTTTTGGAAAGATGATATAAAAGGGAGAGAAAGTCTTCTGGAAAATGATGTAACCATCCTGAGGATTTTATTGACTATAATATAAAATGTGTGTAATATAAAATATATATAATATAAAATGTCAACTTATAGACTTTTAAGAACTAACGTTTAGGGGCACCTGACTGGCTCAGTCAGTAGAGCATGAGATTCTTGATCATGAGTTCGAGCCCCATGTTGGGTGCAGAGATTACTTAAAGAAAAAGAAGAGAGAGGGGCGCCTGGGTGGCTCAGTCGTTAAGCGTCTGCCTTCAGCTCAGGTCATGATCCCAGGGTCCTGGGATCGAGCCCCGCATCGGGCTCCCTGCTCGGCAGGAAGTCTGCTTCTCCCTTTCCCACTCCCTCTGCTTGTGTTCCCTCTCTCGCTGTGTCTCTCTCTGTCAAATAAATAAATAAAATCTTTAAAAAAAAAAAAAGAAAAAAAAAAAAAAGAAAAAGAAGAGAGAGAGAGAACTAACATTTATTTTTTAAATTATGTAAAATGTAGTCAATAATCTCTGATTATTGTCTCTGAACCTCTATGACAACTACTATTGAAACTTTAACATCCAAACACATATTGAATTGCCCAATAGATTCTAAAATATTTACCTAGACCTTGTTTACCTTGTTCAAAAGATTATGCTTCTTGCTGTCAAACATCACTGACTTTAATCTCTGATTATTCTTCTGATGTAGTATTTCCCAGATGAAAATACATTTTACTATCAGTTAAAGACTAAGATTAAGAATTGGCTTTGTAGGAGGACTTTTTAAATTCAATGTGTTTGTTATTGTTCTAAGTCTGTTACTATTTTTAGAGAAAATGCAGCAAGGGAATATGTTTGATAATAAAATTTCAGTTGATGAAACATCACCTAGTGTTTGTGCAATACTGAAAACATTATTTTGATCTAGGCGGCAATATAAAAGTAGAGGAGGAGAGAGGAAAAGGAAACAAAAATAGATGGATGAAAGGAGGACATGTCTTAAAATTAGCCTTGAACTGGATCACCTTAAGGGGTTTATACCCTGACTGGGAAAACATAGAGTGATGGAGAAATGGAATGGAGGATACAGTGTGGCATGATCTATATGAAAATCCTCCACCTGTGGGGCACCTGGGTGACTCAGTCAGTTGGCTCTTGGATTCAGCTCAGGTCATGATCTCGGGGTCCTGGAATCGAGCCCTGCGTCAGGATCCCCACTCAGCTGGGAGTCGGCTCGAAGAATTCTGTCTCTCCTTCTCCCTCTGCCCCTCCCCCCGGCTTGCACTCTCTCTCTAAAATAAATTAATTAAAAGAAAAAAGAAAATGCCCCCTCCGTTTGATAGCAGTTTTATTAACCTAATTCTTCAGTATAGCTTCTAAGACCTAATATTCATATGTAGATTCTGTAAATCAGGAATTTTAAGACTTTATTTAGGAAAAATATTCAGGTTGATTTCTGGGGTATTGAGAACAATTTGATAGTTACCTACTTGTGTTACAGATGAGCTTACGGTCCTCCTACTATGCTGCCATCTTAGCTCCCCCCTGGAAAAATATTCAGATCTGAATGGAGAACATTTGATTCAAAAGTGATCTGAATGGAGAATTCAAGTTTATAAGGACAAAAGTGTTTCCGGTGATATGATCTGTGCCTCCTCAATCACAATGTTCTCTCTTTCATCTCTATGCGCCTGCAATTTGATATAATACCTACTAAGTACAAGGCATTCAACACAAAGGAATTTAAAGTTGTGAATTACTATCTTCAAACAGGAGATAAATGTCTCTATTTCCAAACTACTGGCAAAGGCTCTGAGGAAAAGATCTTTGATGATTCTCCGAGGGAGGGAAATAAAGCAACTCAGTATAAAAAGCAAAGTGTTAGGTTTAGTATGCCCCCGGTTTCAGAGCATAAGAAACTTGGAGTTGGGAAACAGATATATCTGGGCTGAATGTCAGCTCTTTCCCCTTCACACACTGGCTGTGTAATCTTGGGCAAGTTACTCACCTTCTCTGAAACTGTTTCTCTGTCTGTAAAGTGGAATTAAAAATCTGTAGCCACAGAGGCTCATTAGCATTAAATGAGGTGATGCGTTTGAAAGTTCTAGTTCAGTCCCTGACAAAGTAGACAATCAGGAAATGTTAAGAGATAATGAGAATAACTTTGCAATGGTATACCATAAGGCCGGCAGCTTTTCCTGTCGAAGTGAAGCATTTTCTGTGTGAAAAGAATGTTTCCCCAGGAAGATAAGATGTTATGATTTAACCCGCAGCTTTTGTCAGTTTGGCAAAGGTTAAACTTACAAAAAAAAAAAAAAAAAACCCACAGAAATTTCTAATTCATTATAAGTCAGCCTATCACGTCTTCAAAGCCATTCTGTTATGAATTTAAACTAGTATTGCAGAGTTAAATGAAATTTCACTTCTGGCTTGTTCTGCTCCTCCAGATAGATTCATTATATAGTTTAACATCAGGGAAGAGTTTGGGTAAACCATTTTTTAAGGTTTTTATCCAGATTTTTAAATCTGACATTGATTGAACTTGAATAGCTACTGACTTTACTCCACTTGATCTCTCACTTTTCATGATCGTCACATTAACTTTATCCATAAAAATACATACAGGAGTAGACCATTATGATTCAGCATTCCTAGAAAAAATTGTTCCATTCCCCAGCTAGGGGGGAAAATTTTCTTTGCAAATGCAGCATATATGTGTGTATGTGTCTCTGTTTAAGAAACTAGTATCAGAATATAAGATCATATAGCATTAGCCTCTTACTTTCCTGTCATTGGTGCACCACACAATTTGGTTAGATACAGAAAACTGATGTCTTGTTTAAATCTACTTTAGCAGTCGAAGTGAAAGGAAATCACATCCTCAAACTTGAGGAAGAGTGCTCTGTAGATTGTGAAAAATCCCTCAATGATCCCATTTTGTACACAGTCTCCTGTCCAATGTTTAATCCCATCTTCAAAGGTAATTGCCGAGGTTAAAAATAAAGGATTTGAGGAAAGTGGAAAAGCCACTTGGTCTGTTGTCTCCCAGATGCATTAAAAATATCGCCTCCATAAGGTATCCTGAAGAAGCATCCAAATTATAGGGCTGAGGAGAGCCACTATTGAAAAATACTGTACTGTATCTTCATGTGGTGTTTAAGACTAACTACTACCCCCATTTTTTTCAGAATCATTTCAGAGGATCAGCTAAAAATGCTATTAACTAGAAGAGACTCCATCTGCCAAAGTGTATTAAAGTGACGTACCATTAATGCTAGTTCAACCTAAAAAAAAAAAAAAATCATCCTGTAATGAAATGCTTTGTATAAACACAGGAAAGCTAGGAAACTCACAGTTCTCTACAAAATTAGCCAGTATTTGAGACCAGTGATGGCGTGATACAGAAATGGTAATTTGATTCCCTGTAATGGCTTAGTAATGGCCCCTTACTACTTATCCATAGATGTGTTGGCTTGTGAAAATGTCTCACAGACCTAGAAATAAATGACCTTTCTCCAAAATGAAGGGAGGATTTTGAAGAAGCAAGTGTGCTTAAAAGGAAGGGAAATGTATTTTCCTTGCCCACTTCCCAACATTTCTCCCTAACAAATAAAAACATAGAGATGAACACACCTTATACACAAATGCACTCACGGGCATGCGCACTCACGGGCACGTGCACACGCGCGCGCACACACACACACACACACACACACACACTTAGTACTGAAGGTGTGTCTATAAAAAACATTTTTAAAAGTGAATTTGTCTTTTTCAAAATGGGAGCAGCAAACACTGAACCCAGTCCACTAACATATTTGGGGTAGTCCTAATCTCCTTCCATGGGTGTCTTTAGTTCAGAGGAAAAGATTAGATATTGACATGAGTACAAATGAGGACCCGAATGAGATGAAAGTGTCTGCAATACTTTACTGGCTTCTGAAACTCGATAATAAAGCACCATCAGGATTTGCAGAGGTCAAATTGGGAGAAAATAAAAGCTAGCGTACTCTCCTGATGATTTATAATTTGACCAAATTCACTGCCTTTATCTGATCAAATTATGAGAGCCCCACTTAGAGGCATCAATCATTGTGAAGTTCCTATGTGAAGAACGTGATGGAGAGTATTTTCTCTTAACCACACATGAAAGTCAGAAATAAGAGGGAGTCTTCTTTAGGAGCAGAGACTTTCTGATCCGAGGAGCAGAGACTTTCTGACCCGAGGATCTTAATGTCTCCGTTTTCAAATCAGAGATGGCTCTACACATAGACAGGATCATCGTCCAGAAAATACTAGGTGCTTTAACACCTTGGACTTGCTTCCCCACTGCCCGGCTTGTCTCCATCTTTCCTCCTGCCTGCCTTGAAATTTTCTTCTTTCGGTAGGCACCTGGTCTCTATAAGTTTGCTATTAAATATGCTGCCTGGGAGAATTTTCTGACGTTTGCTTTAAGTGGAGATTTGTTCATCAGGTTATCTAGCTGACGCTTGTGTCTCTGATACAATAAGTTATATTTCATAGTTAAATTTCAAAGAAGAAAGAGAAGATATATATGAAATTGTTATCATTTGACTTTCATCATTATCACTGGACTTTCTTACAGTTGTGTTCAGATATCCCTATTATCTGGCTTTACTTTATATTTCTATACTGTTTTCTACTGTTCCCTTTCATGTTCCATTGATTGGCCTTTTGACTCTGCCCTGTATGAGCCTCACACTTTTCCACACCTGTGACTTTGTTCATGCCTTTTCTGAAGCCCTCACAAATGTCACATCCTTGATAATTTGTCCATTGGTAGATGGGATCCCTTGAGACAAGCTGTACACAGCAAAGACTTTAGTTCCAAGGAGCTTTTGAGTGGTTCTCGAATTATAATGTGCATAAAAATCACCTGGAGTGCTTGCCAATGATGGAGATTTTGTGGCTCAACCTCAAAGATTCTGATTTAGTAGTTCTATGAAATCCCAGAATGTGCACTGTTAATCACCAGGTGACTCCAACTCCAATGCAGGTGATTCTGGGGCCTCTTTAAGAAACACTGTTCTAAAAACATCTCTCCTCTGTTTTTAAAATTTCTGGCAAAAAGCTTCCCAGAAAACATTTTTTTTTTTCAAAGCACAAATGTCATCAAAATTGTTATTAAGTCCCAGAAATTCCATTCTAGAAACATTCGAATACAGGCATTTTTACCCTCTGCCTTCCTAGCCGGACTGAAAGTATTTAGTTGGAACACAGCTAAATATGGGTTAATGACATTGCCATTAATCACTTTTTGAGAAAATGTAGGCATCCCGAGAACATGCTGTAATTTTCATCACTTTTATACTGCCGCTGCCAGCTCTGGAGTTAAAGAGTAACAAAACAACTATTTATGAAAAGGGCAGGTTTAAGATGAAAATTATTATTTTGCAAAAGTGAGGAAACAGTATCAGAGCCTGCGAACTGTGCTCTTCCAACTGGAGAATCCTGTGTTTGTAATAAATTCCTTTTGCTCTGGATGAGTTCTGCATTTTCAATGAGGTTAACTTGGCAACATTCTAGTTGATTTTAATAAAAATAGCTGCTTTGAGGACAGGGAGCTGAGGTTGCCAAATTTACAGCTGCCTTGCACAATTACTCTTACACCACCTTCAGGGTTACTTAGAACCAGTAAGCAAATTAAGTGTATCGATTGCAATTTTGTTGGACTAACAACCCCCCCTCCTTTTTTTTTAAGGAATAAACTTGATTCCTTTCAGTATGTGTCTGTTCAGAGTGATCTCTTTTCTTTTCAGCCATAACACAAAGACAACATCATGGCTGGATCCACGACTTGCGAAAAAGGCTAAACCTCCAGAAGAGTGCAAAGAGAATGGTAGGTCATTAAGTTTCTATGATGTTTCTGCATTGCGCTTTGAGCATGTTTGTGTTTCTTAAAGGAGGGTCTCACCTCAAGAAGCAGTCATGTGGTTGAGACAGTTTGAAAGATGTAATATTTAATGCTCAGCTAAGAGAGAGAATTAACACAGCTTTTCAGCAGTGCCATGTGGTTTTCCTTTCTCTCTCTGAGGAGACGGTCCCGGATATTACATCTCTGTCATCTCTGTTGGTTCTCTGTGACTCCTGGCCTGACTTTCCACCACCTTCTAAGCACTTTTTGTTTGCAATGTGTCTCTCTGAGGACTCTGATCCTTTCACTGGAATCGAACATGATGTATAGAGAAACACTATTGTGGAACTATAGATAATAGTGATTTTTGTGTTTAAAGGCATGGCATTCTGCTAGTTATTAAGGAATCTGTGGTATAAAGGTCTGTCCATAGGGCTACTTTGCTTTAATCAACTATTTGAATTAAATAACCAATTGCACGAATATCCTGGGTTATCCATAGTATTTTGTAGTTTCCAATGTAATGATATTAACTTGCTTAGAAATAGACCGTTTTCACGTATGGGAAGAATGTTTTTGAGCAGTTTTGAGAGTTAGATGAGTGTAAACCTTGCTTTGAAATTAGTAAATTATATGGATGAAGTCTGTTAAGAGATGACACTTGTAATTTTTAAAGATAGTGAGTTTAATGTGAAAAGTGCAGTTAAAATTTAGCTAAAATGATAAATAGCATACTCTCCTTGTGATTTATTATTTGACCACAATCCAGCCTTTATCTCCTCAAGCTTCTAGAGTCCTGTTCACAGGCATCTATCATTGAGAAGCTCTTAAAGGTGGAGAAAGTGATGAGGAGAGTTTCAACTTTTAAAACAGCTTTTGAAACATCAACTTTTTAAAAAGTCTCTAATTCTGAAAGTCCTTTGATTTTAGCAATAGTTCTGGATTTCCCAGATAATATTTTGATAACATTGTTTGTTTCCATAAGATAACTGTTCACAAGCTAGTTATACACTGGGTTAAATTAAAAATTACAGTGTACCATTTATATGTACATTAAATATCCAGTTTTTAATCACTATCTATATTAAATTTTATATTCATAGCTGTATCTGTCTGCCTTCTGTATAATAGCGTGACCTCATGTGGTTGAATCCCATAAAATTATTATTGTGACCTGAACTTTTGAGCACCATTAGGTTATATATTTCATTGACACCAATAAGACGTGTGCTGCAGATTGTAATCTGTTATAAATTAAAGTGGCCTGATCCGCTGTGTACGGAAGTTATAATTTACTTTTGCCACAGATGTAAAACCTTAGTATATCCTAATTAAAATGAAGTTAACGATTTGCAGTGCTATGACATATTGAACTTCTCAGCCGTCTTATTCTTTTCATTAGAAAAAGCTATTAAAATCAAATTTTGAAACTCTGGCAGAGATGTAGGCATAAGACATTGCATGATCTTAATATTCCAGTGTTCGCAGTGTTTCCCACATCTGCACTTGTCTGTCTTCTCGGGATAGTAGGGGCCTGAACTATGATGCTAGTGCCTGCGAAGGACATGTCACTGAAAAAAACAAGCCCTGGAACACAGTCTTGTAGTTCAGAATGACTTCTAACCAGTCAATTACTATTTGTCTTCATTTTCTACAAAATAAATCGCTCTTAGATTTTATTCCATATGTTATTGGAATGTTTTACAATGGAAAATAACATCTAGTTAGTCAGAATACTATTATTCCAGACATATATTTTGAGTTTCCTGGCCAAGAAAATTGCTTTCAGGTAATACTGTGACTTCTGTTTTATTTTTCTTTAAAACATAGGTTAAAACTGCATGTGTAATCGTTGGATGTTAATGGATTGCTGTTGAGCTCGCCAATTAAGTCAGGCTTCTTTATACATTCTGCTCAGGCCAAACAAAGTAGAGTAATTTTCTGAATGCTGGAATGTGTGTAAAATGTGTATAAAAAACTATAGAGGCTCAAGATGATAAGATCTTTCTCCAGCAAACATTTATCCTCTTCATGCCAGGGAGATAGAGTGGAGGCTAATTCTTTAATCCAATCTGGAGTTGAGCCAATAGGTGGTTGGGTTGAGTTTTGGTAAGACCCTGTTTATCTCTGGTTTGTTTCTGTTATAGGATGTTTGCCGAGGGTTTTCAACTAACACCCCATTTGTAGGTCAGCAAGCATCTTCTATAATAGGTCAGGTCACGTATATTTTAGGTTTTTTGGGTCATCCAGTCTCTTTGTAACTCCTTACTATGCAAAAGCAGGCAGAATCAATATGTAACTAAAGGGCATGGTTGTATTTTGATAAAGCTTTGTTTAAGAACAGAGAATTTGAGTTTCGTATACTTTCGGAAATCGAATATCAAAATACTACTCTTTTGATTTTTTTTTTTTTGCAACCATTTAAAAGTATATAAATTGTTCTTCATTTCTGGACCATACAGAAAATAGAAGCAGGCTGGATTTGGTCCACAGGACAAACCCAGGCCCAGTGTGTTCATGTGGGGCCTTCCTCTTGGCAGGTCTTGAATGCCAATATTTTAAAAATATTTTTTCTTCTTAGTATTGCAAGACTGACAAAAATCTGTGGTGCATTTCAGGGGTTTTAGCTTAGCTTTTGCCTCTAGACCTTGCAGCTTCTGAATCTGACAAATGTCATCATGGGATAATGGGTTGTGTGTTTAAGATCTCTCAAGTCTATATTTTTTCACTCCAGTCCCTCAAGACTCCTCTACTTTCTGCTGGCTCCAGCAGTGGCCTTCTACCTGGGCCAAGTCTGGGTTTTTCCCACAGCCCACAATCAATAAAATCAGCTGCAAATTCTTCCCTCACCTCTCCAGGGTTTTCTCCTCTTTGGAATCCTAGACCTGTGGTTTCAGGGGTGCTCTGATCCCTTTAAGCTGCTCATTTTTTTACATTTTGTATAGATTTTCTGTGTGTTCTCATGGCTTATAAGCTTCTCATTCCATCCGACCTGGAAGCAAAAGTTTTATGCAGTACTTTTAAAAAACATTTTAGACCTTATTGGGTTGCATACCATGAATTCTTGATTATTATCATAATTAATATTTTAATCTCTCAAAATGGAATTCCATGATGTGTATGCGTGCATACTATTATGAATGTACATAGTTACATGTGGATGCAGATGCAGATGTGGACACATGTTGTAAATGTGGGTGCTCGTACTTCTGTTAACATTGGCAGGATAAGTTAATTCCTTGGTCAACTATAAAAAGAAGCTGAGTAAAAGAGAGATGGAAGGGAGGGATCAACTGATTTAAATTATTCTTGGGTTACAGAAAAAACTAGCAGATGTTTTCTTATTATTATCAAGGGGGACATGGGAACACAGACAGCTCCACACAAATACATATTAAACAACCATCTATTGACACCAAAGCAACCATTTTCATTTCTTACCTGAAGGATAATACTGCTACTAAACATAAAAGCATACTTCCTTCTCTCACAATACACTTGAAAATACTGAAGTTACTACATTCTGCGCATTTGTCATCGCTCTGCATTTTAGAGTTTTAGCACCAGTCTACATCACAGAAAAAAGTCTCCACCTACTACTGGATTCTAATATTAGTATTTGGGGGAGTGCCATTTAGCAAGCCAAGATAGTCTTTTACAAAAGGCCACAGAAATCGCAGTTAACTATTACACAGTGTGGATGCGAGATCCATGAACTGTGTATAAAACATCATCATATTTGTCTTTGGC
Organism: Phoca vitulina; assembly: GCF_004348235.1. NCBI lineage: Eukaryota > Metazoa > Chordata > Mammalia > Carnivora > Phocidae > Phoca > Phoca vitulina. Next base: position 76,482,225 of record NW_022589707.1, read on the forward strand.
CCTCAGAATCAATACCACGGTGTTTCTCTTTAGACATTTCTAATAACAAACATCCCAGGGGTGACACATCCCCCAAGAATCACTGAGCTAGGGTTAACATCAAAAGTGATTCTCAGGGGGCGCCTCGGTGGTTAGGTCATTAAGTGTCTGCCTTCCACTCCAGTTGTGATCCCAGAGTCCTGGGATCGAGCCCCGCATCGGGCTCCCTGCTCCGCGGGAGGCCTGCTTCTCCCTCTCCCACTCCCCCTGCTTGTGTTCCCTCTCTCGCTGTGTCTCTCTGTCAAATAAATAAATAAATAAGATCTTAAAAAAAAAAAATGGTTCTCAGGTCATGATCTCATGAGTCATTAGATCGAGCCCCACATGGGGCTCTGTGCTCAGGAAGGGAGGAGTCTGCTTGAGATTTTCTCCCTCTGCCCACTCGCTCACACTCTCTTTCTCACATAAATAAGTCTTTTTAAGAAATGCTTCAAGCCTTGTAGGACCGTTCTTTTCTTAAAGTTGAAATGTAATTAAATTATCACATTCAGGAGAGGAAATTGTGTGAAATTTGGAGTCATGGAAAGCTCTAATCCAAACACAAATCTGTGGGTTCTTGGGCTGGGTGCTTAATTTCTGAGAGCCTAGGTTTTCTTACCTGTAAAATGGGAAGCATATCTGTTTCATGCAGATTTAGTTTCAAATATAAGAGGGACAGTGATGGAGGCGCCACAGGCTCTCAATAATTGCTCCTTTCTTTTCCTTCCTGTGTGTTCTGAGCCAACAAATAGCCTCATAGAAGACAAAGGGAGGAATTCAGAATAGTTGGCCTACCTTAAGGGACTTGAATTATTCTAGAGTGTCCTGGAGAGATGGAAATGAACAAACCCATGTAGGCTAAAATTATCCGCCTACCTAATTCCAACCTAATATTGATAGATTGGAGGTTGTCCCCCTCCATTCTGTTACAGTGACTCTAAATTCTCACGAAGTTGTAATCACAGCTGTGCGAACTAGGTGGATTCATTTCTATATTCTATGTCTTTGAGTTATAAGGGAGTTTTATCATGTTACTGTAAAAAAAATAAATCGCATAATCTTAACCTGTTTACCTACATGAGAACTGCATTTCCATTGACATTTAGTTAAAGTTTTGAACTGTTACTTTATCTTTAAGAAAAAAATGGTGCCCAAAATGCACATAAATGAAGACAGCATAAGCTATGTTTTGTAATATTTATTAAGTGGATTTTTTTTTTTTTTCAAGAGGAGGAGGTTTGCCTTTTTAAAATAATAGAAAACATTAATTAGTTTTAGGTCATTTCTTTTTTTTTTTAATTCTTTTTCAAGTTTTTATTTAAGTTCCAGTTAGTTAATATACAGTGTAATATTAGTATCAACTGTACAATATCGTGATTCATCACTTACATACAACACCCAGTGCTCATCACAACTGCCCTCCTTAATCCCCATCACCCATTTAACCCATTCCCCACCTCCCCCCAACACCTCGCCTCCAGCAACCCTCAGTTTGTTCTCTATAGTTACGAGTCTGTTCTCTGGTTTGTCACTCTCTACTTTTTTTTATCCCCCTGTTCATTTGTTTTGTTTCTTAAATTCCACATATGAGTGAAATCGTATGGTATTTGTCTTTCTCTGTCTGACTTATTTCACTTAGCATTATACTCTCTAGCTCCATCCACGTTGTTGCAAATGGCAAGATTTCATTCTTTTTTACGGCTGATATATTCCGTTTTATGTAAATGTACATTCACCAGTCAATGGACATTTGGGCTCTTTCTGTAATTTGGCTATTGTTGATAATGCTGCCATAAACATCAGGGCGTGTCCCTTTCAATCAGTATTTTTGTATTCTTTGGGTAAATACCTAGGAGTGCAATTGCTGGATCATAGTGTAGCTCTACTTTTAACTTTTTGAGGAACCTCCATGCTGTTTTCGACAGTGTCTACACCCCAGTTTGCATTCCCACCAATAAATATAACCAAATTAATTTTACCTTTGAATATTTGTTTTCCTAATCTAATAAACCTGCTAAGATTGTTTGTAAAGCACCTTGAAATTTTTCCACTAGGAAGAATTCAGTAAAACAGACTCTAGGGGCACCTGGGTGGCTTAGTTGGTCAAGTGTCTGCCTTCGGCTCTGGTCAAAGACCCCCAATGTTAACACCTTACATAAATATACTACTATATAAAAATCAGGAAATTGACATTGGTACAATCCACAGAATTTATTTCACCAATTATACAAGTACTGATGTGTGTGTGTGTGTGTGTGTGTATTTTCATGCAATTATATCACATATGTAGTCACATGTGACCATGGCCACAATCAAGAGGGTTTCCCTTTCTCTGCATCCTCGCCAACATCTGTTGTTTCCTGTGTTGTTAAATTTAGCCATTCTGACAGGTGTGAGGTGATATCTCATTGTAGTTTTGATTTGTATTTCCCTAATGATGAGTGATGTTGAGCATCTTTTCATGTGTCTGTTAGCCATCTGGATGTAGTTTTAGGTAATTTCTTAAGTGAATTTCTTAACTGCCACACAGATTAGGAAATGCATACTTTTATTTTCATAGTTCACATTCTGTTCCTAGAGTGCGTAGTTTCTTTCTTTTTAGAATAGAGGCTTTGACCTATTGTCTCATTAAATTTGTATTGATAATTAGGGATCCTAATTTCTCAAGAATAAATATGGCCAAATTAATTACACATTTGAATATTTGTTTTCCTAATCTAATAAACCCGCTAGGATTGTTTGTAAAGCACCTTGACATTTTTCCACTAGGAAGAATTCAGTAAAACAGACTCTAGGGGCACCTGGGTGGCTTAGTCGGTCATGTGTCTGCCTTCGGCTCTGGTCATGACCTTGCGGTCCTGTCCCTTGTCCCCTGCTCAGCGGAGAGTCTGCTTCTCCCTCTCCTTCTGCCCCTTCCCCCCCACTCATGCGCTCACATGCTCTCTCTCTCTCTCTCAAATAAATGAATAAAATCTTAAAAAAAAAAAGACTCTAAAGATACTAACTATTCAGGTACTAAAACTTTAAAATTGAAAAGTCATTGATATATTGAACTCCTATCTTTAAATATTATGAACAAACTAATTTGGATGCTATTTTGTTTCTATGCTGATATTTAGGGTGTTTTATTTAAAAAATTAAGGAAATTTAAAATATCTTAATAGAAATTGTTCTTATTTTGCTAACTGGTAATTATTCATATTAGTCATGATTTTTTATAGCAGCACTTTGAGGTATGCTTCATCCAATGATATAGTACCCTTTCCAGTATTTTCAGCTTAGGAGTACTACGAAATACCAACACTTTAGGAATATAAATCTTTTGTGGAGGAAATAATAAAATCAAACCCAAATAAATCATATATGATGGATATTCCACTGCTTTGCCCCAATACCAAATTCTGCTGTTTATGGCTGGCATCTTTTCTAACTGGTCCCAGTCTACTCTGACTGGTTAGTGTCCAGACCATAGAAATTGTTAAATATTTTGAATATCATTTTTTGCACTAATTATTTATGTATTTCTCTCTTCTACCTGCAATCTTTATCATGGCTATAAAATAGTACCTATGTAAGGATTTTAAAATTCTGTCCTTTTATTCTTGATTGCTCAAGTGTTTTTTATGTTTAGGAATGAGTTATGTCTTGTCTTCACTGCTCAATGCATACAAGTTTGAAGGTAATATTGATATCATCAAATCTGCTTGTTCTGTATAGCAGCAAGATAATTTCAAAATATTTCAAATACGACTTTTCAAAATTTTTTATTTTGAAATATTTATAAATTCACAGGAAATTACAAAAGAGGGAACAGGGAGGGCCCAAACACCCCTAACAAAGACCCCCAATATTCACATCTTACGTAAATATAATACTATATAAAAATCAGGAAACTGACATTGGTACAATCCACAGAATTTATTTCACCAGTTATACAAGTACTGGTGTGTGTGTGTGTGTGTGTGTGTGTGTGTGTATTTTCATGCAATTATATCACATATGTAGTTACATGTGACCATGGCCACAATCCAGTCATAACTCTTCCATCCCACATGACTCTCTCATGCTACTGCTTTATGTCCATATCCATCCGCTCTCACTGCACAATTCCTAACCCTTAACAACCACTAATCTGTTCTCCATGTCAACTTATTTGTTATTTCAAAAATATTCTATAAATGGAATTATACAGTATATAAAACTTTTGAGATTGACTTTTTTCACTCAACTTAATTACACTGAAACCCATTCAAGTGTGTGTATCAATAGTTTGCTACTTTTTATGTACCACTGTTCAAGCATTTATCCATTGAAGGACATCGAGGTTGATTCCAGCTTTTAGTTAATATGAAAAAAGCTGCCACAAACATTTATATACAGGTTTTTACATTAACACAGTTCTCTTATCCGGAATAAAAGCTCAGGAATGTAATTACTAGGTTTTTGGGAAAGTACATTTTTAGTTTTAGAATAAACAGCCAAACTATTTTCCAGAGTGGCTATATTCTTTTATTTCCCACCAGCAATGAACCAGTTTCTCTACATCCTTGCCAATATTTGGTGTTAGGACTTTTTATATTTTAGTCATTCTGATAGGTGTGTAATGATATTGCATTAGTTTTAATTTGTATTTCCCTAATGGCTAATGATATTGAACATCTTTTCATGTGATTATTTGTCATCTGTGTATCCTGCTTGGTAGCAAGTCTGATAATATCTTTTGCCCAATTTTTATTAGATTATTTTTTTAATTTAGTTTTGAGAGTTATTTCTATATTCTATATATATTAAGTCCCTTTATCAGATATGTTGTTTACAAACATTGTTTCCCAGTGTGTAATTTTTATTTTCATCCTCTTAACAGGGTCTTTTTCAGAGAAAATGTTTTTAATTTTGATGAAGTCAAATTTATCAGTTCTATCAATTTATCAAATTTATGAATTTTTCCTTTTGTGAAACATGCTTTCAGTATCAAGTCTAAGAACTCTTCACCCAGCCCTAGATGCCAAAGATTTTCTCATGTTTTTTTCCTAAATTGTATACTTCAACATTTGACCTGTAAGTCTGTGATCTATTTTGAAATAATTTTTGTATAAGGTGTAAGATCTAGGTTGAGGTTTTTAAATTATTATTATTAGTATAGCCTATGGACATCCACTTACCCCAGTGCCTTTTGGTGAAAAGGCTATCCTTCCTCCACTGAATTGTGTGTGCAACTTTGCCATAAATCATTTGGGTTCCATTGATCTATGTGTCTATCTCTGCACCAGAACCATCCTGTCTAGATTACTGTAGCTATATCCTAAGCCTTAATATTGAGTAGACTGATATTCCCTACCTTATTTTTAAAAATATATAGATAGAAAGAAACTTTAGTTAATCAGGAAAATATAACAATCCTAAATTCATATGCATCTGATAACATACCTTCAAGTTATAGATAAAGAAAAAAATTACAAATCTGAAAAGAGAATTTGAAAAATTCATGGAGTGTATTACTTCATATCCCTCTCATTACTAAATATCTTAAACAGAAAAAAATAAGAAGAAAGATTTGAATAACAGAAATAGTAATCTTGATTCAAAAGCCACATATAGATACCACACTTAGGTGGAAAATACAATTCTCAAGCACACAAAGTACTTTACAAACATTGAGTACATGGTAGTCTGTAGAGCAAGTCTCAACAAATTTCAAGGTTGACATTCCTATATTACAGAAAAAAAAGATAACTAAAATACTGCCCATGCTTGGAAATATAAAAACACATTTTAACATGTGTTTTTTTTCAAATTTATTGAGATATAATTGATATATTAAATTGTGTAAGTTTAAGATATACAGCATGATCATTTGATACACATAATATATTATGAAATGACTAACACAATAAGCTTAGTTAATATATCCAACAACTCACATAATTACCTTATGTGGGGGGTGTGGGGATAAGAACATTTAAGATTTACTCTCTTAGCAACCTTCAAGTATAATTTATAGTACTATTAACTATAATCACCATGCTGTACATTATATCTCCAGAGCTAATTCATCTTATAACTGGAAGTTTGTACCTTTTGACCAACATCTCCCCATTTCCTCCATTCCTTAGCCTTCCATTCTATTTTGTTTCGATGAGTTTGTGGGAGAGGGAGTTTTAGATTTCATATATGAGATCATATAGTATTTCTCTCTAACTTATGCATAATGCCCTCAGGGTCTATCCATGTTGTCACAAATGGCAGAATTTCCTTCTTATAGCTGAAAAATATGCCATTGTGTATGTACATTACATTTTCTTTATCCATTCATCCATTGATGGACACGTAGATTGTTTCCATTTGTTGGCTATTTTGAGTAAAGCTGCAAGGAAGATGGGAGTTCAGATACCTTGTCCAGTAGTGATTCAGTTTACTTCAGATATATGGCCAAAAGTAGAATTGCTGGATCATATGGTAGTTCTATTTTTAATTTTTTGAGGAGCCTCCATATGTTTTTCATAGTGGCTGTACCAATTTATATCCCTAGCAACAGTGCCCAAAGGTTCTCTTTTTTCTACATCTTTCCAACACTTGATATCTTGTATATTTTTGGTAGTAGCCATTCTAACAGGTATGAGATGTACATCCTTGTGGTTCAGATACATTTCCTTATGATTAGTGATGTAGAGCACCTTTTCATGTACCTGTTAGGCATTTGTATGTCATCTTTGGAAAAATGTCTACTCAAATCCTCTGTCCATTTTTTAACTGAATTTTGTTTCTTTTCTTTTTTTACTTTTGAGTTGTATGAGTTCCTTATACATTTTGGATTTTAACTCCTTTTCGGATAAATGGTTTGAAATACTTTTTGCCTATTCTATAGATTGCCTTTTTAAATTTTTGGTTATTGTTTCTTTTGCTATTTAGAAGCTTTTCAGTTTGGTGTAGTCCCATTTATTTATATTTTATTTTATTACTTTTGTTTTGGTGTCAAATCCAAAAAATCATTGCCAAGATCAATGTCAAGAAGCTTTTTCCTATGTTTTCTTCTAGTGATTTTTGGTTTCAGATCCTACCTTTAAGTCTTTAACCCATCTCAAGTTAATTTTTGTGAGTGGTTTGATCTAAGCATTATATTTCATTTTTATGCATATGAATATCCACGTGTCTCAACATAACTTATTGAGGAAACTATATATCCCCCATTAAGGATTCCTAGCCCTCTTGTTAAATGTTAGTTGACTGTCAGTGCATGGGTTTATTTCTGGATGCTTGATTTTATCCCATTTGTCTGTGTGTCTCTTTTTATGCCAATACCACAGCATTTTGATTACTTTAGCTTTGTAATATAGTTTGAAATCAGTAAATATGATGCCTTGACTTTGTTTTTCTCTCTGGATTGCTTTTGCTATTCAGGGTCTTTATGATTTCATATGAATTTTAGGATTGTATTTTTATTATGTGAAAAATGCCATTGGAATTTTCATAGCAATTACACTGAGTCTATAGGTAGCTTTGGGTAGCATGGACATTTTCACAATACTAGCTCTTCTAATACATAAATACAGGATATGTTTCCATTTATATGTGTCTTCGTCAGTTTTTTCATAAAGTTTTATATTTTCAGCATACAGAACTTGATCTCCTTAGATTTATTCTTTAGAATTTATTTTTGATTCTATCGTAAATGAGATTGTTTTCTTTACTTCTTTTTCAGATAATTCATTGTTATTCTGTATCCTACAACTTTATAGAATTGTTGGTTACTTCTGATAATATTTTGGTATAGTCTTTAGGATTTTCTATATATAAAACTATATCATCCTCAAACAGAGACAATTTTACTTCTTTTCTGATTTGAATGCCTTTCATTTATTTTTTTTTTTTTCCTAATTTCTCTGGCTAGGACTTCTATTACTACGTTAAATGAAGTTAAATGAATAAATTAATCATTAAATGAATGGACACCCTTGTCTTATTCTTGATCTTAGAGGAAAGATATTCAGCCTTTCATCATTGAGTAGCTGTGCACTTGTCAATATTGTTTTTATTATGTTGAGGTACATTTCTTCTATGCCCAAATTGTTGAGACTTTTTATCATGAAAGAATGTTGAATTTTTTCAATTTTGGGGCATCTATTGAGATGATCATATGATTTTTCTCTTTCATTTCGTTAATATGTTGTGTCATATATACTGATTTACATATGTTGAAGCATTTTTGCATCCCAGTGGTAAATTTCACTTGGTCAGAGTGTACGATTTTTTAATGTGCTGTTGAGTTCAATTTGCTAATATTTGATTGAGAAAGTTTATATCTGTATTTATCAGGGATGTTGTTAATTTTCTTTTCTTGTCCTTGTCTGCTTTTGGTATCAGGATAATGCTGGCCTCATAAAATGACTTTGGGAGTATTCCCTCCTTCAGTTTTTTGGAAGAGTTGCAGAAGGATTGGCATTAATTTTTCTTTAAATGTTTGGTAGAATTCACCAGTGAAGCCCTCTGGTCCTGGGCTTTTCTTTGTTAAAAAGTCTTTTTTTATGAAAATTACAGTATTTTTATGATTATTTATTGAATTATTTCTGGGGCATCTAGGGGGGAAAAAGCCCATACCATCTTCTTGGGACCAGTCTAAATACTACCTTTGATACTAAATGATAACAATACTTTAAAGTTTATTTTACCATACACTTTCTTTTCCATCTACCAACACTCTGTGAGGTAGGTAGAGATTTTGAACTCCTACTTTTTCAGTTAATGATGCATAAACTGAAATAAAGCATTCCAAAGATTTTAAGGGCCTTGTCCAATAAATGTGAATTTAAAAATGAGGCTGAATCCAGGCCACCCAAGTTTAAAATAGATCTCAATGTTATGTCCATCATGCAACATCACAATATGTTTTAGCTGGAGACATTAAGCCTTTAAAAATATGTTTAAAAAACTGGTTTAAAATATTTTTACTTTACAATTTTGTATTTAAAAAAATAAAAGGGAACTTTCTCATACATTCTTAATATTTTCTCTGGGCTATCAAATTTTTTTTCTTTTCGGCTTTGTCTTGTTATCTTTTTTTTTCCTTTTTTTAAAAATTTTTTTATTGTTATGTTAATCCCCATACACTACATCATTAGTTTTAGATGTAGTGTTCCATGATTCATTGTTTGTGCATAACACCCCGTGCTCCATGCAGAACGTGCCCTCCTCGATACCCATCACCAGGCTAACCCATCCTCCCACCCCCCTCCCCTCTAGAACCCTCAGTTTGTTTTTCATAGTCCATCGTCTCTCATGGTTCGCCTACCCCTCCGATTTCCCCCCCTTCATTCTTCCCCTCCTGCTATCTTCTTCTTCTTTTTTTTTTCCTTAACATATATTGCATTATTTGTTTCAGAGGTACAGATCTGAGATTCAACAGTCTTGCACAATTCACAGCTCTTACCAGAGCACATACCCTCCCCAGTGTCTATCACCCAGCCACCCCATCCCTCCCACCCCACCCCCCACTCCAGCAACCCTCAGTTTGTTTCCTGAGATTAAGAATTCCTCCTATCAGTGAGGTCATATGATACATGTCTTTCTCTGTTTCACTTATTTCGCTCAGCATAATACCCTCCAGTTCCATCCACGTCGTTGCAAATGGCAAGATCTCATTCCTTTTGATGGCTGCATAATATTCCATTGTATATATATACCACCTCTTCTTTATCCATTCATCTGTCGATGGACATCTTGGTTCTTTCCACAGTTTGGCTATTGTGGACATTGCTGCTACCCTTTCAGATCCCTACCTTTGTATCTTTGGGGTAAATACCCAGTAGTGCAATTGCTGGGTCATATGGTAGCTCTATTTTCAACTTTTTGAGGAACCTCCATACTGTTTTCCAGAGTGGCTGCACCAGTTTGCATTCCCACCAACAGTGTAGGAGGGTTCCCCTTTCTCCGCATCCCCGCCAACATCTGTCGTTTCCTGACTTGTTAATTTTAGCCATTCTGACTGGTGTGAGGTGGTATCTCATTGAGGTTTTGATTTGGATTTCCCTGATGACGAGCGATATTGAGCACTTTTTCATGGGTCTGTTGGCCCTTTGGATGTCTTCTTTGGAAAAATGTCTGTTCATGTCTTCTGCCCATTTCTTGATTGGATTCTTTGTTCTTTGGGTGTTGAGTTTGATAAGTTCCTTATAGATTTTGGATACTAGCCCTTTATCTGATACGTCATTTGCAAGTATCTTCTCCCATTCTGTCGGTTGTCTTTTGGTTTTGTTGACTGTTTCCTTTGCTTTGCAAAAGCTTTTTATCTTGATGAAGTCCCAATAGTTCATTTTTGCCCTTGTTCCCCTTGCTTTTGGCGATGTTTCTGGGAAGAAGGTGCTGCGGCTCAGGTCGAAGAGGTTGCTGCCTGTGTTCTCCTTTAGGATTTTGATGGACTCCTGTCTCACATTGAGGTCTTTCAACCATTTGGAGTCTATTTTTGTGTGTGGTATAAGGAAATGGTCCAGTTTCATTCTTCTCCATGTGGCTATCCAATTTTCCCAACACCATTTGTTGAAGAGACTCTCTTTTTTCCATTGGACATTCTTTCCTGCTTTGTCAAAGATTAGTTGACCATAGAGTTGAGGGTCCATTTCTGGGCTCTCTATTCTGTTCCATTGATTGATGTGTCTGCTTTTGTGCCAGTACCATACTGTCTTGATGATGACAGCTTTGTAATAGAGCTGGAAGTCCGGAATTGTGATGCCACCAGCTTTGCTTTTCTTTTTCAACATTCCTCTGGCTATTTGGGGTCTTTTCTGGTTCCATACAAATTTTAGGATTATTTGTTCCATTTCTTTGAAAAAAGTGGATGGTATTTTGATGGGGATTGTATTGAATGTGTAGATTGCTCTAGGTAGCATTGACATCTTCACAATATTTGTTCTTCCAATCCATGAGCATGGAACGTTTTTCCATTTCTTTGTGTCTTCCTCAATTTCTTTCATGAGTATTTTATAGTTTTCTGAGTACAGATCCTTTGCCTCTTTGGTTAGATTTATGCCTAGGTATCTTATGGTTTTGGGTGCAATTGTAAATGGGATCGACTCCTTAATTTCTCTTTCTTCTGTCTTGTTGTTGGTGTATAGGAATGCCACTGACTTCTGTGCATTGATTTTATATCCTGCCACTTTACTGAATTCCTGTATGAGTTCTAGCAGTTTTGGGGTGGAGTCTTTGGGGTTTTCCACATAAAGTATCATATCATCTGCAAAGAGTGAGAGTTTGACTTCTTCTTTGCCGATTTGGATGCTTTTTATTTCTTTTTGTTGTCTGATTGCTGTGGCTAGGACTTCTAATATTATGTTGAATAGCAGTGGTGATAGTGGACATCCCTGCCGCGTTCCTGACCTTAGGGGGAAAGCTCTCAGTTTTTCCCCATTTAGAATGATATTTGCTGTAGGTTTTTCATAGATGGCTTTTATGATATTGAGGTATGTACCCTCTATGCCTGTACTCTGAAGAGTTTTGATCAAGAAAGGATGCTGTACTTTGTCAAATGCTTTTTCTGCATCTATCGAGATGATCATATGATTCTTGTTCTTTCTTTTATTAATGTATTGTATCACATTGCTTTATTTTGCGGATGTTGAACCAACCTTGCAGCCCAGGGATAAATCCCACTTGGTCGTGGTGAATAATCCTTTTAATGTACTGTTGGATCCTATTGGCTAGTGTCTTGGTGAGAATTTTTGCATCCATGTTCATCAGGGATATTGGTCTGTAATTCTCCTTTTTGATGGGGTCTTTGTCTGGTTTTGGGATCAAGGTAATGGTGGCCTCATAAAATGAGTTTGGAAGTTTTCCTTCCATATCTATTTTTTGGAACAGTTTCAGAAGAATAGGTATTAATTCTTCTTGAAATGTTTGGTAGAATTCCCCTGGGAAGCCATCGGGCCCTGGGCTTTTGTTTGTTGGGAGATTTTTGATGACTGCTTCACTTTCCTTAGTGGTTATAGGTTGTTCAGGTTTTCTATTTCTTCCTGGTTCAGTTTTGGTAGTTGACACATCTCTAGGAATGCATCCATTTCTTCCAGGTTATCTAATTTGCTGGCATAGAGTTGCTCATAATATGTTCTTATAATTGTTTGTATTTCTTTGGTATTGGTTGTGATCCCTCCTCTTTCATTCATGATTTTGTTGATTTGGGTCATTTCTCTTTTCTTTTGGATAAGTCTGGCTAGGGGTTTATCAATCTGGTTAATTCTTTCAAAGAACCAGCTCCTAGTTTCGTTGATCTGTTCTACTGTTCTTTTAGTTTCTATTTCATTGATTTCTGCTCTGATCTTTATTAGTTCTCTTCTCCTGCTGGGTTTAGGCTTTATTTGCTGTTCTTTCTCCAGCCCCTTTAGGTGTAGGGTTAGGTTGTGTACTTGAGACCTTTCTTGTTTCTTGAGAAAGGCTTGTATTGCTATATACTTTCCTCTTAGGACTGCCTTTGCTGCATCCCAAAGGTTTTGAATAGTTGTGTTTTCATTTTCATTGGTTTCCATGAATTTTTTAAATTCTTCTTTAATTTCCTGGTTGACCCATTCATTCTTCAGTAGGATGCTCTTTAGCCTCCATGTATTTGAGTTCTTTCCGACTTTCCTCTTGTGATTGAGTTCTAGTTTCAAAGCATTGTGCTCTGAAAATAGGCAGGGAATGATCCCAATCTTTTGGTACCAGTTGAGACCTGATTTATGACCTAGGATGTGATCAGTTCTGGAGAATGTTCCATGGGCACTAGAGAAAAATGTGTATTCCGTTGCTTTGGGATGGAATGTTCTGAATATGTCTGTGAAGTCCATTTGGTCCAGTGTGTCATTTAAAGTCTTTATTTCCTTGTTGATCTTTTGCTTAGATGATCTGTCCATTTCAGTGAGGGGGTGTTAAAGTCCCCCACTATTATTGTATTGTTGTCGATGTGTTTCTTTGCTTTTTTAATTAATTGCCTTATATAATTGGCTGCTCCCATGTTAGGGGCATAGATATTTACAATTGTTAGATCTTCTCGTTGGATAGACCCTTTAAGTAGGATATAGTGTCCTTCCTCATCTCTTATTACAGTCTTTGGTTTAAAATCTAACTTGTCTGATATAAGGATTGCCACCCCAGCTTTCTTTTGGTGTCCATTAGCATGGTAAATGGTTTTCCAACCCCTCACTTTCAATCTGGAGGTGTCTTTGGGTCTAAAATGGGTCTCTTGCAGACAGCATATCGATGGGTCTTGTTTTTTAATCCAATCTGATAGCCTGTGTCTTTTGATTGGGGCATTTAGCCCATTTACATTCAGGGTAACTATTGAAAGATAGGAATTTAGTGCCATTGTATTGCCTGTAAGGTGACTGTTACTGTGTATTGTCTGTGTTCCTTTCTTGTCTATCTTACTTTTAGGCTCTCTCTTTGCTTAGAGGACCCCTTTCAAGATTTCTTGTAGGGCTGGTTTCATGTTTGCAAATTCCTTTAGTTTTTGTTTGTCCTGGAAGCTTTTTATCTCTCCTTCTATTTTCAATGACAGCCTAGCTGGATATAGTATTCTTGGCTGCATATTTTTCTCCTTTAGTGCTCTGAATATATCATGCCAGTCCTTTCTGGCCTGCCAGGTCTCTGTGGATAGGTCTGTTGCCAGTCTAATGTTTCTACCATTGTAGGTTACATATCTCTTGTCCCGAGCTGCTTTCAGGATTTTCTCTTTATCTCTGAGACTTGTAAGTTTTACTATTAGATGTCGGGGTGTTGACCTATTTTTATTGATTTTGAGAGGGTTCTCTGTGCTTCCTGGATTTTGATGCCTGTTTCCTTCCCCAAATTAGGGAAGTTCTCTGCTATAATTTGCTCCATTATACCATCTGCCCCTCTCTCTCTTTCTTCTTCTTCTGGATCCCAATTATTCTAATGTTGTTTCGTCTTATGGTATCGCTTATCTCTCAAATTCTGCCCTCGTGATCCAGTAGTTGTTTATCTCTCTTTTTCTCAGCTTCTTTATTTTCCATCATTTGGTCTTCTGTGTCACTGATTTCTCTTCTGCCTCATTTATCCTAGCAGTTAGCGCCCCCTTTTTTGATTGCACCTCATTAATAGCCTTTTTGATTTCGACTTGGTTAGATTTTAGTTCTTTTACTTCTCCAGAAAGGGTTTCTCTAATAACTTCCATGCTTTTTTCAAACCCAGCTAGTATCTTTAAAGTGATGATTCTGAACTCTAGATCTGACATCGTACTAATGTCCGTATTGAGTAGGTCCCTGGCAGTAGGTACTACCTCTTGTTCCTTTTGTTGAAGTGATTTTTTCCATCTTGTCATTTTGTCCAGAGGAGAATAGATTAATGAGAGAACAAAATGCTAACAGGGTAACAACGTTCCCAGAAAATATACTCTAAACAAATCAGAAAAGACCTGAAGCAGTGGGAAAAGAAAGGGAAAGAGAGAAAAAAGAAAAAGAAAGAAAGAAAAGAAAAAGATAAAGATAAAAACAGAAAAAAAACAGAAAAAAAAACCAGAATGTGATCAAATATGATCAGGCTGGTATATAGATCAGTGCCACACACTAGATTTTGGGTGTATTTTGGTCTGTTAGAAGAAAGTGCCTCCCAAAATTTTAAAGAAAGAAAAACTTATATATATACAAAAATAAGGGTTGATATGATGAAGGGATGGAATATGACTGTAAAGATGGAAATTATAAAAAATTTTATAAAAGGAATTGATAAGAAGTTGTTTGAAAAAAGAAAGAAGAGGATTAAAAAAAAAAAGAAAACAAAAAGGGAGAGAATGTGATCAGGCAGGGGAGTAGAAAAAAACCATACACTAGAGATTTAGGGTATATTTTGATCTGTTAGAAGAAACCATCTCAAAATTTTAGAGAACAACTTATATATATATATGCCAAAAATAAGGGTAACTACTATGAAGGGATAGAATATGACTCAAAAAATGAAAAATAAAAATGTTTTTTTTTTAAAAAGGGATTTATAAGATGTTAGTTGAAAAAGGGTAAAAGAAAAAAATCAAAAAAAAAAAGTTAAAAAAAAATTAACTTTGAAAAACTAAAGAATCATGGTAAAAAAAAGCCATGGATTCTATGTGCAGTATTCCCCTAGCGCTGGAGTTCTGCCGTTCTCATTGATGGGTAAACTTGGTCTTGGCTGCTGTTCTCGCTGATCTTCTGGGGGAGGGGCCTGTTGCCATGGTTTCCAAAAGTCTTTGCCGGAGACGGAATTGCCCCGCTCTTGCCCAGTCCGGTTTAAGTAATCTGCTCGGGTTTGCTCTCGGGAGCTTTTGTTCCCTGCAAGCTTTCCGTACAGCTCTGGAGGCAGAAGTGAAAATGGCGGCCTCCCAATCTCCACCCCGGAGGAGCCGAGAACTTGGGCCCCGCTCCTCAGTGAGCCCCCAGAGAAAAGTAATCAGTCACTCCCGTCTCCCCGGTCTCCGGCCGCACTCCGTGCTCACCCGGCCTGTGACCAAGCGTTTCTGTCTCTGGCACACGACCCTGTCTGGAGTCTCCAAACCCAGCAGATCCCTGCAGTGCGCTCCGGCACCGCTCCTCCCGGGGGAAGAAGGGGAGTCTCCCCGAATTTGCCGCTTGTTGGGTCCCTGCTGGAGGAGCAGTGGCCCGACTGTGCCGCGGATCACGGTTTATGACAACCCCGAGCTGAGAGCCCGCTCCTCGGCTCCGTCTCTGCAGCCCGGCTTCCCTGCTCCAATACCTGGGAGCTCTGCCGCACTCAGGCTCCCCCGGTCTTTCTGTGACCCCGAGGGTCCTGAGACCACACTGTCCCACGAGGGTTCCACCCCCCGCTTAGCCACCGGAGTGACGTCCCTCAGCGGAGCAGACTTCTAAAAGTTCCGATTTTGTGCTCCGCTGCTCTATCACTTGCCAGAAGCGGCCGACGGAGGCCCCTGCCCCGCTGTCTATCCTCCCGAATATTGCCTCAGATTCACTTCTCCGCACGTCCTACCTTCCAGAAAGTGGTCGCTTTTCTGTTCAGAGAGTTGTTGCTCTTCTTTTCTTCAATCTCCTGTTGAATTTGTAGTTGTTGAGAATGGTTTGATCCCTATCCAGCTGAATTCCTGAGACCAGACGAAATCCAGGTCTCCTACTCCTCCGCCATCTTGCTCCCTCAAATTTAAATATAGACCAATCCATATAATTTTGTGATTGAATAATTTAATTGTCATTTGATTTATGTTCTTAAATTAACAGTGAATTTAGGTCTCTGAAAGACGTTTTTAAGTAAGTATTGATTTATATTTTGTGTTTCTCAATTTAAAAAAGGAATAGGCTTTTGTTGGCTTTTATGCCTTCACAATTTCTAAAAATGTTCACTACTGTCCACATAATGTTGGAACAATTTCTTTAAGAGCTAAATGCGGGTATCTGTCAATCATACTGTGAGACACAGTGTTATGCATCCCTCAGTGGTTAGATCTGCTCATCAATGCAGAAAGTAAACAGAAAGGTGAAGCAGTGATCTGAATATTACACACAAGTTCTTTCAGAAATAGGAGAAACAGATCCAGATCATCAACCCAAAGCCAAGCAGTGAACATTAACTATGGCTTGTAGTTTAGGGAGGGGGGTGGAGGAGGCTTAATTTTAGTTGCTGAGGTGACATGATCTGATTTCCCTCTTGGTACATGTAATTTTAAGGTTTCCTAAATACTATGCATTACAAAACAGTGCTTTCCAAAGCAGATGACTATTTGAAAAGCATTTTTTTTTTTTTTACTAATTAGGATGAAATATGAGCACTTATGATATAATCCAATGTATGATTGTGGCCTAACCACCAAGCATCTCAAAGTGCCTGGTAAAATACATGTTCAGTGAGATCACTCACACAGCTATAGTTAAGGGCCTATCCATGTTACTATTAAAAACTCATGTCTTCAAGAAATTATATGTCCAAGAGATCGAGATTTTATGTGCTCTTTGTGGAAGCAACTTGAATTTAAAATGTTGCCTTAGACAAAAAGGGGCAAATACTAGTTGATGCTTTGATACCAAAACTGTGTAAGGAACCCAAATAGATTTAGAACCATTATTTCCAAGGCACCACTTCAAATCAGCAATATAAAATTAGTAGGAAATTTTATTGACTGTATTTATTCTTGAACTTCCTACAGTAAGTAATAAATCATGGAGATTATATTATCATCACTTTTTTGACCCATAAAATTAAACTTGACAATTTCATATTGGTATCCCAATATTTGCTTTCATTTAAAAAAAAAAAAAGTCTTACCTCTCTTCTTCCACATTATCTTTTCCACTTATTTTAACTTATATCTTTTCTCTTTGCCTCCTACTTGTTTGCTTAACCCAAATCTTTTCTTTCAGGTTGTTTTATTCACTTTTCCAGTGCTTTGAGGCTACCAACAATGTGGCCTTTTCCCTTTGATTCTGGTACTCAGTTATTATATATCATAAGTCATTTTACTCCTTTTAATGTGGATTATCTACCTGCAAACAAAGCAGGTCGATCCATTTGTCCATATGACAAATATTTGGTGTATATCCACTCTGCTTGTAGAATTGAACTATGCCCCGTGAAAAAATGTAAATAAACGCAACCCGTTCTTCAAAAAGCAATATAATTGGGGTGCCTGGGTGGCTCACTCATTAAGCGGCTGCCTTCCACTGGGGTTGAGATCTCAGGGTCCTGGGATCGAGCCCCACATTGGGCTCCCTGCTCAGCGGGAAGCCTGCTTCTCCCTCTCCCACTCCCCCTGCTTGTGTTCCCTCTCTAGCTGCCTCTCTCTCTGTCAAATAAATAAATAAAATCTTTAGAAAAAAGAAAAGGCAGTATAACTGACAAGATAATATAGTCAGCTCTCCAAAATAATGAGGAAAGTTTAATAATGGTGTGAGGAATCATCCATCACACAAGAGGAAAATGAAGGACATCTGGCCATGAGCAAGAATGTTCAAAGAAGGCTTGTTTTGAAAGATATGGAATTTGAGCAGAATTTTATTTTATTTTATATATTTTTTACAAGATTTTACTTTTAAGTAATCTCTATACCTGACATTGGGCTCAAACTGATCTCAACCCCAAGATCAAGAGTCACCTACTCTACTGATTGAGCCAGCCAGGTGCCCCAAGAATTTTAAAGATGATTTGGATTTACAGTCATCCTTAAATGTTCAGCTTCTGCTGAATTATTTCATTGGGTGACCTTCTCTTTCCGGTCTACTCCTTCTCCCTGGGTGTTGCTCCCTTTGTCATCTATATGTTGATGACTCAGTTTTTCCTTTCAACCCTGATTAATTCTGCCTGATATTATTAATATGCAGAAATGCTATATCCATTTCTCTTTACTCCATTAGATTTTGTTCCTATTATGTTATTGTTGCTTAGGTAATTTTCAATAGCTCAGTACTCCACTCCTAGTCCAACCAGCTTTGTATTTGCTACGCTATCTTTTCTTTCAAGTCCTTCTTTAAAAGATACAAAACTTGTCCTTTCCGTTACTAAACTGTTATTCTTACATGTGTTCTTTCAATCTCTAGTCCATATTTTCGTGTATGAAATCCTTTATGCAAGAAAATATTACTTACATTTTTTGAAATGTATTCTTTTAAAATTACCTCTTTCCAAATGGATATCTCCTTTCACTCTTCACAGTAATGTACCACCCAGCTATTCTTTCATTCCTTGCTTTTCATATTCAACATAAATCCAGGGTTTGTGTCTTTATATTCAAGATTCTACATGAGTTCTGTCTCACTCCATTTGGTTTCTTTTTCTTGGGAACACTACCAGCTGTTGTTACTGTTTTCTCTATTCCATTCTGATTACTAGTGCTTTATATTCTAAAAATTCAGATTTAAGCATTCTTGGATCTCCTTAAGACTACAGTTCAAAAAGGTCCAAGTACCAACTTGGTATATTGACAGCACATGGATTTGACCCCCAAATATTGAGGGAGCACCTGATAAAATTATGACCCAAGGAAGGTATAGATGAACATATAATTTGAAGTACCATGAGCATTTTGGACTTCACAGTATATTTTATTTTACAACAACAATAAATTCAGCTTACAAAAGTTTAAGTGAGTTTTAAATAAGAACATCAAGTTTTCTCCCTTGAATTGAGCTCCCTATGTCTGTGTGTACACAGTTAAGTTTAATAAATCTTACATACACTATATTTTGTGAAAAAATCTGTTACATGAAAAAACACTTGTTTTTTCCCCTTTAAATGGAGAAATTACCATTAGCTTCTATGGATGGAAGATTGTATGTCTCCATTATTATCTGTTTGGGTTGACATTTCCTCATTTTATTTGTCTACTTGCCATTCAGATTCCACCAAGAGTATTATTTTGTACAAAACTCTGGCCTCATGGAAATGGAAACCTGGTTGAGGCTTACTCAGAACTTATACATTTCACTCTGAATTTTGAATGTATGTTGCCTCTTACTTTGTCTAACAATTGGGGCTTGGCAGTCTTCAATAACTGTTTTTATTTAATTTCATTAGAATCCTAGTGCCTGAAGCTATGTCATATTAGCTCTTTTTCCAGCATAATTTTAAAATCATCCTTTGAGTCCGCAACTCAACTTTGTAAATTTTCTTAAGAGTGTAGCTGAATTATAATCCCATTTCCCAAACAGATGTACTACGTACAGATTTTTTTTATCATCTTCACACAACTCATAACTAACAATTCACCATATGCCTGATACCATAAAAGCAATGGGTGCCTTTACAAAACTTATCAGGAGAAAACCCAATTTGCAGGTAAATAAATAGATACATGTGATAGTTTAATCTTTTCCTCAAATAGGATAGCATTCCTATTGGTTTATTCTCACAGTAATACCAGTGTATGGAATAGTATGTAAGAAAACCTTTGTACACTGTAAAGCACTAAAGCCCACAAGTTGTTGTTGCTATCATAGTACTATGTGGTACCATCACCATCTGAGCCCCTTTCATCACCAGGGAATAGTCTCCAGCATATACTAGATGGTGATGGAAAACCAACGCACTGAGTTTGAGCAGGTTGCAGCTCTTTCATGGCTACTTTGCCTTTCACATGTATCTGATCGAAGAGCTCATTTAATATCTGTCCTCACTCCTTTCTTCCCTCTCTTCTCTCCTCTTACTTCTGGGCTCTTCCATTTAATGGCTTCTGACTTAGAGCCTTCTACTTGTGAGTTCATTTGGAGTGAAGAAGGTTGAAGAGGTACTGTGTTTAGATCCCCCAAAAGGAAACCATTGCATCCATAAATGATTGCATAAGAAATACAGTGTGTGTATCTGTGTGCCCGTGTCTGTGTGTATTGTATATCATTGGGCACAGCAAAAAATATGGCATAATAAATACATCCAGGTTAATTAGGGAGGACTTCTTTTGCAAAATGGAATTTTGTGCTAAGTTTTTATTTTTTTAAAAGATTTTATTTGTTTCTTTGAGAGAGCAAGAGAGCGAGCAGGTGGAGGGACAGAGGGAGAAGCAGACTCCCCGCTGAGCAGGGAGCCCCGAACAGGGTTCAATCTCAGGAGCCCCGGAATAATGACCTGAGCCAAAGTCAGATGCTTAACCAACTGAACCACCCAGACGCCCCTTAAGATTTTATTTTTAAATAATCTCTACACCCAGGGTGGGGCCTGAACCCACAACCCTGAGATCAAGAGTCACATGCTCCATCGACTGAGCCAGCCAGGCACCCCTGTGCTAAGTTTTCAAAAAGACTGAAGAAGTATGCCATGACACAGAGAGAGGAAAAACAAAACAAACATATTATACATGTGGATTGACTTGAGGAGGATTTTAGGTGGGAGAGAACAATTATGTTTTCCTGACTAAAGCTGGGATTGAAAGCAAGTATAGTCATAATATAAGTATAAAAGTAGATGAGCATAGTGAGGTAAAAGGCAGAAATGTTATAGAGTGATCTACCTCAGCTGCTTTTGTGTGTACTTTCTGTTTACAAAACGTATTTATTTTCTAAAGCATTTATGCAGATGTCAGATTTTATCCTAACCAGCACTCCATGAAATATTAAAAATTAATATTCACATTAAGACACCAAGGCCTAGAGCGGACAATGATTTGCCCAAACCAGTTGCTGGTTGACTTGCAGTTAGAATCCTTCCCTCGTGATTCTTCAGTTAGTGACCTTTCCCCATATTATATTGCCACTAGGCATGGGGCGAAGCCCAGGGATAAAGAATGATCAAGAGTCCCTGGGATTTATAATGCCCACTCATTCTCCTAGAGGATGCCAAGCATTAGTACCATTGTCGTTATCATAAACACAAACCGAGAACAAGAACAACAGCATTATAAGGGGCGCCTGGGTGGCTCAGTCATTAAGCGTCTGCCTTCGGTTCAGGTCATGATCCCAGGGTGCTGGGATCGAGCCCCGCATTGGGCTCCCTGCTCTGCTAGGAGCCTGCTTCTCCCTCTCCAACTCCCCCTGCTTGTGTTCCCTCTCTAGCTGTCTCTCTCCCTGTCAAATAAATAAAATAAAATCTTTAAAAAAAAAAAAAAAGAAAAGAACAACAGCATTATGTTTAGGATGATGTTACTTAGCTCTCTTGTACAACTTGGGAATTCATGTTTAGAAGAATGCTTGAGTACTCTCCCAATATTCCTTTGCGTTTATACTGTCTCATTAAGTGAAATGGTATTACAGCTAACATTTACTAGTATTATCCACAGCACATGGTACCTGCTTGAGAAATGCAGTATTTCCTCAAGAGTGGTAAAAGCTGTCTTAAACTTTTCAAATCCTTAGATTGTTTCAAGGCAATATACAATCCTTCAAAGAAAAGTTTTCTTTTTATTAAAAAAGGTGTTTATTGACTCCTTTACTGCCACGAGGCAGATAGATTAGTAAATATTACTGGTTGCTCCTTGGTTTCATCATCATTATTGTCTACATTGTCTTGTCTCTTGTAAAGTTGTTGCCTTTTATTCAAAGGATATTTTAAGACTGTGTATGTTATATGTATATAAAATCATAGAAAAACCTAGCAAATAAATAACTATTAATTTTTTTAACTAAGTGGGAAGTAGCAGTTTTAAGATATTAATGTAGATTGAGGAACTACATTTTGCTATGAAAGCAGATTTATTATTGTTGCAAAATTGGCAATGAAATACTTGAAAGGGTGAAGAGATGATCATTTTTGAACCTAGTTATTGTAATAATTTAATACTATCCAGATACCTCTGAGCCATGGGACTACAGAAAGGAAACACGGAATAGTCAGTGAGAATATGGGTTCTCTCTGAAGCCATACTGCTTGGGTCCAGATCCTGGTTCTGCCATTTACTGACTGTGTGAACCTGGGCAGTTTACTGAATCTTGGTACCTCAGTGTCCACATTTCTACAAATAGAAATCAAATTTGATCTTTCTCATCATAGTGAAAATTTAATGGATTAATAATATTTGAAGTGCTTAGAAAAACGCCTGGCACATTATAAACACCGTGTAAGTATCATAACAAGTATGATGATGATGATGATGAAGCCAAATATATCATTTTATTTTTAACAGTCTTTCCTCAGGCTGCCATATGGAAGAAAATAACCTGAAATGTATATGTAATAATCATATACAAATATGATTATTTATATCATAATAAAGTTTAATCATAAATAAAGCCCATAGAGGTGATTATAACACATCCTGTTATCTACTTCACCATTGCTTTTTCGTTATTATTTTTAGTATTAGTAGCTGCTAAGTATTGAGTAATCAGTGTGTGCTAAGTGCTACATGTCTTATCTCATTTAACAGTGCAGTGAGACACATAGTATCACTATCCCCATTTTACAGAGAAGGACACTTACAGGCAGTTCATTCTTCTAATAGACTTAGAAAATAAAACTAAGAAAACAGAATCTAGGCAAATGTAGCTCCATTCATGTCAGCCTTTTTTCCCTCATTTCCCACTCCATTTTAATTGTCTTGGTAGTAACACTGAATTAGCACATTAAACTCATTTTTATATATTAAACTGTCACTTTTTATAAGAAGGCAACAGATGACATCATCCTAAATGTGGTCTTCTTAATGAAATAAAGTTGATAAACATAATTCACCTTTTTTTTTTTTTTGGTAATTCACTTCTGATGCAATATAATCAGTACTGTAGCTCACTTTGGGCATGAAATGATTAAAAAACAAAACAAATTTTCCATTCTTAGGCAAGTCCGAGCTGTGTGTTGCCTTGTGAAGCAGTTTGGGGCAACCACTAAAATTTACTGCTGCAGGACACAGAGAACCGTAATCATTTGTTAGTGCACAAACGATTATTTAGCGAGTGTGAGAGACTTTACAAAGAAACACTTGGTGGTTTAATTTTGCTGAGAATTGTTTCATTTTTCCTTTTCTTCTGGTCATACTTTAAAGACTTACCTCAGAAACACGTTAACATATATCTTAATGCCTATTTTATGTATCCTGAGCTTGACAGTAAAGCTTTTTCTTGTAAAGCATCTTAACCCAAGAAGTGACAACTCTGTGTCTGAATCCTGCCCGTCCCTGCTTCACAGACTCATCGTGTTCAACCAATAGATTGGGATTTTTTTTCTATTTAGAAGTTTCTTCTTGTAAACAGGAACAAATTATTATTTCTCCGGGTCTCTCTATATTCTGTGGAAGCAGTAATTTTAGTAGTTGACTCAAATTGCTCCACAGTGCCATGTGTATTTTATAACATCCGAAAAGAGGAAGATTTATATTGTTTTTTGATCATCACATGCCCAAAGTGATTTAGAGCTCTGATTATGTTGTGTGGCAAGTGAATTATGAAAAGAAAGGGTGAATTATGTTGATCAAATTTATTCCATTAAGAAAAAAAGCAGAGCCTTTTAAATATCTTTCTGTAGTCAGTCGTTCATAATCCCTACTTCCAAATAAAGGATAAACAACACGTTAATGCATGTTAATATGTTCCAACCAATTTGTCGTTATTCTGTCCCAATTTCCTGTTAATTTTAACTTTTTTAAGTGAAACAGTGCTTGATTAAATGTAGTTTCTATTTTTTTAATGTTCTAGATATAAATGACAAATTCTATAGTGGTTGAGTAAAAAGATAGAAAATATATAATTGTTTTAAAGAGAGTAATAATCTCTTTTTAAGTTCAGTTCCCTTTGGGTCAAAAATGATTTTTCCACCCATTATGTCAGCACAGAGCTAGAGGTTTGGGCTAGAGAGATGAAAAAAAAAAAAATGGTCCTCAAGGTGGTTTTACATCCTGATAATGAGACAAACATATGTTTGGAGCTTTTCAATGCAAAATGGTAGGGGCTGATTTCCACAAGAGCTTAGGGAACACGGAAGAGGAAGACAGAATGCATCAAGGGCATTTTGTATTTTCTGCATCACTTTTATTGACTGTCCCCTTGGTTTAAAAGCACCATGGTAGGTGATAAGTAGAAGAAACTGTGTGTCCAAAAATCACTAAGAGAGAGGTTACAGGAAGGATGGGAAGGGAAGTGAAATCGGGGATATTTTAGAGTGATCCATTATCATTAGGCAAATTGGAACACTGGGAATCCTATCCCAGAGGTAAAGGCAATATAAAGCAGTTTTTTCCCAGAGAGGAGCCAAACAGCCTCTAGACTAGCACTATTATTAGAAATAGAAACTCTCTGAAAAGGTAATTGGGAGAAACAGTCAAGTGTTTTTTAAAGTGAAGTCTTTAAATCAGAAAGATATGAGAGCCTTTGCATGTGGCATGATCAGACTTTCTTTACTTGGGCTGGTTCCAATGAGAGAAAAGAAATGCCATCCCATTAGGATGGTCTTAGGATAGCTCTTCAGTTAGGCAAGTATGTGTACATTTATGTAACAAGAGTTCCTCAAGTCTTCTCGACTAAAGAAGCAAGATGTAAAGTGGAGGTTACTTCCCATAGCACCAGGCCAAGAACCTTGTATCATTTGTGAGACACAGTTCTACTGCTAGAGTTTAGGATGGTGTTTGCACAGAATAAGTAATAAAAATAGTGTTAGGCAATGCTTTGTTTTCCATTTGGTCTATGTCTCTGGTGGTTCTAATTCTAGACTGGTTCACAAATATTGATTAGTAACTTTAGTCTATGCAGGTCTTAATTTAGTTTCAGAAATTAATTTAGTTATAAAAATCAATTGATGATGTGCCCAGTTTTCAGAGCATACACATTTGTGTAAAACAACAATTGTGTATATATCCTGAACTGTATCTAAACTTGTCCCCCCAAGAATGTGCAGGTCCCCAGAGAACTGAGAGTTAGTGCTAATTTGTTTACTGCTCTATTGTTTATTTATCCTTGACTTACTCAAAACAGTGAGTTTGTTAGGCAAGAAGTAGTAGTAAATCATCACCACCCTAAATCTGAACATGGTACCTGAAATTCTTCTCCTGTAGCTTTTACCGTCATCCCGCCCACCCGTGAGTGATTTTGCTGTTATCAGCTTCTGACTTGGCTTCCCTGTGTCACCTCTGCCTGACTCCTACCTCAATCAGATTTATTAGCTGCAAGCAGAGCATGTCTCCATCAAGCCTGTGTCAGAGAGGAATAGCCAAGTTGTCAGAGGCATCCTTTGCTTTAACCTCCCAGTTACGGTCTGGCAATCAGTAGCTGTGTATTTCCATAGACCTTTTTTTTATTCTGTGAAAAACTAAAGCATAATAATATTAAATAACTCAACTTAGAGGAAGTTACTATTTGAGACCTACTTGAGAAGTATTTGTTTTAATTCTAACGTCAGCGTCATGTAGTTGAAGTGATTTTTCAGTGATTTGAAACACATATTGTGTGTTTCACATAGCTTTGTAAAATGCAGATACCTATACAAAAGCAAAATGGGAACAGTGGCCAGCAGACTTCATATACATATGTAATGTACATACATATCTATAATTTATAATTTGATGTGCACACATATAATAATTTGAGCACCTTTAATTTATCACAGTCCCTATTACCCCCTAATCTCCTACATCCAACCCGTTTCACACATTTCTATTACCTGCATGAATCCATAGCCACTGGAGTTTGTGTCCTCTGCAAAAGGGAAGTGATGGAGACAAGATCCAGTATTTGTCTACTATGTGTCAGGTTCTGTGGTAGGAACCTTTCATATATTATCTTATTTAAATCTCATAAAACTGTGAGGCAGGGATTATAGTCACCATTTTTCAAATAGATAATGAATCTCTGACAATTTAATAAACTAGCCTAAAGATACGCTAAGTAGAAGCTCTGGGAATCAAACCAAGATCTTTTCGGTTCTGTTTTATATTTTTAGTTTAGTTGTTTGAATAGGTAATATGGTACATGGCCCAAAGTGGGGAAAGCAGTGAAAAGTTTTCCCCCTACTTCTGTCCCTTTGCTACCAGTTCCCTTCCCCAGAAATAACCAAATTTTTTGGTGTCTTATATATTCTTCTAGAGATATGTTTCCTTCATAAACAAGCAAAATAAAAATATTTATATAGAGCTTTCTTGGCTTTTATTTTGTTTTTAGATAAAGCAATGTATTTTTAATGTATAGGTATATTAAATCATGACATTGTACACCTTAAATAAGTACAATTTTTGTCAGTTATACCTCAATAAAACTGGAAGAAGTGTTTTATATGCAAATAAATAAAAAATAAAACATAGCATTTTAAATTAAAGTGTTCGTTGTAACATTATACCATACTTTATGTGCTCATTTAAGGTGTGTCCAAGTTCTGTTGTTAAAATTTTTACTACAATGAATAATCTAGCATATAAGTCATTTCATACATATATGAGAATTCAGTTTTATTTTTTAAAATGCTAATCCCGTTATCTCAATATTATCTATTAAGAAATCCTTCCCTTCTAACATGAGATGCTGCCTGTAATCTTATACTCAACTGCATTTTGCATTTGCAAATCCAACTCTTTGTGACTTTATGTTTTTTTGTCCTGTGCCTCCCTGCCAATAACAATAACCTATAAATACATTGTTGGAGCTTTCTATGTATCTATTAATTTCACTTCTAACTTCCATTTTTCAGGTCCCACCAGTTTAACTCCTAGTACTACAGATGATATTTTGTTTTAATTAAACTCTCTTTTGCTTGGCAAGATGTCTGAAGCATATCAATTAGCCAATTAGTTCTGATCAGTGAAGTGTCTCTTTGGCTCTGTTTCCACCCAGACACAGCCATGCTCACAAAGGACCATCTCTTAGGATTAGAGGCTGAGGCATAGCTATGTGTCCTAAGAGGCCAGTTCCTTAGGGGTTACTGTAAGGATTAAGTGAATTAATGTAAAATTCAAGAATGTCAGCCAGAATGGAGAAAGCATTCCCAACACGTAACAGAAAAGCAGCCCATCACAGTGCTAACGTGTGCAGACCCTGGAGCCGGGAGCCTGGGTTTGTCGCTGTCTCATCGCTGTCACCTATCCATCATGTACCTTTGGCAGATTTCTTAACTTCTTTGTGTCTCAATTTCCCCATCTATAAAATGGTAACAATTATAGAGCTTACCTCCAGTGATGCCGCTTGCTTATGCTGACCCTGTGTGTGGATTTGGAAAAAGACACTTGCCTATTAATTTTGCAACCTAAATGCATCTTTGTGTGAAGAAATAGGAGCCCCTTCATTCCCATGCCAGGGCAAGAACGAGATGCCCTGAGTGAGTGTGGGATTTTAGCCCCAATTCCCACTCTCTGCCGTATGCCTTTATGCAATCCAGTAGTACAATCCTACACCGTGACCATGTCTACACTGTCAGATCATTGGGTATAATAAATGAGTTAATACTTGTAAAACATTTAGAACCATGGTCAGCATATAGTGTGCCCTCAGGAAGTACTAGCTCTTCTCCTACCTTCTAGTCCTTCTCACGGTTTATTTCCTAGCCTGGGTGTCCCCAGTACTACCAATTACAGCAGCATTGTACTTTAAAACCCAAAAGACAGGTAGAGAGCTTTTTTTATTACCTCTTTTTTATAGTCACCACCTATTTTATTTTTTTTTTTTAAGATTTTATTTATTTATTTGAGAGAGAGAGCATGAGCAGGTCGGGGTGGAGGGCAGGAGGGGCAGAGGGAGAGGGAAAAGCAGACTCCCTGCTGAGTAGGGCCCCCCCCAGGACATGGGGCTCGATCCCAGGACCCCGTGATCATGACCTGAGCTGGACGCTTAACCGACTGAGCCATCCAGGCACCCCAGTCACCACCTATTTTAATTATTTGTAAGACTATTTATATCTGATGTAATCCAAATAACTTAATTAAATTATCTAGGTGTGCGTGTGCAAATGCACACACACGCACACCCCCACATACACACTTTTTTCTTTGGGGGGGCAAATCTGAATTGGCCTAATCACTGATCCTAAAACATCTGCTGAATTCCCAGTGTGTGTTCACACCTGGGCCTGAGTGAAGCACTTCCAAAGCAAAGTTGAACAGGACACAGAATCAGATCTCTTTCAAGAGAAATAAAATCGGTGATTACAGTTCAGTGCGATGCATGTTAGGCTCAGAGTGGAAAGGGAGCACAGAGTAGGGCTGATTAGTCAGCATATCAGGCAGATTTCTGTAAGATATGATGCTGGAGTCTTTCAAAAAGTAAGGGAAAAAAATCAGAAAAAGGGAAATTCAGGCCAATAACAGGCATAGAGATGATAAACCAACTCCATTTCACTGGGGCAGAGGCTTTGGTGGTTTTGGGAGTTTTTTATTGGTTTCTTTTTTTATTGAGTATAGCGGACACACATGTTACATTTGTTTCAGGTGTACAACATAATGATTCATCTTCTCTACCCATTCTGCTCTGCTCACCACAGTGTAGCTACCATCTGTCACCACACACACCATTCCAGTATCATTGACTCCATTCCCTCTGCTGGGCTTTTATTTCCTTCACTTATTCATTCCTAACTGGAAGCCTAGCTCGCCCACGCCCCTGCACCCATTTTGCCCATCCCCCACCCCTGCCCCTCCGCAACCATCCATTTTTCTGTATTTATAGGTCCAATTCGGCTCTTGTTTATTTGAGTAGTAGGGAGGAAGTTAATGGAGAGTGTATCAAAAGAAACCAGGATAAATACTTAGAAGTTGACCCTATAAGTAAGAGAGAGCCACTTAAATAATTTGTGCTGAGAGTTTATCTATCTAAACTGTATTTTAGGGTATAATTTTATGACTGAGTTGCACAGACTAAGTTGCAGCAGAGAAGTGATGGCAATGGGCCACTCAAGATATCAGGAACCTGAAGTGAGAGACACTATGAAGGAGGAAGTGGTATGCTTTGAAGATTTGACTGGATGGAAATGGGGCTGGCTGACATTTTATCTGTGCAAGAGAAATCATAACCAAGGGACGACATACATTTTTCTTTCATTTTATGCCTTGAATTGAGGGCCCTTTTCGTAAGGAGTTCTTTAATTCCCTTTCAGAAAGCAAACTATATTTCTCAGGCTCTGGTGGTCTAGAAGTAAACTCAGATTCTCTAGATTTAGGCAAAATAACTTAAAGGAATTTTTTCCTGTGATAGTCTACATCTTTTCATAATTATCTCCTTATCTATGCCATACAGGATACCTCTAAATGTTAGAAATGGCAACTTCTCCAGAGAACAGCCTCAGGATTTCTCATAATGAAATGCGTCTGTTAACGGCTTGATAAACCATATTGTGCAAGGGTGAACCTCATGCCCTATAGTTCAGGAACATGGCACCTATATATAGAATCTCTATGTGCCTATCACCATTTTGTAAAACAAGTGTCTACAAATTAAGATTTATGTGCTAGTAAACCTGTTCCGGTTTATGATGACTTTCAGTGACCTACCTACAGACACCTGCTCTTGTCAGTACAAATTGGGTTAGTTCACTCGTGCCATATGTGTATGCATTTGAAGCCTAGACTCACTGAATTTTATTGGATTAACACCGAGGATGCTGAAAACACATTTCTTTACTTGATAAATCTCTTGTATTTTTTCCCCAGGTTAACTGTTGTCTTTTTAGATATTTTTTATAGGTAACTTTTTCAATTAGTATTCTAAAATAATAATATGAAGAAAACTGACTATAAAAGCAAAGTTAAAATATGCACTCTGGAAGTATTATAGAATTTATAGAATTATTCCTACGGGTTGATAGTAATGGGATTAAAACTCAAAAGAAGATGCATATACTTGCCTCTAGCTCATCATCAAGTTATTTCTTAAAACTATAAAGGATGGCATGGTCATTTGAAAAGTTCAAGTACCATCCAGAACAACTGACTGTACCTGATTGAGAAAGCTATTTCTTTGATGTATCACTTGTAGAGGAATCAAATTCTTACCATTTCATTTTGTGAAAAATATATTTGATCCAGGATGCAAAAATAAGCTATGGCTTCTATGTGGGCCATTAACATTATGCATAACAATTTTTTCTACAATCTGGTCTGCATACTGATATTGGCTATTATTTCATTTTCTCTCTTCTCTCGTGAATGAAATTTTAAGAACACTTTTGAATTTTGTTTCTTGAACCTGGAGAATTCCACCCCTCAAGTTGGGGGGCCAGGATAAGAAGCTCAGGAAGGACACTGAGTAATGGCTGAAGGCATAGGAAGAACAAAAGCCAGAGAGGCAGAGGGCTTCCCAGAGTAAGAATTCATCAGTAATGATAAATGCTGCAGCGAAGTCAGGTAAGAAATGAAAGACAGACTGTTAAGTGGATTTTTCAACAAAGGTGTTATTAGTAAATTTGGCAGGAGGAATTCTTGGAGTTTCTGGAGTTAGAGGTTAAATCGAAGTGGGTTGAAATGTGAGTAGGAGGATGATCAAGATGTGTTAGTACATCATGGCAAACCAAAGCATTTCTGCCATACCCTTGTTAAAAGCATTGTAAGGGATAATGGTAGTGACCATGGTGATGATGATACTTACCATTTCTTGTAGTCAGACACTAAACAAGTACTTTGCATATTATCGCTTACAACCTTCAAAATTCCCATTTTACGTATAAATGAGACATTAATAGGTTAACTCACTCTAGTTTCATCTGCTTCCCCCCCTTCCTGCCTGCCTTCTTTCCTTCCTTCCTTTCTTCCTTCTTACCTTCTTTCCTTCTTATTATCTCCAGCAAATATTTATTTAACTCTTTTTAGATTCTAGGTATTTTGCTATAGGCAAGAAATACAACAGTGACTAAGACACTCTTAGCATGCATAGTAGACATGAGAAGTAATGGCAGTCTATTCTTTGCTTCCTGAACAAAAGCCTTTTCTTGTTTACTTTCAATTTCTCTAACCCATCATTTTCTCCATATCAAACCACCTCCATTTGCTAGGGGGAGTTGTGCAGAATGCTATTCTTACTTCTTTGCTCTCCCTCTTACATGCCAGGATTTTGCATAATAGCATCTACTTCCACATGTTTAATTTTCTATGATGGTCAAACAGTTAGCACATATCTATACTTCTCCACAAAGCCACTGTGTTTAATGTACAGGGCCTTCGGGTGTTTCTGATTAGAACACATCCAGGGGCGCCTCAGTGGCTCAGTCAGTTAAGCATCTGACTTCGGCTCAGGTCATGATCTCAGGGTCCTAGGATTGAGCCCCCTCCCCACCAGGCTCCCCACTCAGCAGGGCATCTGCTGGTCCCTCTCCCTCTGCCCCTACTCCCACTCATGCTCAACTCTTTCTCTCTCTCTCTCTTTCAAATAAATAAAATCTTAAAGGAAAAAAAAGAACACATCCAGATGAAAGTGGTGAAGACAAAGCTTTTTGCAACTCTCTCCCTCTAGATTGGTTCTTCTAACATCCCAGCCCAAGAACTTCAAAAAGTTCTTTAAATATTACTACCTTTAATTTGTGAAATCTGTTAAGTCTCCTTACTTTCTTCTATATACTTCTCCCATATTTGTCTTTTCTGTCACAAGCAGCCCTCACCAGAAATCGTAATGTTGCATATGCCTCATTGCTGTCTGTCCGGCTTCCCGCGTGCCGCCTTCCCACCCATCCTCGTGGTGGCTGCCAGCGAGCCCTGCTCCGTACGGGACTTTGGACACAGCCCTTCCCTCTCAAAGCAGACCACAGGGGAAGGCCCTCTGGGTAAATCACACTAAGACTGATCTCTTTCTTCAAAGGTCCGAAGTGAGCCCCAGATAACTTTTATATGCTGTTATTTAACTCTAGCCATATTTCCCTGAGTATTCTACACCCCATTGACTACATCTCTGATTTTATGTGTTGTTTTTTTTTTTTTTAAAGATTTTATTTATTTATCTGACAGAGAGAGAGAGAGAGAACAAGTAGGCAGAGAGACAGGCAGAGGGAGAGGGAGAAGCAGGCTTCCCGCAGAGCAGGGAGCCCGATGCGGGGCTCGATCCCAGGACCCTGGGATCATGACCTGAGCCGAAGGCAGCCACTTAACCAGCTGAGCCACCCAGGCGCCCCTACATCTCTGATTTTAAATAGAAACCTTAGAAACCACTTTTTGTGTGTTGAAAGATGGCAGAATATGCTTGTGTTACCTTTGAAATGCACACCAAAGACTGCGTTTTCAGGAACGGCACAGGCAGGAGACTTTTTGCTCCCTCGTCCCTGCATGCTGTGACTTTGATAACAGCCGTCGTGGAGCAGCTTTGCAGTTTTATGCAAGTAATCAAGGAAGGCTTCAAATTGGCCTGTTTGGGAAAGTATTCATCGTTCACTTAATAAACAAATGGGCAAAGGTTTTTAATTACATTTTGGGGAAAATATTTCTGCTAAAATTATGTCCATTGATTTGCTCCCACCCAGTCAGGTAATGAAATCAGAGGCATTTTCTTCAGATTTAATAGAATGTACAGTGATTTTAATATATCTATTACAGTTCTCCTAGATGTGGCAATAAATTTTCAATATTAAAATGCCTTGAGGGGTTTTTTATCCTTATTTCTGATATTATATTTTAAAGTCCTGTTCCCAGGGTTCCTAAGATCAAGAGAACTTGAAGTTTATCTCAAAATAGTGATATATTTTCCATTGTCTCTATTTTTAATGCCTTGATCCTGCTATTTGATTTCAACACTCTATTCATCTTTTGCCACTTTCGTTCTTGGTTTCTGTAACTTTTTTCATACTGGTTTTTGTCTGATAAGCATAGCCTTCTTCCTAGATTTATAGCAAAGAATGAGCAGAGGGTTACAGAGAGAAATTTGTGAGTGAGAAAAGATGATGAATCCATGTAAATCATACTGACAAAGCCCAACAATATATGGTTCATTCGAGTATGTTTTTTTCAAAAATTGAGTCTTATTTTTTTATTTATTTATTTTTAAGATTTTATTTATTTATTTGACAGAGAGACAGTGAGAGAGGGAACACAAGCAGGGGCAGAGGCAGAGGGAGAAGCAGGCTTCCCACTGAGCAGGGAGCCCGATGTAGGGCTCGATCCCAGGACCCTAGGATCATGACCTGAGCCGAAGGCAGACGCTTAATGACTGAGCCACCCAGGTGCCCCCAAAATTGAGTTTTAAACAAAACCATACCATGAATACTCCACCCACACTATACCATCAAGTCACATATTTGATTTAAACCAAATAAGTTCACACAAGCTAAAGTCTCTCAGGCAAAATAATTAGACTATTCTGTGAACTTGTGCTAGAACTTTCTTCAAAATATTGGATGCTTGGATATCAGGTTCAAACCTCACCTCACATTATAATCATTTAATTTTATATTGTAATTTAAATTTTTGTTTCCTTTTTATATTATTTTGTTTCAGTGAGATTTTGAAAAGCGCTGAATCCAAAATTAGGAAGAATCTTTGTTTTAGACTGTACCAACAACAAAAAATTATTGTACTCTAAACTGGTTAATTCAGAAATTAAAGATACACAAACACAAAATATGAAAATGTAAAAAAAAACAACCAAAAAACAATAAATCTAATTCTTTCATAAAAAAGGAATAGATTACCCAACATAGAAAAAGTGTCTTGGAATCTAATTCTTTTTTTTTTTTTTTTTTTTGTATTTTTAATGTCTCCTCACTCACTTATACTATTTGCCCAAATGTAAACCAACAGGAAAACAAATCCCCTCTTAGAATGGCATTTATTCACAAAGCTATTTGAAGAGTTAAAAATATTTTATTGACCTGGCACAACTAATATGCCAACCTCCTTGCAAAGAGTAAACGCTCAAATATGTTTTGACTGTAGGAATGGTAAGTAGTTAAATGGACAGACATGTAACATGAAAGATGCGTGGACAGAAAGATGGGTGAAAAAGATGGTAGAAGAGATAGAAAAATTGAATGGGGGATGGCAAGAGGAAAAGGGGACAGAAAGGTTAGAATGAAGAGAGACAGAGCAAGAAAGACAAAGAAGCAGAAGGGTAGGTTGCCATGTGCACACGCACACACTATCCATGTCATGTGTTGGCAATTTAAATGACAATATTTGGGACACCAGTATATCATTAACAACATAAAAATTTCCTCACCCAAATGGAATTTTCAAAATAACTAACCATCAGTTTGAAACAACAGACTTTGTGAACCAGTATTTTGTTTTCATCTGGATGTAATAAATATGCATTTTAGTATAGAATTCTTTTTTTTTTTATTAAAACATTTATTTCACCTCTTTTTATAATGGTAAAAGACAAGAAAGGACCAAGTGTCTTAGAACTGGATATGCCATAAGTTTGGTATATCCACACAAGGGAATAATATGCAGCCATTAAAATGAAGTTGTATATAGATCTAGAAGGATACACCAAAATGTTAACAGTGGTCATTCCTTGGTGGTGACTTTCCAAGCAATTTCAATTTTTTTTCTGTTTATTAATGTTTTCTGAAATATTTTTAATGAACATGTTATTTATGTAATGAAATTGATTTATAGATATTTAAGGTAGAGAGAGGTAAATCAGAGAAGGAGTTTTCAAAGAAATTTTAAAGGGCCAGTGAATATGTGGCTTCTGTTTTTTCGATCACAAAAAAGACATCTGGCATAGAAGCAGCTCAGAGCTGACACAACCAGTTCAACTAACACTTTTGTGTTATCCTCCTCTGACAATTCCTCCTCCCCAGACCAAGGTGAGCGAAGGCTCTTTATGCCTTGAGTTTAGGTTTATGGGTCTTACACAGGCCTTTCCTCCTCTGGCTTGCTTGTTGTCAGGTCTTCCATTCAGCCTTTTTGTCCTCTCTGCAGAGCAACTACTGGGTGAATGGAGACCTCACCCTGCTCACAGTCCAGTGCTTCAAGCTGGTGCTATTTCCAGGAGGAATTTACGGAAACACAGACTTGATTCTAGGTTTGGGGTTTGCTGTAATCAATTATTAGGACCTGGAATAGCCAAAGTGCCTGGAATCTATAGTCGTCTTCTTGGTTACAATTAGACGTCATCTTGCCAATTGCTAAGGCTGAGAGGGAGAAGGTGTGAGGCTAAAGGGCCGTTTTACTCACACGCTCAGATTCTTTCTATCATGTGCCAGTAAACCTTTTTGCTGGCCTACCAACTGTAGAACTTGCTTCTGGGGGTTTCTGAGTAATTTGTTTGAAAGAATAAGTGTAATCACATGATGCCATATCAAAGTGAATGCCCGCTGTGTATAGGAGTCGGCTGTCAAATGGATATTTTGTATAGTTGCTCTGAAAACAGAATTTAGGCAAAATTCAGTGCCCTGGGGAGCAACCTAGTAGGTGACCATTGGTGAACAGTAATTCAGTGTTTGCAATATCGGCAGAGGTCATTATTTCTGCATTCACCAAGATGGCTATGACTGTTCTAAACACTGATTTGGCTTAAATGTACTTCGATGTTTATCTTGTCAGCTTAAAGAAATGTAAAACATTCACCTTTTCAGAATCTAAAGGTCACTCCCAAATGCCGTAGGGAATTTGAAAGCACTGAATTGTCTTAAATTTTTTGCTTATTCTTTGAAAGATTAGCTTTAAAATAATTGTATACAGTGTGGCTGAAAAACATTTGAGTAAGAGAAAATATATATGTGAAAATAAAGTGTTCAATTAAGTTTTATGGGATTCATTGCATGCTTAATTAAAGTAATCTTTATCTCTACTGCTCACAGTGCTCACTTAACAGGAAAATAGAAGGATATTAAATTAGTGGGATATGTCTCATATCAGTATATTTTACAAAATGTGTAAGTCTGAAGTAATTGAAAATACCTTAGCTCTTAAGAGGTTTTAAATATTCGGCCTCTGCATTTATAGTTAATTTAAAGACTTCATTTTTAGAGCCCTCGTAGATGTGACTAAAAAGGGAAATGAGCCATAACTGTTAATACTACCCATTTGCTGAGGACTGTCTGCTCACCAGAGTTTATGGCAAAGTGCAACTAGGTAACCACAAGAAGACGGGATTCTCCATCTAATTGGGTTTTCCCATCTGCATGTTATAATGCAACTCCTAATGAAATGCTTTATACTGATCAAGGTCAAAAATTGCCTTGCCATATCACAGGGTTTTTAATTATCAATCTGGTACATATATTTATAAAATGGCAGATTGGTAAAAGTGGAAAACAGTTTCTATTTTTACTTATAAAATATAAAAATATTCTTAATATAATTTCATTATGTAAAAATGCATGCTTTGCATTCTCTTTTATCAAACTGGATATCTCTAATCAACCAATAGGTTTAATAACATTTTGCATTAGTGTCGTACATTTGTTACAATTGATGAACTGATATTGTTACATTATTATTAAGGAAAAGCCCTAGTTTACATTAGGGCTCACTCTTTGTGTTGTATAGAACTATACGGAACAGTAGTTAATGTACCACACTAATAAATGCATAATGCCATGTATCCACAATTACAGTATCATACAGATTAGTTTCACTGCCCTAAAAATCCCCTTGCTCCACCTATTCATTCCTTCTCCCTAGCAACCACTGATCTTTTCACTGTCTCTATAGTTTTGCCTTTTCCAGAATGTCATTATAGTTGGAAGTCATACAGTATGCAGCCTTTTCAGGCTGGCTTCTCTCTCACTTAGTGGTATGTATTTACAGTTCCTTTATGTCTTTTTGTGGCTTGATGATTAATTTCTTGTTATTTCTGAATCATGTTCAATTCCAATTTGGGGGAATTATGAATACAGCTGCTATAAACATTCGTGTGTAAGTTTTTGTGTGGACATAAGTTTTCAACTTATTTGGGTAAATACTTAGGATTATGACTGCTGGATTGGGTGATAATACTATGTTCAGCTTTGTATGACACTGCGAGCGTATTTTCCAAAGTGTCTGTACAATTCTGTAGTTCTACCAGCAGTGAATGAGTTGCTGCTACTCCACATCCTTACCAGGAGTTGATGTTGTCAGTATTCTGTATTTCGACCATTCTAATAGGTGTGTAGTAGCATTGATATCAGTTTTTAAAATTAGTTTCACATGGGGGCGCCTGGGTGGCTCAGTCGTTAAGTGTCTGCCTTCGGCTCAGGTCATGATCCCAGGGTCCTGGGATCGAGCCCCGCATCGGGCTCCCTGCTCGGCAGGAAGCCTGCTTCTCCCTCTCCCACTCCCCCTGCTTATGTTACTTCTCTAGCTGTCTCTCTCTCTGTCAGATAAATAAATAAAATCTTTAAAAAAAAAAATTAGTTTCACATGTAGAGAAGGGAGGTGACTTGCTTAAGAAATGGTTCAAATAGGGGCGCCTGGGTGGCTCAGTCGGTTAAGCATCTGCCTTCAGCTCAGGTCATGATCCCAGGGTCAGGGATCGAGTCCCAGGTCAAGCTCTCTGCTCAGCAGGGAGCCTGCTTCTCCCTCTACCTCTGTCCCTCTCCCTCTGTCCCTTCCCTCTGTCCCTCCCCCTGCTCGTGCTCTCTCTCTCTGTCAAATAAATAAATAAAATCTTTGGAAAAAATAGAAATGTTTCAAATAGAAAATATATCTGTATATTCTTGGTGGATTCTGTGGATCATAAAGTAAATAGAGAGAGATTTATGCACATGCTAAAAACAAATAAATACCTTGTATGTTGTTGAGATATGTTAATTGTGCCAGTTGCCTGTTCATGTGAAATAATAGTCCCATTATGTCCCATTGGTCAGGGCAGATGCGGGGATGCAGGGTGTGGTGGACAGGTCAGTTTGGGGCACACGGTACATTGACAGCTTGGACATGTTCATCCAGGATGCAGGTATTCAGTCAAAAAGTGGTGAAAGAGAAGAGCAGGAGGAGGAGAAATACCAAACTCTATTAAAATATTTGAACAAATGTCATGCTAAAGGAATTGTATTTTTGTGAGTTTCCAGATTCAAAAAAAAAAAGCCTCCCTATTCTCAAATACAAAATGGGGATAATTTTACTAGTCCCCAAAGATTTTTTGGTAGGCTAAATGAGACAATGTCTATAAAGGGCTTAGCATAGTGCCTGACACATGATAAGTGTACATCACTGCACTGGATACTCAATGCAGATCCAGAGGTCAGGAGAGAGATCTTGGCTGGGAAGCATGTGAGTGACATTTGAGGTGAAGTACTATTTGGGCCAGTTGACTAGCTCACAGGGACGCATTTAGAGCAAAAGAGAAGAGGACCAAGACAGTGTCTGAAAAGAACAGGAGGAAGAGTAACTAGCCAAGGACATTATTGCAAGAAGGAAATGAACAAATACAGAGTTTTTGTGGTACTTGGCTTCAGGTATGTATCTGAAGCCAAGAGCCTGGGGAAACAGTGATTTCTTTATACAGATTTACTTCAAATGCTTTCTCTCCTTTTATCGCTGAAGAAAGAGTCCCCCTTAAAAGAGTCAATCATTAGTAATATTGTAAGGCATCAATGTAGTCTTTCAGTTTCTCCATCTGTGTATTTGCATTGCTCCTGGCACCCCAGTACCTGGGTGCTTATCTGCTGCACTTGCAAGGAAAGGTTTGCGTGTGTTCATTATGCAAAGGAGATCTGGCAGATTTAGTTCTAGATGTGGCAGTGAGGAGAACTGTGACATTGTAAGATTACCCATTCAAAACTAAAGTAAAACCTTAGAGAACATCAAGGACAGAGGAAAGAGGTTATAAACCAGCTTACGGTAAACATGACATTTTATATTACAAGTAAAAAGAATCATTCTTAAAAATTCCTTAGCTTTTACATTAAAAACAAATATGATTTTTTTATTTTATTTATTTTTATTTATTTATTTTTTTTTTAATATTTTATTTATTTATCTGACAGAGAGAGACACAGCAAGAGAGGGAACACAAGCAGGGGGAGTGGGAGAGGGAGAAGCAGGGTTCCTGCCGAGCAGGGAGCCTGATGCGGGGCTCGATCCCAGGACCCTGGGACCATGACCTGAGCTGAAGGCAGCCGCTTAACTGACTGAGCCACCCAGGTGCCCCAAATATGATTTTTTTAAAAGACACCCAGCCAGATATTGATATGCAATGGAGTAAAATGACCTTAATTTCGAAAATTTAAAAATATACTAATAAATAATAACAAACGTTTACACTTGAATGTTCACGTTGGATTTATATTATTTGGGGGATAATCTTTGGTAATTTTAGTATTGATTTAAAAGTAATTTTCAAATTACTGACACTTTTACACTGTTTTTCTGGTACCTGGTACTCTGGCATATGTGTTTCAATTTTTCTCCATGTTTCTTAAAAGGATGGTTGTTTTCCTTGTTCTGCATACAGTTAAAGTCTTCAATGAAAGAATAGATCTTCCTCACTAAAATTAATCAGACAACTATTTATTTGGTTGTTTTCCCAGAAAAAAAAAATACATTTTTATAGCTTGGCACTGTGGGTTTCATATTTTCAACTACTTATTTTGAGGACTGTTCAAAATCATTAGCACACAGGTAGTACACTGTTTTAATCCCTGAGATAAAAAAAATCATAAGCCTAATTTTAATATTCTTAATGATACCCTATATTCATACTGTGTTCTACAGTGTTCAAAGCTCTAAAGATGTGTGTGACTCTTACCATCCAAATCAGAGCTATTATCGAAATCAGAAAGACAGTGCCACTTCCTGGTGGCAGATGTGGACGTCGGAATCAGATAGAACTGGATTTACAGCCTGATTCTCCAACTTAGTTTGTGAGTTTGAGCATTGCTTAACCTTCTAAGTCTCAGTTTCTTCTCATACAGTTGCTGTTAAGGAATAAACAAGATAGTCCATGTTCCACATTCAGCATAGTGCCTGCCACAGATCGATACTAAACAATGTAGTTTTCATGATCATCCTCAACAACATCAACAGCTTATAAAGATATTGTTACATCAATAACCCTGAAGATTCAACCAGATCTAGCTCCTTAGAAATGAAATAAAACTCTTACTTTAAGATACTGTGATAGATGTGACTCTTCATTAATTATGCAAAGTATATATTTTTAATTTTTGAAGTAATCTCTATGTTCAAAATGGTACTCAAACTCATGACCCCAAGATCAAGAGTTGCATGCTCTACCGCCTGAGCCAGCCAGGAACTCCCAAAATATTTTTAAATGCTCTATATTTCCCAAGCATATATCCTAAGGATACATTCATTGGTCTAATAACTGCTCCCCAGCAAAAGGCCAAATAATGTGGGGAAATTCTGCAGCACATCCCCCTCTTGATGATTCACAATGTGCATTAGTATATCAGAAACCCTGATTCAGGAAAGAAACTTTACCATCAGCATCACCATAAGTACCCCACTCATACAGTACATATTCTATGCCAGATTGTTCTGAGCTTTTTACATGGAAATTCGTGTAAT
Organism: Phoca vitulina; assembly: GCF_004348235.1. Lineage (NCBI taxonomy): Eukaryota > Metazoa > Chordata > Mammalia > Carnivora > Phocidae > Phoca > Phoca vitulina. Next base: position 76,522,927 of record NW_022589707.1, read on the forward strand.
CCTCACAACAAGCCTATAAAGCAGATACTATATCATCCGCATTTTACAGATTAGGAAACAGGTAGGTTATAGCATACCCAAGATCCCTCAAGTACTTAACAGGCAAACTCAGGATTAGAATCCATACAGTCAGGATAGGAGCTGCTTTCCTAACACTCCACATATTACCTCTGTCATCCTCACAGGACTCTTTGGGATTAAGAAGTTCCATGCCCAAGGCCCACCTTCGGAAACTGTAAACTCCTTTGGAGACTGACACAGCATTCTTTTAATATACCCGATAAATGTTTAAGTCAGTTCTAAAACAATTCCCCCTTTATTTTTCCTTTGCATTCTAAACATTAAGAGGAATCCCTTAATTCTGATGCCATATTAGAAATGTATGTTCTTTAGGCCAGTAAACTCCAGAAAATTTCAGAAGATCATGACCAGTGCATGTAGAAATACTTCTAGAAATGACCTTGATGTCAACATTTCACTACTACTACTCACCCCTGAAATAATTACTCTTTGTCTTTTGCTTGTCATACTTTATCACTATGTGAAAATCCTATCACTATTAATCAAGGTACAGCAATCAGAGCAGGAAGCCCCAGGCCCCTACTCATCTCACTATTGCCTATGCCAGACAGGTGGTGAATGAATAAATGAATGAATGGATGGATGAATGACCACCCATGGCAGAAAACACAGTAGATGGGAAGTTGGGGTGACCTTAGTTCTAGTCCCAGCTGCATCATTAATCACTTTGCCACCTTGTGGAAATTTCTCCGCTTTCAACTCTATTTGCCATCTGTGCCAACAAAAGTGACAAAAAGTGCAAGAAAAAAAAAAAGTGGAGAAAATAAGAAATGTTCCTGTCACTTTTAAGTTAATAAAGACCTGTTTTAATCACACAGGCACAATCTCTCTAAGAACGTTACTTTTTAAACTCATAGAGACCTCAGCATCCTGTCTGAAAAACACTTTCTTCACAATGAAGTATGTGCTTTCTGCATGCTGTATCCAACTTAGTCATCTCATTAATGAAAGCAAAATTAGAGAACATTTATTTGAGTTGATTAAATTATTCCTAAATGGCGCAATTTCAAGATATGATTAACTTTCCATCTTTTATATTTCTAACTAGACATTCCTTTCCCCCTTATTCTGCCCTGAGGGTACATAAAGGTTATAAATAAAATAATATTTCCTAAAATGTTTTGAATTTTAATGAATTCCCAAAATTGAATGACCAAAAAGACTTTAGTATTGTTTAAATCATACGAATATTATGCATCAGTATTTTGTATTATTCATGAAAATGCAGTCCTCATACTAGTACAATTTGATAACACCGGAGAAGCAAATGATAAGATATTGTGAAGATGTTATGAAGAAAGTCATGGAAAAATTGAAATTAGGGGATAACCTCACATTCTTCTAAAAGAAAAATTTCTATTAACTTCTATAAGAATACGTTTCTGAATGAAGTAGATATGTTCATAATTATTCAAGAAAGGTACAAAGATTCATTTTGTGGCAGCTACTATAGGCATAATCCTCTGATTCAGTGTTACTATGACAAATAGATCTGAAGTGTGAAGCAGATGTAGTTTTAGATTAAATAAAAGCACAAGTGAAAAAGTAACTTTTAGTTCTCTTCTGATTACCTGGTTATACTAGATTTCAAATATGAAAATTTTAGTTTGGTGACAATATGCCTATATCACTTTTTAAATACATACGAATGGCTGTTTTTAACAAATGGATCCCTTCATTAAAATGCACTATTAGGAATGTATATTCTTTAGGCGAATAAGCTCCTAGAACGATTTCTGAAGTCACGTATATTTGGATATGAAGAACAGGAAGGTCACAAGAAATAGGTACTTATTAAATTAATATTTAACACTGGGAACTTTTCCAAGGCACAAGTAAAAAGTAACTAATATGGAGAGGTCCCACTCAGAACTTTCTGAAGACAGTGGGATCTAGTCAAAATCAAATGAAATTATTGTATCTCCATTCTGTTTATATTTATTGTGGTTTTCTATTTATGTTGCGGCATGCTGTTTTTCTTTAAATGCAATGGCACCAAGTTTCTAGTTTATATTTTATAAGTTTAATTGTGCATCAATTTAAGGAAAAATATTAAGTAAACAAAAGCATTGATGCCGCACAGAGCCAAAAATTCTGGCAGTGATGTATTAACGATCAAAGTTTGGGAACTACTATTCTTTCAACCTTGAACATAAGTCTCTTTTCTAAGTCCTTATATATGTCTCCATAGTCGCTTGTCAGCATCATTAGCCATGGGAGCAGCTTGCCAATGATAGCGATGGGAGGAAGGGCCAGGGTAGCGGAATGAAATCACGGAATTGTGGAAAGGGTTGAAAGAGAAGATTTATGTCTAATATCTTCCAGTTGAGTTGAGGGACTGTTTTAAAGTTGTATCAGATGCCATTTGACCTTTACAGTTGACCCTTGAACACCAGCTGACCCACTCCCTGCCCCGCACAGTCAAAAATCCATGTATAACTTTTAACTCCCCAAAAACTTAACTACTATTAGTATACTGTGGCCAGAAGCCTCACCAATAACATAAGCAGTCAAATAACACATATTTTGTATATTATTATATACTGTATTCTTACCATAAAGTAAGCTAGAGAAAAGAAAATGTTATCAAGAAAATCATAAGGAGGAGAAAATACATTTACAGTATTGTCCTGTATTTATCAGAAAAGATCCATGTCTAAAGTTCCAACCTGTGTTAAGGGTCCCCTGTATTTTTACCTACTGAACCACTCACACTGTTAAATGGCATGGTCAAAGATGTTATTCTACAAGAAACTGTGTGTTATTTTTACAATCACTGACTCTTTGATAAAGCTTCTTTAGGTATCTTGTCCTAACTTCTTCTCACATGTTTAATCCTACCATTGCATGTGGTTAGCAGTTTGCTAGCTAAAAGGTGAGTATGGGTATCTATTTGTGTTTTACTTTGCACACATAAACATATACAAAAATATATACATACACATAGACACATATTTAAATTATTGTTTAAAATATGAAGCATGGGGCTAACATAACATAGTGTCTCATTTCGGGGACCAGTTTTTATGCTAGAACAGAGAAGTTTTTGAAAGTTCACCTTGTTTTGGAAAGCTACATCAGACTCCCTCATGACCTATTTGAATGTGAGGGTGCATGATGAGAGTGTTAGCCATGAAATTTAGGATGGTTTATTAAGTTTAGACTTGGTACATCCTTTTTTTTTTTTTTTTTTTTTTTAAGAGAGTCTGGGAAGGGGCAGGAGAGGGAGAGAGAGAATCTTAAGCAGGCTCCTCGCCCAGTGCGGAGCCCCAATGTGGGGCTCAATCTCATGAGCCTGAGATCATGACCTGAGCCAAACTCAAGAGTCTGATGCTCAACCGACTGAGCCACCAGGCACCCCTAGACTTGGTACGTTCTTGCTCAGAGTGGCTCATTTTTCAGATGTCTATTAGTAAATCAGGTTCCCTAGCTACATTCCTTCAGCTAACATGTATCAGTGTTAACACCAAATATTGTCCTGTGTTTGAATATATAGATAATGTCTCTCTGGGGAGTGCCACAGTCTTTCCAGAATTATTCTGATGACAAATCTGTTGTAACTGATGACCTGTCATCCACATAGGAAAATCAAAATGACAAAATTCTTCTGAGGGACTGCTAACCGTGCTTCCCGTAAAGGGCCACAGTTGATTGGTTTGACCTGAAATTAGGTATAATAGTCACAACTTAGATAGGTTTTGTAACTCTTCTGCTGATAAGTATATAGTCACAGCCTGGTTGTTTCATGCTTATGAGCATAATTGGGACACCTAAAATAAGATGAAATTGCTGAAGCTTTATTTCAAGTGTGAACTCTGAGAAAACTAAAAACTGAGCATTTCTAGTTCATGTGTGAGTATATAATGAGCCTTTGCTAAAGTGACATTTCATAAAGAGTGCTGCTTTAGTTGCCCACTTTGAGCATCAGAACTTTACTGCAGGACCCATCTGGCACGGGTCTTAATTGGTAACAAAATCTGGAAACATTCTTTCCTTGGTACTTTATGAAGACAACAGAAAGATGGGCTGATGATGTATCTATTTTCCTTTGAGGTAACTCATAATTATTTACATCAATAATTTGCTGGTGTGTAGGTAGGTCCCGTTCCTTTTCTTGAGGAACCAGTGAAACTCTTAGCTCAGACTCTGTTCAGTTCAGAAAACAACGTCATATTTATCCCAGATACAGTCAATTCCCTCAGAAAATTTTAAACATTTAAAAAATCCAGTGTTGAGAGCATCTGCTTAAGTATGCCTGACTAATAATATTTTTACTCCACTCTCCTCCCCAAAAATCCATTAAAAATCATAAATAGGGGCACCTGGCTGGCTCAGTTGGTAGAGCATGTGACTCTTGATCTTGGGGGATCCTGAGTTCAAGCCCCATGTTGGGTATAAAGATTATAAGTAAATAAACTTTTTAAAAAATCCCCACAAATACAAATAGACAAAAGAAAAACGTAACATCATTTGAAAGAAGCCAAACATATACAATTTTTTTAGTTTCAAAAATTCAGAAAAACATGAATTTTTATTCTTTTTAGATTTAACTCTTCATTCTTATAGTAAAATTGTTGCTTTATGTAATTTGAATTGATGTTAAGAATTGCACCCAAATTTTAAAGTATATCTTCCAGCTGATGTTTTCTTCCTTATATCTATTTTTCAGATACAAATACACATCTTTGTGCATTTTTGTGTAATAATTATAAGGTATATATTTTCCAAACTTGTATTTCATCTATTTCTGTAACATCATATCTTAGAAATACAACTTATAAACTGAATATTGCATGATATTTTTCGACCCACCAAAAATTACTGACTACTGGATGTGAGGGTGATCTGGCTGTGACATCTGTCACCCCAATGATCACCGGGGTTGATTCGGCTGATGTGGCTGGCTAGGTGGGTGCCCCTTCCTCCCTCACTGCTCCATGTGGGTCCCTCCCGAAGCTGCACGCTCTGTCCAAGAGGACGACTTTCCTGGACAGAGGAGGACCATTCTTTGGTCAAGAGTATACGAGTAGCTGCACTCCCCTGCTAGAACCTCCAGACAAGCTCTTAAGGTCCACTTGTAGGAGAACATTGGGTAGTCAAATTTCCAAGACTCCAGACACATTCAAATGAGGCGCTGCATGTGGCAGTCTGTCTTTCTTTAAGAAAAAAAAAATACTAACTACTAATTCAAACTTTTATTCCGTACTCATTTCATGTGATAGCTGGTATATTTGGGTTTAAATGCATCTTCCTATTTTGTGCTTATCTTTGCTTCAGTTCCCTCCCTTATACTTTCCTTTATTTTTTTAAAGATTTTATTTATTTATTTGACAGAGAGAGACACAGCGAGAGAGGGAACACATCAGGGGGAGTGGGAGAGGGAGAAGAAGTCTTCCCACCAAGCAGGGAGCTGGATGCAGGGCTCGATCCCAGGACCCTGGGGTCATGACCTGAGCTGAAGGCAGACGCTTAACAACTGAGCCACCCAGGCGCCCCTCTTATACTTTCCTTTAAAAATGTGTATAGATTACTTGCATTCTGCACTTTGCTTTTAGTTGGGACAAAAACATGATTTTTTAAAAAAATCTTTAAAAATACATATTAGAGTTCAAAGAAAAATTAAAAGACCAAGACAAAATAAGCATGAAATAGAAACTGGCAGGACTTGACAAAGAAAGAGACAGGAAAAAAATATTAAAGATATAAAAGTCTTTTAGTATTAAAAGCAACAAAAAGAGCATAAATATGATTTTTTAAAAATCAAGAAACAGAGAAGATAAGCATGAGGAAAGAAATATCTGAAAGAAATATTAAAAACTATACAGAAGACGATACATATGAGAGAGACAAGTTAAACCTCACATATGCATAATTGATGTTTCTAAAGAAGAATATGCATTAATAAATAAAATAGTAGAAAACTCTTGAAATTATCAAGTTTGAGTTTATAAGTGGATCTGGATCTCAGAAAATACGGGATCTTCAGAAAAGCTTATGTAAAATAATCAACATCAAGGTAAACCCTGGTAATTTTCAAAAATGTACAATCATATATACATCTAAGGTTTTTTTTTAAAGCAATTTTTGTATAAGGAATAAATGCCAGGTGAACCTTACACTTTTTGATACCAACTTCCAATATCAGAAATTAAATAATGTCTACTGAATTTTGAGGTAAAGTTAAGTTTGATCCAAGAATTTCATGGTCAGCTTGAAGTATTTTGCAAGTATGTATGAAAAATTTAAGCCAGGGGCACCTGGGTGGCTCAGTTGGTTAATCATCTGACTCTTGGTTTTAGCTCAGTTCTTGATCTCGGAGTCCTAGGATTGAGCCCTGCTTCAAGCTCCGTGCTCAGTCGGAGTCTGCTTGAGATTTTTCTCTCCCTCTCCCCTGCCCCTCCTGCCCATGCACTCTCTCTTTCTCTCTCTCTCTCTCTCTCTCAAATAAATAAATAAATTTTTAAGAAAAAATTTAAGCCAACCAATAGATATTCTCTAGCAAGCGGGTATATAGCACATGGGTCCCTTCTTTAAAAATCCTACTGGATTTCACAATTCAATCAAGCAAACAATGAATCCACACCTAAAGAAGAATTCAGGATGGTTACCACCATCGATAAACGTCACCTTTGTGTGACTTATGGTGAATAAACACCATGTAAACATAATCTGTGATAATTTAAAATTTTAGAAATCAAACAAAAATTCTGAGTAGAGGAGGGTAGGTGGTCTGATGTGTGCCTTCAAGGTACTTAAGAGGTTCCCTAGGGCTAAAGCAGTGAAGGAATGTGACTAAGGTGGAAGCTAGAGACATAACTAAAGGTCATGGCAGTCTGGCTTGAAACCACATTTAGGGAATTTAGACATTTTCCTTCCCAAGAACAGTGAGGACTCCAAACTGGGCTTATATATTTTCTGAGAAAACAGAGGCAAGGTGCTGGGCTGAGAGTGATGAGGGAAATGATGGGGTCAGAGGTAGGAGTTAAAAAAAAAGGGTTTGGAGTACCTGTATGAAGAATAATCGAGAAAGCTTATAAAGAAAATGAAGAGGTGTAGGTCTCGTCTAGACCCTTTCTGTTTTGGTGCCGCGGCGTATATTGGCTGCCAATGGCTTCAGCCCTCCCCTTCTGGAGGTTGAGAATGGCTTCACTTAGATTAAGCTTTTGCTCCCCTAACCTCACCCATAACCCCTGGATGGGGGGCAGCAGCCCACATCTATGACTGACTGGCATGGGAGTTCAAAAGGCCTGCCCCAGAGCTTTCATGGGACACGCAAAAGCAATTGCGGTTTTTCACCAGTGTTAGGTGAAAAGACTAGACATTTAGATTGATCCATGGTTGTGAATTTTGCCACCTGAGTGGGATAGAACGAGCATGGGATAAAAGTGTATTATGAAAGAGGAGTTTAAGTGATGGGCTTTGTTTTTTTGTTTTGTTTTGTTTGTTTGCTTTAAGGATTTTATTTATTTATTTGACAGAGAGAGATACAGCGAGAGAGGGAACACAAGCAGGGGGGAGTGGGAGAGGGAGAAGCAGGCTCCCCGCTGAGCAGAGAGCCCGATGTGGGGCTCGATCCCAGGACCCTGGCGCCCATAAGTGATGGGCTTTCAAAGCTAGGTTGGATCGAGATGAATGTGCAGGCAGGATGGCAATGAAAGCAGGAGGGAAGGTGAAGGAGAGAATGACTGTGGTACTAGTAATTTATTAAAGTATATATACACATGTATTCTTTACATATATACACAATACTGTATGTGATCTGCTATACATGCATAGACACTAATTGTGTGTGTGTGTGTGTGTGTGTGTGTGTGTGTGTGTGTGTGTGTGTGT
>NW_022589707.1:76530850-76534128 GCF_004348235.1 Phoca vitulina
TGTGTGTGTGTGTGTGTGTGTGTGTGTGTGTGTGTGTGTGTGTGTGTAAGCTGAGTGAGAGCCAGGAGAATACAATAGTAGAAAGATTGAAGTTAAAATTTTAAGAGATAGACACTTCATGTAAGGTAAATTGCATAAGGAATATTTATGGAACAATTTTTAATACCTTAGTTAGCTAGGTTTCATTTGGAACATCACTAGTCCCTAATACAATAATGCTAATAGATTCATTTTTTGAATCTAAATCTTTAGGCCAATAAAACATTTATCCTTAAGGAGAAATATACTTAAGTAAGAAGTGTTACTTCCTCTTTCTCTGCCGAGTCAGAGCACCAGGAAAAGATTGCCGGATTTGAGTATGGATTTCTTTCTTCTGTAGAGCAAGGATTCTTAAAACACGGCCTGAGGCCCATTGGTGAGTGTGAGGGTCCTACTGACGGACCAAGAAGGGATCCAGAATTGGAAGTCTTTTCTTTTTTCTTTAGTTTTCACTTGTAATTTAAGGCTCTGTGTAGAAAGCCAACTAAATGAGTTGTTAATGATTACGAAGTTCCTAAACTAACATGTGCACTTTACCCCAGTTTACTGATGATTTTAATTCAGTGTTCTGACTGCAGATCAACCCTGGGACAAAAAAGTGTAATTTGAAGTTCCCCAGGAAAATAGGAGCTGGAACAGTAGGCGAGCCACATTTTTTAAATCCCACTTAAATGACCTTAGTCAAAAACACTCCAGAGGCTCCATTCAAAGTAGAGCTCAAGTAAATAGCATCTCCATTCAATGCTATCTTGATTAGCATTCATTTTATTTCAAAATAAAAAGAAAATCTCCCCCTGAAGAATCTTCTCTTCCCATCACTATCCCTTCCTTATGCATCACCTCCTAAGGAAAGGATGAGAGGAACAGCATGTCATATTCTCCCCCTTGTCAAACTGAAGGTCAGGACTCTAACTTGGAGACATCCTTGATGTGTCTACTCCAAAGCTGATTCAAATTCAGTCAAATAAATTTTTGAAAGCATAGTCCTGGTATGCAGATTACTTAAAGACATAGATAGAAATCATTGGATGTTTTAGAAATCCCTGTGTGGTTATTATGACAGATGAATCAAGATCAGAAGATATCAGGTGATTTTCATCCAGAGAAGAGGAATAAGCACTGAAATGGCTTTAGTAATACAGGATTAATTATAACAGAAGAATGATCAAAGAATAGTAGTGGAATGAGTCCACTCGATTCCATTCATTCAGAAAATATATATGGGGGGCTTATTATATTCCAGTACTATTCTAGAGACTAGGGATACAAGAGTGAACCAAAAACATCAGACTGCATTCTTGTGATGCTTATAGAAGAGAAGAAAGACCAGGTGTGCCAACCTGGAAGCTGGATCTTGAACTTCAAATACTGCTCGCTACTACTGTTCCAGGTTCAAGACAGAGCCCCACGCCTCCAGTACGACCCCCAACCTATTATTGTCAAATGTAAATCATATCACTACCTTCTGATCTTCATTCATCTGTCATAATAAGCCCACAAGTATTTTGGAAATGTTCTCAAAAATGTTCTTCCCAAACACATTCTACAGAGCTCAAGTGACTAATCTATAAAATATATTTTAATTACCATCACTCTGCCTAGTACTTTTCTAAAGCTGAATAAAGTGAGAAGTCGTCATGAAGAAAGGAGATACAGGGCCACACACTCACTGTGCAGTAACTGAAAATAGGATGCAAACCATGTATTGTCCTTAAATGTCAAGTTAAGTGACAGTTAGGCCATATGGTATCCATTTGGCTCATTTAAAATGTGCTTTCAAATAAAAGATTCAAAACAAATTGTGTTTCAACTAACTTGCTTTTTCCTGAATGAAAAAAAAAAAACAAAAACCTGCCCTTTCTAATCTCCTATTGTAGACAGGAACAAACAGGTTTGCTTCAATAACTTCTGTTTGTTTACTATGTATGTTCAAAAACAGTGAGTACCAAATCAAACAGTTTAATGCTCAATTATGTTAAATAGCCCCCATCTGGATTTTTTTTCCAAAATAAATCTAAGTAAATATTGATAAACAACACAAAGCATATCAATAATTTGTTGTCTGAGCTTGTTATTTAGGGGATTAAAATCACAGCTGAGAGAGCAAATAAATATTACAAGTTACACTGCATCATATTTGCTAAACTTCCTAAATTATTAGCAAATCCACTGGGTAAATGCAGCGGCAAAGCACAGTCTGTTTCCCATGCAAATCTGAAATCCACTTACAAGGCATAACAGGGTGTAGATGCGATTTCAAATATATAAATACAGGAGAGTTGTTGATTCACCGTTTTCATTTCCAAACAAGGTCATTCTAAGGAACACCTTGTAGGTTTACCCAAAATGAAACAAGAGTACATCAGGGTTTTTTTTTTATTAATTATTTCCATGTGTACAGATTTGGTGTCACTTTAACCAATTTGTACCACAAAGATGACTGGTGTAACCCACATCAACCTATGATGTCAAATAGGAAGTATACGCAGTGAGGGCAGGAGACTGTCCCCCTGCAGGAGTGAAGGTGCCTGTAGTTGTATGAGAGCTGGGGGCAGTGGGGGAGACGCTGTTTGGATGGGGAAGGGGAACTGGAGACCCGCTTCCTTGAATTGAATTGGGATTTGGATTGGTTAGGAATTTAATAAGAACCAGAGGAGAAGCAGTGTTAATGATTTCATTCTTCTGGTGTAAGTCCTTCCATCTCTTCAGATGTCTATATTTCATTTCTTGAAACAAATGTCCAGTTGTGGTATTTTTGTTTTGGTTTGGTTTTGCTTTGATTTTGTTTTTTGGTTTTGGGAATTAAGGAAGAGGGATAACTTCCTTAATTCCTATAAATCTTAGGGAGAGCATTCGATTCCACATTTTTGTGTCATTGGTAGCTCAGATCCCTTTAAATCTCCATCTTCAAGTGTTTAGAGAGTGCAACTAATGTCAAGGTTACAAATGTATCCAGTTTGGCTGGAGCAAAGTGTGTGTTACACAGAGAAAGAGAGAGCTTAGCAGAGAGCTTGGGACCCAATTGTGCAGAATCTTAAATGAATGTTTAAGTCAAGAACCATGTTTCATTCAACCATAAAGCTCTGTTGTAATTCAAAAGGCAAAGTCTGTCATGGGATAGTGGGGTGAGGATGAGGGGGCAAATGAATAAGAATTAATATATCCAACCTAAATATCTCCCTTGGGGCCCATATCTATCTATCTATCTATCTATCTATCTATCTATCTATCTATCTATC
>NW_022589707.1:76534138-76586510 GCF_004348235.1 Phoca vitulina
ATCTATCTATCTATCTATCTATCTATCTATCTATCTATCTATCTATCATCTACCATCTACCTACCTACGAGACATTTCCACTTAGATTTCTCACAGGTACCTTCAGTTTGACTGTTGAATTCATCATTTTCACTTATATATATTTCTCCTACATATCTCCTGTTTTGTTTGGTGATATCATCTGCTTAGCCAGGAATCTGGGAGTCAGCTTGTCTCTATTTCCCTTATGCCATACAGCAAACTGGGCACTGCGATGTGTTCCTATGGCCTTTATGATAACACTTCAGTTCATCCTTTCTTTTCCAACCCACCACCTCTCATTTGGTTCAGACTCTCATGGTTTCTCACCTAGATTCTGCCTGAGTTCAAATCCCACACCACACCTCACACCTCTCTACCTGCTTCAGTTTCCTCATTTGTAAAAAGGAAAGCACCTAACATACATGAATGAATGAATGAATGAATGAATTATAGGAGGAACAAGAAAAAAATTATATATGTCTTAATTGTATCTGGATATGAATACAGGGAGTCAAAGTGCAGGGCAGTGCTGATAGGAATATAATGGGAACAATACCTATAATTCTGAATATTCTAGTAAAAGAAAAGGTAAAGATAAACAGGTTAAATTAACGTAGTAATAATATTTATTTAACTCAACATATCCAAAATATTATCTTTTTAGCTTGTGGCACTAGCCACAAATCAAATGCTCAATAGCTGGACACGACTAGTGGCTCCCATTACTGGGTAGACCAGTTCTAGAGATTATTACATTGGACAATAGTAATGTCAAACCAGCAAGAGGAAACCTTAAGAAGTTGCTGTGGAGGGGCCGCACATAAAATTATTATTACACAATTAGGCACTTCACTTAAAGTACTGTATGCACTGACTTTATCTTTCTAGCTGAACTATAAGCCTCTCAACGGCAGGGAGAGTTCCTGCTTCTGCGGTCTTCAGGATTGAGGGTTCTGCTCCACAAAGCGTTCTTGAAACTAGGACTGACTCAGGCAATGTTCAAGCCTTAGCTCCTAAAATTATCAGGGCACACCCAAGGAATGAAAAATTCAAGAACATGGGTTTTTTGTTTGTTTGTTTGTTTTAACTCAGTGCTAATAGTCAAACTGTTTCCAGTTGCATGCTGGAGTTAGGAATAACAGGCTCAGAAATCATTTTGACATAAATCGAGTAACCAGGAATGCACAGTTTCTGCCTGAAGCTATCCTTCAGGTTCACCAAGAACAGAGGGTTCAAGGTGTTTATGTTATCAATCTTAAATTCCTCAATGCACTTTTCAGTTAATTCATCTTCAAAGGAAGATGTTTTCATCACTGAGTTGTGAACAGGAAGAGATTAATTTTAAAGGCAAACCAAAGAGAAGAGCCTAAACAGTCCGCTAATGATGCCATTTTCTCATTTCCTGTTTTTGATGTATTGTGTACCCGTGAATGATGGGGCAAACTCCAGCTCTAGAAATTCATGTTTCATGGAGAAAATCCATTTCTATGCCTTGCAAAGCAGAACTACAGGTGCAGCAAGTGAGTAAACAGTACCAGCTGCTCCTTGGCTGAGGTTTCTTTTTTTTTTTTTTTATTTGACAGAGACAGCGAGAGAGGGAACACAAGCAGGGGGAGTGGGAGAGGGAGAAGCAGGCTTCCCGCCGAGCAGGGAGCCCGATGCGGGGCTCGATCCCAGGACCCTGGGATCATGACCTGAGCCGAAGGCAGACGCTTAACGACGAGCCACCCAGGCGCCCCTTGGCTGAGGTTTCTTAAAGAGAAATTAAAGACCAAACCCAGGTTTGGAGGTAGTACAAAATCGCAGAGACAACAGCAGCGCATTTTTCATGACTTTGGCCCCAATTCCTGCATCTCCTCCATAGAACGACGTACTCACAAAGGGAATGCAGTACACAAAGGCTGGATGTCAGAGCTAGTTTCTGTCTGTATTCTGGTGAGGTTCTTTAGTTGATAATGTCCTGGCAGGCATTGGTACTTAACCAGGAAACTCATACTAGGTTCACCTATTAAACTTTTATTGGCTCATCTGGAGTATGATGTAGAGTGTTTTAAAGTATAAACTAGTCATTTAAAAAAGTGAACTCGTATTATAAATTCTAAAACAAAAAAGTCATATTCCTAAATGCTTTGTGCATGCAACTAGTTTATTCTTTTAGAAAAAGGACCCATTAGGGGCGCCTGGGTGGCTCAGTTTGTTGGGCGGCTGCCTTCGAAAAAGGACCCATGTACAGCCTATCAGAATGAAGAAAAATTTAATATAGATAATCAGAGAAACAAGCTTCCTTTTACATATAACCTGAATTCACTTTTTAATGGTGAGTTTATGCTTTTAGAAAAGGATCCCTCTGCAGAGTCTATCAGAAGAAAGAGGAATATAATATAGATGTCAGATAGTCTCAAAAAGTGTCATGTAGTTCTGTTTGCTTTAGTCTCACCACTTACCTTGTGTCTTATAGCCTCATATGTCTAGTGCCACTGAGAATCAAGGAAACCGAGTATCACTGCAAGTGACATAGACAGCCCATAACAAAACTGTTGGTTTTTATATTGCTCCTGAATCCTTTTTGACACTTTATTCCTTCATTTTGACATTCTGAAACTCTTCGTGAATTATGAAAAAGAATTTTCGTAAGAGGGAATTTTCATAAGAGGGAATTTTCATTAGGTCAGTGATTGTGGAAGCCGAAATGACCATCTCCAAAATTTTTATTCGCACACATTTTTCTACCTATTATCAAATTATAAACCTTCACACCTGCTCCTTTTTTAAGGTAGAAAATGCTGTGGACCATGATAGGTCACTTGGGACTGTAAACCAAACGCTGAGAGAACGCTCAGTGGGCATACCGTGCCGCTAGCTCCTTAAAATGTAGCATTAGTGCTCTAATAACCCCTCGTAGTAGCGTTCATCCGGATGCATTCACTCCCGGATCCTGTCTTGTGCTGGGACTGTCGCATCGTATACCCATTACTCCCACCTGCTGCCAGGACATGGGTGCAGAGGCTGCATGAAAAGGTGAATGAAGTATCAGGGCACATTTCCTGCATGTGCGTGGAAGCCAGCCTTTATTTTCAAGCTGTGCCTTTTCAGGTAAACAGCCTTCACCCTGCTTTGTACCTTCGCTTTCTCTTTAGCCTGTTATGCCCTGGGAAAAGAAACTGTAGCAAAAGGTAAGTTCGTTTTGCATGATTTCTTCCCCAAATTCCAGAATGCATTTGTAGGTCAATTCGTAGGAAATGGAAAGAGCACGCAACCTTACCTTTTGAAAGGAGTGTGTTGTGTATTCAAAGGAGCCCCTGATCACCTGAAATCTGCCTCGTATTGTAGAGACAACTAAGAAGCTGCTAACAGGCAACCATGATGCTTCCTGGGTTGTTTCACACACCGTGAGCGTCTGAATGTTCTCAGTGGCTCAGAGCAATAATGCTCCTATCACTATCAGGAGCAGTTACATTGTTTTCCAGTATTATAGGACATTTGTCTGTGTTCTCCAAGCTCCTGCTCAAACACCTTTGCTGAGTAATCCTGTTGTCTCACTCTGATTCTGCTGGGCCTTTGATATAGATCAGCCCTGGAGAGAGCTGCTGGGGTCTTTGCATGCCCCTGCCACGCCAGGATCATAGCAGGTCACCAACGGCTGGTTCCGTCCCCTTGCTGTGAGCCACTCGAAATGTGCAGTAGGTCCCGTGCATGTCTCAAATACGTGCATTTGGGTGTTGAAGGGTATCTGGATGGTCTGTAAGGACTGGCCAGCTGTGGGATGTGGCTGGGGCTTGCGAGGTGTGCTGCCTCGGGGGAACATGGTGGGCTTATATGATATACAGACCACACTATGCTGCCGCATGAGCTCAACTGAAAAATCAAATAGTGAAAGCTTATGATGAAAACATTGAAAGTGGGAGAGACAGGAAACTTCTTTCGTTTTTGTTGTTGTGTGTTTGTTCTGCAGTTTTTGTTTGTTTGGCCATACTCACGAAAGCTTGGTTTGAGTTCCCAGGGAGGGAGTCTCAAACTCTTCAAATTTCATAAACCCCTCAGACCAACTTGCCTAGCGATGGCTCCAGGTAGAAGTGAGAGTTGAAGACCAAGGTCTGTTGCAAGGACTTTTTCCTCATTAAAATTTCCCCTCTTCAGGTTCTCTGTGACTGATTTGGCAGCCTCACCCAGGAACCATCCAAGTGGCTTCCACCTCATTGGTTTTCACTTCATTGCTCTTGGCTTTCTCGGGAATTGTTTAATTGGGTTACTATTGTCTCGTTGGCAGAAAGCTACAAGAGGGACTCATTTCTAAAGCAGGGTCTTCCTCTCCAACCCAGAGTGGCCCCTTGACCAGTCTGACCCTTTGTATAAACATAAACATGATTCTGGGCCAGCTCCTTTACCTGGATACTTTTTAAAAGTAGGAAACCTTTTGGATTAAAAAGACTGAGGAGTTTGCCCTAGGATCTTTTCCTGCAAAAAAGCTCTGGGGACCTGCTTATGGGACGGACTTGTTCCAAATGGCATTTCTCTGCTTCTCTTGTCGCCTGGTTCTCTGCTTTGAGAATATGTAGAACTCCTGAGGAAAGTATATTTACATCTGTTCGTAGGGCTTATCAATTAAGATGCAGTTTTAGACAAGAGAGAAGTAAATGCTATGTTAAGAGCAAGAGATCCAGGAAAAAGTCCCATTTCCAATAGAAATCGGTTTATTTTGCCTTTAGCAAGGAGCTGTTTCTTTTCTGAGCTCAAGATTTTCAATCTGCTGATTGAAGCAAATGCAGCTAAGTATCTGAGGGTATGTGCAAGTGCTGGATGTTTTATGGGCGAGACAGAATGTTTCTTGGGGTTCTCTGACCCCAGGCACAGTTTTAGAACAAGGTGGTGTTTGCAGCTTTAATGCCTACAGGCATGTGGGTTCCTGGCGCTTCTGCTTGCGGTTCTCAACTTGTGAACCCACTTGTGTGTGTTTTGTTTTCTTGGCTTATAGAGTTTTGAAAGTAGCACAGAATGCACCAGGAAAGGCTCAGCTGGGGGTGACTGAAAGGAAATCTTGAGGAAACTGGCAGAGAGCTGTTCAGTGGTGAGAGGTGGGCACAAATGAATTTGCTTTCGTCTTCGGTGTAGGAAAGCAGTGTCCTGAGAAGTTAAGACTGAGGTTGACAACTTGAATTTCAGACCAATAGCTCTACCAATAATAATTCAAGGTATGGGGGGAAAAACTTTTCTTAAACTATATGTCTTAAATGAAGAACATAATATGAGCCTGCATTTATTAAGCATGTATTAGAGGCCAGAAACTGTGCTGAGCCTTCTTACCACAATATCTCATTTTGATTCTCACAACAGTGCCTAGGTGCTAGAAGCTTTAATTATCCCATTTTTAAGTTCAGGAAACAAGCATAGAAAGGCTAAATGAATTATCCAAAATGATACAGGGAACAAAGTGGCAGAGCTTGGATGAAAACTCAAGACAGACCCCAGAATTCAAGCTCTAAAGCTTTCGATGTACTTGATAATTGAGTTTAGGTCTTAGGCAGTCCAAGTTGGGGGATAGGAGCACAGGACCATTAGAGAATTGGTGAAAATCATAAGGGCAGCCAGCAACTTTTTGACAGGAGAGAGTGGGTTTTCAGTCAGTTTGCCTTACATTTTCATTGTACTTTAAATATTATATTTCTTGTCTTGTCTTTTTTTTTTCTTCCTCCTCCTGAAAGAGTTGATATATCTTCCCTTCCATTCATTTCAGGAATTTTTCTAACTCTCCAAGCTTTTAAGCTTTTACCCTTTTATATTCCACTGTCTTTCTTGATGCTGCTCTGTAATAATGCATTCATTGCCCTACTCTGAAACCCAGTCTCTCCTTATATGTGAAGGAAAGGGACAATATAGGAGTCCCTTTTTGTCTCTTCTCTCCTCTTTCATTTCCTTGCCATGAGAAAGTGGAGAAACATTCTACCTCCCATGAAAAAGAGGGGAGAACCAAAATATTTCTTATCTCCTTTCCAGAGGCAGCTCCCCAAGCCAGGGAACATCTACTCCCTGTTTCCATACATCTCTTTACTTCTCGTAAGTTACTACAATCGTCTGTCATGTCTTCTCTGAAAGCCGGAAGCATATTTTGGCTTCCTGGTGCCCTTGAAGTTTTTTGTAACCATTAGGTTTGAGTCTATGGGTATAGCTTTTCATAATAAGACCTTTTTACATAATTTTGCAGAATCCCACTAGTTACAATTACAAATTACAATTCTTGTAATTTGCTTAATTGACATAATCTATACCGTGGTTCTCATGTGGGGGAAGAAAAATAATTTTCCTATTATCCTTCTTGGTTCTTGACTGGATTCCCCTGTAATAAAAAACAGATTAACAGGAAAAACAAACAAACAAAATTTAAGAACATGTATACTTCCTCTATACATGGGAAATACCCAAGAAGATTAACTCCCCATAATGCCCCAAGCCACCATCTTAAATACCATCTCCAGCCAAAGGCCAAAGTGGGGAGGGGAGGGAAGCTGAGTATGGGAGGTCACCAGGAAAAGCACAGTGAGCAAGGGTAAGGTTGTTATGCAGATTTAAGTCCTCTGCCTTCTGCATGGATTGGAGTTTCTAGAGATCTAGTCATCCCCCTCTTTCTGGTACAGAAAAAGAGATACAAATAGAGATTTCCCTTATAAGTGTAAATGTCTCTTACTGGGTCACTTCTATTAGGTTTTCAGAACCTTTCCTTTCCTACAATTACTCTTAAAAAAGAATCAGCCTAACATAATCCTTATGCCAAAGAAGCATATTTTGGGGTGACAAATTCTGCTCTCCTTCACTGACCTAGTATTTTTTTTCCTACTAATGCACAAAATACCTACATGGATTTAGCCAAACTTTCTCAATTTTTAAAGAGCTAAGTACTTATGCTTTGGTCTTAGCACAGTCTAGTCTCTAAATCCTTTTTTTTTTTTAAGGCAGCATTTTTAAGGCAAGTGACATCTGGGAGAAATATTTTGTATTAATCCCTACTTCCCTCCTATGACATAATAATAATTTGATCATAGTATTTATCTAGCTGAAACTGCAACACAGATGCTCCAGTCGTTTTTTCAGTGATTGGCTAAAATATAATTAAACTTGTCCTCTAGAAACCTATAAAGTTAAAAATCCTCACATTTTATATTGCATTGCATGCATAGAGTCTAAGTCAGTTGTATTCTGGCTCTAAAACTGATATCAAGAGAATCAGAAATGAAAAAAAAAAAAAAAACTTTCTCTCTCTTTTTAAATAGTTGTTCTGTGCTTTTTCACACCTTGCACTATTGAGCTGTAGCAGCTGAGAAAATCTGTCAATGCTTGTGTTATCCAAAAAGGATGGAAAATAAGACAGAAAACACTTCACTGCAAAACCATGAGATGCTCTCACGCAAAGAGACCACTTCATGCTATTTGATTTGGACACCCTTTGCTAGATTAAACATAAATGGAGAAAGTTCAGAGGAGGAACATTTTTTAAATTACCAAAGAAATAGGAACTTTATTCAATAAAAAAAAGATCAGTCTGGAAGTTTGAAGGTTAAGAGAAAATAAATTGAAACCTATAAAACCAAGGTGGTTGTGGATAAGGCAAGCACTGACTGAATCATCAAATCCTGGGATACAACAATTAGAGGTGGTCCTTTAATGCTTGAAAGGTAAACTTTATACAAATGAGGAGTAGTAAACACTCAATAATTTGTTCCTCCAAAACCTATCCGATGCTAATCCTGTTGATTGAAAGTACATATTTAGGGGTGCCTGGGTGGCTCAGGCAGTTGAAGGTCTAACTCTTGATTTTGGCTCAGGTCCTGATCTCAGGGTTGTGAGATGGATTGCTGTGTATGGCTCCATGCTGGCAGGGAGTCTGCTTGAGATCCTCTCCCTCTCCCTCTCCTTTCCCTGCTTGCTCATGTGCCCTCTCTCTCTCTCTCTCTCTAAGATAAATACGTCTTAAAAAAAAGTACATATTTAGGCAGTTATGCTGATATTGGGATATTTAAAGAAAAAGAGGATATAGATATATTTCAGATCTGTGATTTTAATAGCAAGGAGAAAAGACTGGATATCTGATGCTTTTTGTGAGGAAAGAAAAACTTTGGGCTTCATAATGGTAATCCTTATTTTGACCTCCTCCTATCCTTAGATCTTTGTATTGTTGATAGAACCCCCCCAAAGATTGAACGTGGGAATTACAAGGAAAGAAAACACCAACCAGATTATTTTATTACGTAATTAATTTGTTATAGTTGGGAAGATCTTACGGGAAGAGTTAAAATTTCTCACTGAAATGAAATTTTAACATTATCTGATATTAGATATTTATTACAGTGTGTTCATATTTACCACTCTGCTAATATCATTAATAAAATGGAAATTAGTATCTTATATATCATATTAAATAGATTATTTGTTCTTTTATTTCATAATGTAAGATAAATTTTCAGTCCATTTTATTATATGATATTTTAAACTATATGTTACAATACAATAATATCAACAGGAGGCCAACAGACTTACTGGAAATAGTTGGAGCAATTGGTGGACTGTGTCTGTTTACACATGAAATTTTTACCATTTGAGGAATACTGAGTAGTTGCACCAGAGATGTTTGACTACTAAATCTACTAATTAGGTACAGAATGTTAATAGTTCTTTTTTAAAAAGTCAACAAAGCATAATTATCACACAAATCAGCAGTGAAGAAATATGTGTTTCAGGACATTCGAAGAAATCACACCAAGTTTGTATTCCTGAGAATCATGATCATAACACAACCCTCTTGTCCTTGGTTTCACTGACCTAGAAATAAAATATGGGGCGATTTGTTTACTTCTGCTATTTAAGTATGGTTAGAATTAGAATCTGGAAAATGTTTTAATTGCACAGGCTTGTGATTATTACAATCTAAATATCAAAGGAGTTGATAGCATCCATTAATTTCAAAATTATCACGCTTCTATTTTTGTGAAGCCAAGTGTAAGTTGTTTTTGGCAAAAGGAGAAACTTCTTTTACCTGACATTTTTTACAAGGTCTATGCTGGATTATTTTTTCTACTAATGACACAACATCTAGCTGGATTCAGCCAAATTTGCTAGGTATCAGATAAAGATAATGTAATGTTTTAATATTAATTTTAATGAATTCATAATTTAATATTTAAACCTACTGTCTTACATGAAGTGTGAACAAGTTACCTTGTTTTTAAAATTCAATTTTATTTATGTTTTCTTTTAAATAAGGAACTTAAACTCTAAAGATTTGGGATAACCCTGATTTCATGATTCTTGAAAAGTGGCCATAATACATGGAGACTGTGAAAGTTTGCTTAGATATCTAAATTAGTCTACCTGAAGCCAAACATCTGTTCTTTTTTAATCTTTGATAATTTTCTTACAGATTTTAGCTTTTACCTAAGTCTATTTTCTCCTCAGCCTTATTTCCCACACATCTTCAAAAGAGATAAATATTGCTAGTCTGGTTAAGAATTTAAGTGAGTAGATGCACTCAAATTATTACATTTTAAGTTATAAAAATGTACCTTAATACACATACTTAATGTTTTAAGTGATAATAAAATGCAAGCTATGTGCTTATGGTGTGAGGATCATGGGATATGTATTTGCCATAAAATATGGGATGACCGTTGTCATCTATCACCTGCCATTCTGTAACGGAACCAAATAAGAGTTTGTCCACTCAGTGCACAGCAAGCCAATAAAACTGACACCAACCTTTTGCAGTGAAGAAAGATAGGCTATTTACTATTATGGCGTTACCCAAGAGAATGGGGAGCTAATTCTCTAAAGTCCTGAACTCCTCGATAACTCCCAAATGAGGATTTTTAAGGACAAAATTTTGGGCAGAGGTCTCCTGAGAAAGGTGGATGCCATTGATTGGAGGCCCATGAGGTCAATGCTCGCAGGTGCTCTGGTGCTGCTTCATCTAGTCCCCCAGGGGTCTTTTGCATCTCAAGAGATTTGAAATCTAAAAAAAATCTGTGTTCTGTAAAAGATTTCATTAGTGCTGATTAACTACTTGTCCTATAGTTTCCTTTGAATGATCAGCAAGCATTCCTATCCCTAGACCCTAGGCTGTGTGTTCCTTGGCTGGTCTGGCCGGCCTGGGGGTGATATGAGCTCTGGTGTTCATTCTTCCATCTGAACTGACAAAATAGATGCTGCCTTCAATTCTTTCACTTCCAAGATTTTGTTTTTCTTGCTTTGACTGACCACTTGCATAAATAATTTGGGGAAAAAAAAAAAAAACCTTTTGATTAAACACCTAGATGTAAAACTATTAATATGATTTGCAAAGCCAATGAAATACCTGATAAATAGAACTGCTTTCATTTAGCCTTTGAGAAGGAACAGTCTGTTTCCATATTATAATCAGACTGAATTTTAGGAGTTACCAACCACTGCTTTCCTTGCTCTCTCTAATTAGCAGTTATTAGCATCTAAAGAAAGTCAGAAAGAAAACAGGCAAACTGTGATCTGCCTTCACTCAGTCAGTCTGCTTTTGAAAATCTTCCTATTTGCAAGTGTCTCCAATAATTATGGAACCACTCACGCACATATTCCCCTAAATGAAGTTAGTAATAATCTTGGAGGCTAATCAAAATTTCATTGAATCAGCGGGGAGTATAATAAAAGTATTCATAAACCGAACAGGTGTTTTCTTTTGGTAAAAAAAAAAAAAATGCATATCTCACTGATTCCAAAAGGGAAATTCAACTCCTGGAGAAGCTGTGACTCTATATACCTGATCCCATCAGGTGAGTTGGATCAAGCAAGCCTAGACCAAACTGTGGGTCTGTCTGACATATTGAACTTTGCGGAGCTTTCTGTTTGGGATTTTTGCCTTTCCCTTTCCTGAGAAACTCCTCCTATTTGTTGAACTTGAGAGAAGTTAGTCAACTAGTGATCTTGGCTGGCAAGCCATCTCCTTTGAGGTGTCACCTATGAACACACTGCCATTTACTGCAGCCACACGTATTTGTGTTTTAATAGAGAACATTAAGGTCTAAAAGATTTCAAGACCTGAGGGACTGGTGGTCTGTTGGGAAGAATCTCAGGAAATAGACCAATTGGAACACTTCAGGGGCACATCTCTGCCTGCTTCCCTCTTCAAAAGTCTTTCAGAAAGTTGGAAAGTTTCCTTTTTCTCCATTTCCAACCTTATGCGTGAATTTCCTCCCATAACTGTGAGGGATGTTCAGGGGTCCTATTATTTCATCATCATATGAGAGAAGGTAAAGAACTTCTGAATTTCATCAGAAGAAGAAAAAACTTAAAATCTGAAAACTAAATATATTCAGAAATGGAGAGGTATTTTTCTCCAATTGTTGTAAGTTTCCTGGAATAATATTTAACCTTTGTTAAAAAAAAAAGTTCAACCAAGTAAATTTGAAGATCTGATCGGCTTTATTAAATGATGTCTGAAACAGTCAGGCAACACCCCATCTAAGAAGTAGAGGGGAGCTCCGAGGATTGTACAAAATGGAAGGTTTCTATAGGAAGGAAGGTGGGGCAAGAAAGTTATTACAGAAGAAAAGGATTATTCCACGCAAGGTTACTTTCCCTTAGCAGAAAGAACAGAGGGTCTTATCATGCAGATGACCTCATCTTCCTTGGGTGGGGAGGGCCTATGTGGCAGATTACTTCATTGGCCCTGATCAAAAATAAGACTACATTTCTGGGAGAGGTTGAAACTGCAGTTAGAATAGGTATTGAGCCCCAGTTGGAGACTCAGTCTAAGTCATTTTGGGCCTGTGGTTTTCTTTTTAACACTTTTTAAATTGGTATTTAACTCAGACATCCAAGGTTATTTTATTATTGTATTTAGGCCATTTCAAAATGAAATCCACCCTCTAGACTATTTTAACAGTAGAATCTAGATGCACATCCACATGCATGTTTTTAATTTCTATGCATTTCTTCTTTCTCATCAATCCTAGCCACCACCCCCTCCCCAACACCACCCAACACAAAATGCTTTTACAAGACAGCTTGAACATTATAATATTTTATTCAAAGTATGGCTCAAAGACCAGAATCACCTGGAAACTTGTTAGAAATGCAGAATCTCGGCCCTCACCCCAGATCTAATGAATCAGAATCTACGTTTCAACAAAATCACCAGATGCTTCACGTGTGCACATGAAAGTTTGGGAAATATTGCTGTAGAGTATGCCTTAACAGAGGCTATGTAACATACTGGCTAGGAAGCCTCTGGATTTGAAATGCCTGATTCAAATCCCAACTCCATTGCTTACTAGCCATGTGACCCTGGGAAATTTTCTTAACCTCTAAATGCCTCAGTTTCCTAATCTATAAAATGAGAATACTTACAGTACCCACATCTTTGGGTTCTCGTGAGGATAAAATGAATAAGTATATGTAAAACACCAAAGTGCTGGCATTTAACAAGTACTATATGTTTTAGTCACTTATTATTAAAATGATTATTATATTTTTATTATATTATTAAATATAATAATTAATGTCACTATTATTAACAAGGGGAAGCCTTTTTGCTCTTTTTTTTTCCTTTTTATAAAATGTCTTGAACAAATGACATCTAAATTACTAAGAAAATAGCAGGAGTTCCAGAACAAAAGGTGAATATTTATTCTATTTTTATTTTAATTGTGCAGTGCAAATGAGGCCCAGGCTATGGGTTTAATCCCCTTGTCAATCCACTAGTTTCTCATGGAAAAACAACAACAAAACAAGGAACGAAATCCATTTTTCCACTAGAGTTTCCACTAGGGGAACTCCTTCCTCTTACCCCCTGCTGAAACGCCTGCCTTCTAAGCCCTCCCAGCCTACCTCCACCCTAGGAAGCCATCTCACAAATGCTTGGCATTACCTCAAAGTGCATAAGAGAAAAAAGGAAAAGAAAACTCTGTCAGGCACAACACGAAACAAGGATCAGAAAAACAGTGAGGAGGTAGGAGTGGTGGAATGTTCTGATGTTTGGGTCAGTTATAAAAACTTATCACAGTCATTTATCAACAGTTTTGCAGCCACCTGTGTTTTTGAAGGACCTTTTGCCAATTTGTATTTTGGAACAGAATGACCTCCTACGGAAACACTCATTATAGAAACCAAATTATAAATCAGATTTGGTAATGAGTTTAAAACATAATAAAGTTCATGTCTTTTATTTGGAATGCATTCTCTAGATACTTTAATATATATAATTGTGCTCTAAAGTGCAACCTTAATGCTTCTCTACTTTACCCCCTTTTCCTAAAAGATTTAGCTTTTTGTTAATTACACAACCATTATCTCTGCCATTATACTCTAAGGTGAATATGTGTGTGTTACCCTGTCTTAGACACATACAGAAGTATAGAAACTACTGTATCTTTGGATCACTTATCATTTGGTGAAGCACTGTAGTTGACTGACAGTCTGAGAGGCAATGCTCTTGAGTGTTGTGAGCCTTTGTTCAACAGATGGGCCTAAGGAGAGAAAGGATAGACAGGAATGGAACTAGAAATTAGAAGTAATTTCAAGTAGAAGGTGAGAGGCTGAGTCTGGCTTGGGCATGCCGGGCAGTGAGCAAGTAAGGCACCAGCCCTGAACGGGCTGTGTGTATTTGTAGTTTTTAGGTATCAAGGGCAAAAGCTGGGGAAATAGAATTCTAACATGAATTTTTGGAATTGACTCTTGACAAACTATGAGATTCCAGTTTATCAAAGAAATTGCATGTCAGTCATAAGAATCTTCTTTTAAAAAATATTTTTGTTATGTTTCCTTTCTATATCCAAGAAACTGAAATTATCCTAACAAGATCATTAATGATAAAGTGAGTTCATGATTGGAACAAGACAATAAGCCAACAATTCTTATTTTCATGATGAATATTTGTATTTAAAAATTTTATATAATAACCGTTTATTTTATTTTTTAAAGGATACTTACTTTTTTTTTTAAAGATCTTATTTATTTATTTGACAGAGAGAGACAGTGAGAGAAGGAACACAAGTAGGGGGAGTGGGAGAGGGAGAAGCAGGCTTCCCGCTGAGCAGGGAGCCTGATGTGGGGCTCGATACCAGGACCCTGGGATCATGACCCAAGCCGAAGGCAACCGCTTAACCGACTGAGCCACCCAGGCTCCCCTAAGGCATACTTTCAAATAATACCTTCATTGCCTCCAGAAAACTCTGTTACAGTGCATACCTGTTTTCTGAGAATAAAAGGTCTGTGACATGGAACTTCTCATGTTCACATTTGAATAGTGGCTGAGAGTCCATAAGACATGACAAAAAATAAAATCCCTGTGGAATAGAGACAGTTTTGTTTACTTCCTTATAGTTTATTTTACTTAAAATAAAACATCACAATGTTCATCCCTAACTTATCACAGTCTATTTAGAGTTAATGTATTATCCCGTGTAAAATGTTAGAAACTTGAAACAGTGTATTTCTACTTGCCATCCCCCCATCCTTTGTGCTATTGTTGATATATATATAGCATGAATATAAACCCCATAAATCATTTTTATTTGTGTCTAACATGTTGCTTTGCTCTGGCTGCTTTCTAATTTTATTTTCCTATTTGCTTTTCATTCATTCAACTATGATGTACCTAGGTGAGGTTTTCTTAATATTTATCCTGCTTGGGTGTAATAAACACTTGGATCTGTAAGAATGTTTTTCACCAGATTTGGATTATTTGGAAGTATTCTTTCCTCACTTTCTGGGAACTCAATTATATGTGTGTATAACTATTTGATGTTTCCCACAGATCACTGTGGGAAGCTCTGTTCATTTCTTAAGATAGTTTTTCTCTATGTAATTGAGATAGAATACTTTATGTTGATTTGCCTTCAAGTTCATTGTTTCTTTTTTTATGCTATCTTCAATTTCCTGTTGATTCTACTTAGTGAATTTTTATTTCAAGTAGTATAATTTTTAGCTCTGAAATCATATTTGTTCCTTTTTAAAGTTTCCATTGCTCTTCTGAGATTCCTCATTTGTTTCTTCATTATAATCATACTTTCTTTGAGCTGTTTAAAGTCCTTATCTGCTAATTGTAACATATGGTCATCTTGGGGTCAATTTCTGTTGACTCTTTTTCTCTTGACAATAGGTCAAATTTTTTGTTTCTTTTCATATCTAATTTTAAAAATTATATTGTGCATAGCTGTATTGTCTTTAAAAGGTGATAAGGGTTTTTTTTGGCAGGTAAAGTTACTGGCAGATCATTGGTCCAGTGAGATTTGGCTTTATTTGTTTGTTTGTTTGTTTGTTTTTGCTAGGGCAGTCTATTTTGACTTTGAAACCAATTAAAAAAATGTGCCTCTTACTTTAAGCCATTATTCTTTTTCTAAGCTGTGGGCTCTTGAGACCTCAGATACCTTGAATGGCAAAGGTACTCTATGAGGTCTCTCCATTCTGAGCGAGAACTACAAAACCTCCCAACACTATCTAACGTCTGGCAGCACTGTTTGCTCTTAACCCTGAGGTATGTCATCTCTACTGGGCCTTACAGATTCTCACCCTGCATATGAATAGACCAGTCCTCAGAAAAGGACCCCCAGTTAGCATATACATAGATTTTTACCTCTTCCCACCATTCCTAACTCTACCATGTGTAAATTCTTTGACCTCAGCAAACACATTTCACAAAGACATTTGTATACTTTTTTCCACATATTTTAATTTGGACTGAAATTTTTCTAACATTCCATCCTGATTCAGAAGAATATTTTTAACTTAATATACAATAGCAATAGATAAAAAACTGAATTGTTGATATCTTGGACTGATGTACATTTTCAGGTGTTAGGATTGGCATAAAGGAAACCTAACTGGGAAATGGTTAATGACTTTTTGGGTGAAAAGGAAGTAGAAGAACGCAATGACTAAGTAATAATGGCTGAAATAATACTATTAGAAGTAGGAATCTACTTTGTACATGACTGCATTTTTTTAATAAGAATGAATTTAAATCAAGTAATCAGATATTGATGACCACCTATCTAGAATACAGAATTTAGGGTAAAACTGACATTGGTTTTTAACTTAGTTCTACCCCTCCAAGCGGTATGAATTTCAGAAAGTTAATTTCTCTTCACTTTAGTTCTCTTAAATATGTAACAAAAGATAAAACACATCTGCCACATGAGTGGATTTTTTTCATGTCTTTATACATTCACCTTGTAGAAATAGGAAATAGAAAATTATCTTAAACACAGAGAAAATAATGAGGTCAATTGGTAAGTGAAAAAAGAAATTATGCCCAGATTCATGTTGTCAAAAAGCACTTGTACGTAATTAGGTTAATATTATATTTTGCCTGGTTTTGTAGAAATACATATAATATCTAAAGTCGTGAAGTGTATTACCAAAGGTTTTTTTTATTATTATTATTATGCTAAGAACCCTTAACATGAGCTCTGCCCTCATAATTTTTTAAGTGTACAGTACAGAATTATTAGCTATAGCTCTGAAGTTTTATATTATCATCTACTTTATAGAGTCATTATGATAAATGAAAAAATATATATACACCAATTGGTGCAATAAAGAGACTGTCTGTGTGGGTTAATTTCTGCTCCACATTGTGTGTAAGACCCTGTGCTCTGCAGTTGATGCTGTGATTTGTTGAAGGTTTTGTCCATGATGAGATCCCATTCTGTTAGAGACTACCAGAGCTACAGACTACTTTTAAGTTGAGGGTCAACTTATAAGTACACTTTTGAAGTACACATTGAAATTGACCCAACATATCTCTTCCTGTTCAAACATCCTTTTTGAAATTTCCTACTTTGGGTCTGTTGGCTTGTCATTTCCCTGCCGACTAGAACTTAGGAAAACATATACATTTAAAATACCTACTCTAAATTTCCATGGAAGTTTGTTTATGAAAATAAGATTTTTTCACAACCCCTACAGGATGCATCAAGGAAAGTGCTCCTATAAGCCTTGTCTGTATTTTCTATCATTGATGGTTTTTAATATGTGACAGAAAGATTTCTCCAGCTCCATGCTAATTCAGGTGTGTTTTGTAAGTAGCCATCATAAGTAAATCTTTTCAAAGTCCCTTTAGAAAAAATAATGCAACTTACGTCTCTTGGCCACAGAGTTACCATTTTAATACCTCATAAACCCAAGGAGTCCATATGGGTATGATTTCTCTTATCAAAACAACAGATCTTACCTCAGTAAGCTAAATACACAAAGACATTCAGTGGAATTGACTTTTTTATTATTCTTCTCATTGTTTTTGCCTGAAAACCCAATCTTGCTGATCTATATCTTGTGTCCAGGGTTTTCTCAAGAGTCCTGCTTGTAGATGGGAATCACATCAGCAATCTCCCAGTCCTCTGGCAAGGTGACTGTTTGCAACAACAGTTAACACATTTGGCCAGCAGTTCCACAATTTTACCCTTGAGTTCCTTCAAAACTCTTGGGTGAATGCCATCTGGCCCCAGTGATTTATTTATGTCCAATTTGTCAACTAGACTTGGAACACCTTATGTACTCCTCACCTTTTGATCTATTACCTCTGACTTGTATAATTCCAACTTCCCTTCTTTCTCTCTTATTTCTATTTTATTAGATCTTTTTTTATTGCTCAAAATATCATCATGCTAAAATAAGCTTCCCTATTTCAAGAACTTTGCTTAAAATACTGTGTAGCGTCATATTTCATTTTTGTTACTCAGATTGCATGGCCAAGTGAAGTATTTCATTTTTGTTATTCAAGTTACTTGGCCAAGGTATGAACAGCACTTCTAGATAAAATTTTGGTATAAGTCATAATTAGAACTCAACCACCAGATTGAAAGGATGGAAGGAATAAATGTCACCTAGTCTATCTTCATAATAACCATTCCCAGAGAATAAGAGTCTATGAAAGAGGACTTTCTATCAATATGACCTTTGCTAGGAAAAACAAAAATTCTCATTTCAACTCATCTCAACTCATTCAAGGTTGAGTTAAACAATGCAGATGAGTGTGCAGTTTGTTATCTCCCAGTATGGTTTAATGGTATATTTTGAATGGAGTACTTCTAAAAGAGGCTGGGTATATACTTAAACTTTGTTTTTTTTTTCTTTCTCAAGAAAACAGGTTTTTTGTTGTTGTTGTTGTTGTTCTGATGCCCCTTGTGTTTTAAAAATTTACATATTTTCTATTGGAAGCACTCCCCAAATTTTTTCAGTTCATGGAGTAATTCTTTACTTCTTGTTCCTCACTTCCTGCCAAGAACCATTGGTGTGTACTGTTTGGTAATTGCCACTGTTTAGCCCTCTGAAGGGCCTTTATTCAAGTGTTAGATTTAGTGATTCTAGTAACTGTTGTTCTGGTAGCAATAAAAAGGCAAATGATGAGCAGGCTTTCAACAAACAGTTCTTTATTGGGGCCCAAACTATCCTGGACTAACTCCACCCTAAATTGTTGTGGCATACAACTATAGAAACTCAAAAAGGTCTGAATAATAACAGGAACTCCAAAGTAACAAAACAGCTAGTGTACCCTAGTGTCCTCTGGCATCACCTTCCACTGAGGACAAATTAACATTAATTTGGGGACTTTAACATTAATGCCTGCTTATGCAAGGCTCTATCTGATCAGGACCTTAACCCCTTTTCGGAGGCCTTCCCACAAGTGTTTTTGGGACACTATAAACAGTGTGGTCTGTCAGTCCCCATTCAAGCTCAGCCTATTTCTTCCTACGCTACTTGAGTGTCCCACTGTCAATGTCCTCTACTCAGAAAATTGCTGGGGCCCGCTTCACCACAGCCTTTTCTGATAGTGTTCATCACACTGCTAATTGATGCACCCAGGGTGCTCTTTCCCAAAGCTGCCAGTCTCCCAGATGTTAAAGTATAATTGGATTCTCCATAAAGGTTGAAAAAATGGGTTCGATCTTTTAGACCTTCTTCTTTAAAAAAAGCAGCATTGCTCAATCCCAGACTCACTTCCAAAGAGTGACATCTTTCCTAAAATCAGCTCTTTCAGCTTTTCTTCTT
This sequence comes from Phoca vitulina, assembly GCF_004348235.1. Lineage (NCBI taxonomy): Eukaryota > Metazoa > Chordata > Mammalia > Carnivora > Phocidae > Phoca > Phoca vitulina. Next base: position 76,553,162 of record NW_022589707.1, read on the forward strand.
AACTCTTCTCTCCTTAATGGCTTTAAACCAGATCAAAAGTTTGGATGGGTGTAGTTGCCAAGATTGTTACCACCATTCAGTCGTCATTGTCCTTCTTTGTCTTGTGTCTCCTTACATGCAGACACACACATAAGCCTATAGCAATTAACTAGAGAGCATAGTCCAGAAGATTTCCAGAATGGTTACCCAGCAGTTCTAAAAACAGCCTAGCCCTTAGTATGGGCTCAGCAAGGATGTCCTTCCTTATTACCATTTTATCTTTATTACCTTCCTTATTACCATTGATCCAAAGGGGAATATTGTGTTTACCAAGGGAAACACAATATTCCCCTTTGGATTAATAGAAAGAGTTTATTCTTGTTAAAATTCTCATAAATGTTAGGAATGATCTGGCATCCCTTTAAGAATTAGAGGGTGGGTGGGTGCCTGGATGGCTCAGTCGGTTAAGCGTCCGCCTTTGGCTCAGGTTATGATCCCAGAGTCCTGGCATTGAGCCCCCACATCAGGCTCCCTGCTCAATGGTGAGTCTGCTTCTCCCTCTGCCCCTCACCCTGCTCTTGTGCTCTCTCTCACTCTCTCTCTCAAATAAATAAATAAAATCTTAAAAAAAAAAAAAAGGATTAGAGGATGGGTCCAAGACACTAGAACTTGGATTTTCAAAATGCAGATGCATATTCAGAAGCATTGCTTGTGCACTAATTCACTTTCTAGGAATTTTAGGCTGATCAATATTTGTTGAGATTATGCATAGCCTAATTTACTATCTGTAATGAATTTTCTAATTGCTAGGCAGCTTACCGTCTTTGGGGAGAGACAGAGAGGGTATTCTTTTCTGACCTCCTGCTAATTGCAAACCTTACTTGCTGTTTGTCAGCAAAGATAAAAGTGATATCATTACCATAACTACTACTAGTCCTACTCTCCCTATTACTACTACTTTCATTTCTTTTCATTTACCATGTACCAGGCTTTATGCTAAACACAGCCCATTATAGCATCTCATTAAACCCCCACAACAACATTTTGAAATAGATTATATTTTCACTTTCCAGATGAGAATACGAAAACTCACTGTACCATCAAATTTAACTTCCCTAATGAGCCAACTTCCCTAAAGAGAGTGTTAAAAAACAAAAATCAACTGAGTAAATTTGAAGATCTCATTGACTTTATTAAACAGTTCTAGCAAGTAGAGGGCAGGTCCAAGGACTTGTACAAAATGGAAAGTTTTTATAGGAAGGAGGGCGGGACAAGAAAGTTATTACAAGAGAAAAAGATTGTTCCAAGCAGGGTCTCTTTCCCAAAGAGGAAAGAGCCGGTAGTCTTGTCATGCAGATGACCTCATCTTCCTTTGAGAATGAAGAGGACCCATGTGGCCAATTACTTCATTGGCACTGATCAGAAAATTCCTGACTGCCAGTTAAGACTGTGTTTCTGGGGGAGGTTGAAACTGTAACTAGATTAGGTGTTAAGCCCTGGTTTGGGGGCTTGGCCTAAGTGACACCATTTTGGGCCTGTGGTTTTATTTTTAGCAAGGGAGATTGGTTTACACAGCACCATCTCATTCTGTACGGTCCAGTAGGGTAGCCAGGAACATGTGACTATTTATATTTAAATTAATTTAAATGACATTAAAATACATTTTCTTAGTCACACTGGCCATATTTCACATGCTTAGTAACTGAATGTTTTAGTGGCACCATATTGGACAATACAGATTATAGAATATTTCTTTCATCATAGAAAGTTCTATTGAAAACAATGATCATTCTCTCTCATTATTGCCCTAATTGTTCTTTTTTCAGTTAAAAGCATCAATGTGCTGACCTTCACCTTCATCTTCTCTGCCTTCTGGTGTCCTTCTGTTTTACTGACTAATCCCAACAAATGTTAACATTGTTTTATCTATTTGTGAGTAAATCTTCCTTTGATAGATTTCATAATGTATTTGGTTATTGCTTAGCAAAAAAAAAATACGGAATTGCAATCATTCTTCCAATTATGAATATTTGCTTCACTAGTATCCAATTTATGCTTTGCTCTTCTGTTGCTGTTTCTTTCTGCATTTGCAATAAATTTTCTTTCAGGATGAATCATGGTATAATCTTTTGGAAGACATTTTAAACAGCAGCTGAGCTCATCATGTGTTATACCAACCATGCCCCTAACTCAAAGGTCCTCACACACACAAAAGTGACAACTGCTGCCTGGATGACAGTGATTAAAACTTGCCATAAATGGTGAAACACATCCCAGTTTCAGAGCTTTTAAGTATGAAAATTAAAGTTCATGTCAGAATTTATAAAAAGTAAAAGCTTTGAATCTAAACTCTACCACTGAAGTCTGTGTAACTGTAGACAGTTTATCCAACCTCTTCAAACTTGTTTCTTAATCAATAGAACATGCACAATAATGTCTGCCCGGCAGAATGATTGTGTTATCCAAATGTAATAGTACCTGTAAATGACTCAGCACTTATTAAGCACCTGTTAAGTACAAGGTAAGTTTGCTATAATTTGGAAACATGGATGAGTAAGATTTGGTTTTGTTCTTTAAAAACTCACAGTCTGGGGGCGCCTGGGTGGCTCAGTCATTAAGCGTCTGCCTTCGGCTCAGGTCATGATCCCAGCGTCCTGGGATCGAGTCCCACATCAGGCTCCCTGCTCTGCGGGAGGCCTGCTTCTCCCTCTCCCACTCCCCCTGCTTGTGTTCCCTCTCTCGCTCTCTCTCTCTCTGTCAAATAAATAAATACAATCTTTAAAAAAATAAAAAAATAAATAAAAACTCACAGTCTGTGGGGGCACCTGGGTGGCTCAGTGGGATAAGCGTCTGCCTTCGGCTCAGGTCATGATCTCAGGGTCCTGGGATTGAGCCCCGCATCGGGCTCCCTGCGCAGCACCGAGTCTGCTTCTCCCTCTCCTCAGCCCCTCCCCCAGCTCGTGCACACATGTATGCTCTCTCTCTCTCAAATAAATAAATAAAATCTTAAAAAAACAAAACAAAACAAAACTCACAGTCTAGGGGGTACCTGGGCGGCTCAGTTGGTTGAGTGCCCCACTCTTGATTTCAGCCTAGGTCATGATATCAGGGTTGTGAGATCAAGCCCCACATTGAGCTCTTGCTCTGCATGGAGTCTGCTTGGGTTTCTCTCTCTCCCTTTCTCTCTGCCCTTCCCTCATCACTCACTCTCTCTAAATAAATAAAAAAAATCTTAAAGAAAAATCACAATCAATCTAGGATGGAAAACAAACATGAAAATACATAATATACTGTAGAATGATAAGCATAATGGTGAGTAAGTGAAAGGCTGGCAGTGTGTGGCACTAGGAAAGATGGACTGATAAACTCGTGGAGATGGAGATAAAGGAGCAGGGTGGGCAGTGAGGGGGAAGCTTTCAGAGAGGTCTGTGACTATGAATCCCTTCCCTCTTTCAACCATGAGTGAATGTCTCTGAGCAGAAGCAATGAATGTTTTTGTTAAGAAATTTGTTCATTTTTATGGCTAGTTGAGAACAAGAATGGGTCATTTCAGTAGTCTTAGTTTGCTTCAACATAAAATAGCAGCCTTTCAGTGTATTCGTCTCAGGAAATGGAATGATGGATGGCAAAATCTTCACTCTGTCCTGCCCCCAAAGCAGCTATATTTAGTTACTTACCTGAAATAATAGAGAATGGATTTATACTTCCTGATCTTACCACTTTCTTTTATTAAGGTTTTATCTTTTATTGAAAGAAAGATAAGGATGTTTTGGTAGTTTTTCAGTGACCATCATTCATTGCCTTATGTATATACATATATAATCCTTTTTAAATCCTTACAAGTTTAAAGTTATTTTAGGAGACAAAAAAATACTTAGAATATGCCCTTCTAAACCATGCCTAATATAACTTAAGAAACCTACGGAGAATAAACCTCACTCTTTTTAACCATAACAAAACTTAGGATAAAAGATTTAAATAATTTATATAGTGTTTGAAGCATTTAATTAAATTAAAAGTGACAATATGTGTTTCAAATTGTGTGTGTGACATAAATGATAAGTATTTAATATGTATCTCTAGTACAGAATTCTTCTTTTGTAACAGATTCCCTCTGCATTCTTGGCCTCAGCCCTGGCTTACCACATCAGTGCCTCTTGCTCACTGGTCCTTCCACTCCTCCCACATCATGTCGTTGTGGGTGGGAGTCTTTTGCATCTTTCCTTAAGAATTCCACCAGCTCATCTTGATTTTTCCAACATACTCACTTCACTTCAGACCATGTTACATCTTGGCAACAACTGCCTCGATGTTGTTACTTCAGACATTTCTTTGCCTTCCTACATTGGCCCATTCCTGCGTCTAGCAGCTGACGTCCGTACTCACTCTGAGCCAGTTTGTAGGCTTCCATTCTTGTCTATTCTGGTCCCTAGGGCTGGGAGTTGCCCCCACCACCCACTCCAATCAATAGCCCTGCCTCCCAGAAATCCCTACCCAGCTTGGATCCTTGATGCTCATCTACATACAAAGGTTTGGATCATGTCCCAGCTCCAAAAGATGAAACATTGAAACTTTAGAGCTGGGATGCCTGGGTGGCTCAATCAGTTAAGCGTCTGCCTTCGGCTCAGGTCATGATCCCAGAGTCCTGGGCTCGAGCCCCACATCGGGCTCCCTGCTCAGCGGGGAGTCTGCTTCTCCCTCTTACTCTGCCGCTCCCCCTGCTTGTGCTCTCTCTTTCTGACAAATAAATGAATAAAATCTTTAAAAAAAAAAAGAAAATGGTTTAAAAAAAAAACTTTAGAGCTAACAACATTTAAATTTTATCATTGTGAGAGTAATTGGTGCTCATGCTCAAAGTCTTACAGAACGTCTGGTTAAATGTTTACAGGCCTTTAAAACCATTACCACTGCCACTGACAGATCTCCTTGCTCCTATTTGTGGGGCTGAGGATGCCTTCTTTATGGTACCTGGTGCTGCTTTGGGACTCCTTGAGCCATTTGCCAGAAATATTTCTTTCCATTTTATACTTTAGAGTCAGAAAATGGGAGCAGAGGAAATATATTTCATGCCAAATTACGTAGTATTTTTCTTCCATAGAACTAGCCTTTTTTATTTTGAACTTGGGCATTATGCTTTAGCGTCTAGTGCATGCATCCAGTACACCCAGAAAGAATGTGCTTAAAACTTCTCTGCTTAGCATATTGTGTATTCAGAGCTAGTATAATAGTGTCCTTATTTCATTTCTGAATATCTTATAAGCCTTTTGAACTGCAGTCTACCTGTTTTTGAAGACTGCACCCTATTCCAGTGCCCTGTCTCTGACTTCCGTGCTCCACCCATCAGCACATTTAGCACATTTAGATGGAATTAGGGTCACTGAGAATTTATACAGCCCTATAGGTCTGGAGAGCCCCTGCTTAGTACACAATTAATTAACAGCACGAAGATATAATTTAATCTTATTCTGGTTTATTATTAGCTGAAAACTAGAGGAAGATGAGGCACAGGCTTTATGTGAAGTCTTAAAATAATTCCTGGCTGTACATAAATAAAAACATTCAACAATTTTTAAAAGATGGGTGGGGAGTTTCATGATTTCCTAACTTTGACCTTTTTATGAAATCTGTTATCATTTAACTCCATCACTGTCTCACTTAGATTAAATCAGGGCATGTAGTTTTCAGATAACAGAATCCATGAAACCTCATTATTTAAATGTCTAAAATAATTATCAGTTGGAATTTCTGAATAGATATCTTACCAACTCCTAGTATTTACCTATTTTGTGTATTTTGCACTTGAGTGCTATTAAAAGCATGTTTAAACATTAGTTCTAAACAATTGTTAAACTTACTTAACCTTTTGTTCTGAAGCCAGATGCAGGTCACTTTCTTGCCAAACCTGAGGGTGCAGGGCTGCCCCAATTCCATAAACAGCAAGAAGAATATAGTTCTACCTCTTCTCTGCTAAAGAGAGAGGTGTGCGTGTGTGTGTGTGTGTGTGTGTGTGTGTGTGTGTTGTAAGCTCACCCACAGGCATTTGTATGATATGAGTGGATGGATGCATGTGTGTGTTTTCAGGGCGGAAAAAAAACTTGTTTTATTTCAGTTGCTCCCTCCTTTAGTCTTTCAAAATTAGAAGTTAATGGATTTTTTTCTGTTAATAAAAGTAATATATATTTTATTTAGAATTTGGAAAGTAAAAAAGGACAAAAATTAAAATTAAACTCAACCACATTATTTTTTATTCAAAGAAAACTACTCTTAAATTTTAGTGTATTTCCTTCCAGTCTTTTCTGTGTGTAAACTTTTTGGTATTTTTGTTAAACAAAATTAGACAATTATTCCAGATATGCTGTTTGATAGTCTGCTTTCTTTTTACATAATAATATATGTTTACATATTATATCTTATTCTTTTCTACCATGCCACTAAATGTAATGTGAATCATATTTTCTCATATTCAATTTAACCATTCCCTTATTTGTGGGCATTTATGTGGTATCCAAGTTATTAAAATTAATGCTTCATTCTGGGGATCAGTCTTTCCACACATCAGTTGCCTTCTAGGAGTGGAATCATGAAGAAAAAGATGCCCCAGTTTGCATCTTGGGGAAATGCTTCACAATTATTTGTGTAGCTTCTTACTAAAAGTTTATAATGGCTGGAGTATGTTCCCATTGACTTTTTAAAAAGTACTGTATAAATTCACTCTTCAGAGTAGACAGACAATCTTCGGTTGTGTCTAAGTACAACACAGATTCTGAATGAAACTCAAAGTAAGTGCTCTGCCCTTCTGCACTCTCCCTTTCTCCGCATCCCACCGAAACTTCTACAAGGTCATCATTGGCCTTCTGGAATCACAACATGCAAAGATCTCCTCTCTCCCGTGCCCCGTGTGTCGCGTGTTGACCATGTTGATCTTGTGAGCAACAGCTTACTTGAGAACTCCCGCAGACATTCTCTCCTGGTCTCCCTCTGAATAGCCTCATCTTACTTTACTGTTCCACCTCCACTGCCCTCTCTTTGAAGCTACATATCCCCCTCCAGGCATTCCCGGCCCCTCCCATTGCCTCAGCTACCCCTTCTACAATGACTTTCAAATTTATGTTTCCAGAGAAAAATTATTTTTGAATTTCAGAATCACACTTCCAACTCCTTATTAGCCATTTCCACTGGTGGCGTCTCAACATCAATATATGCGGAGCTGGACTCATTCTCTTCACTTTACTTCCCCCAATGTCCCTCTAATGCTGTGATGATTGAATAATGTTCTAAATGCAAGTCTGCATATTTGCGAACTATAAATGAATCTGGATAATTTCAGACACCATTTTCTTCCACTAGTGGCTTGAATCTTTTGTCAGATTCAGTTGACCTAAATTATATATCAGCCCAGTGTTACTGGTTTGGACATGTAAATTGGTCCTTACACAGATGAGAGTCCTAAAATGTTTAAGTGCTGGACCTGGAGAGGACCCTTAAAAAAACGTCTAGTCCAGTTTTTCTCATTTCATGGATAAGACAATTGAGGCCCAAAGAGGAAAACTGATTTTTTTCAAAATCATCCAGCAACCTTGCGGCAGTCTGCCCTGACCCAGATAACATGACTTTTTCTGTAAATCCTGCCCCCCTCCCAGTGCAGAATAACATTATTGAGGTATTAAAATGTTCTCATTGGTTGAGAAGATCTTCAGTCTCTAAAGGAAAATGGAAAGCGGAGATGGTGGTTAACAACTTTAGAAAACATTTATAGGGTCGTATTTTAGGCTTTAGAAATTGAAAATTTGTGAACCATCAGGAGACACATGGAGCTGACGTTCACATTTTTTGTATTTCTGCAAATAGGACTTCTTCTAAAATAATTTAGGTTTAAAAGCTTGAAAACAATGTTTTCTCTCTCAGATAAACTGTTCTCAAATATTTTAGAATTGGTTTTTTGGATAGTACACCTTCAATGGTTCCCAGGTGCCTACAAGATAAGGTAGATGCTCTCAATCCCATGCAAAACACCTCCCATCCACCCCTAATCTACTATTGCAGTTTCATCTTCTGTTTACTCCCACTGCTTCCCTCACACCGGAGCCTACTCCAGTCGCATTAAGTGCTGTGCCATTCCCCAGCATAACATTTCACACCCCATTAATGCTTGTCTTGCTGTTTCCTTTATTTTAAATTCCCTTCCTTTCCATTCCCAGCCCTCCTCCCTGATAGCCAAACTCCAGCTCATTCTGTATACTATAGCTCCAGTGTCCCCCATTACTTCCCCTGTGAAGCCTCCAGACTGCTCCAGACAAAAGGAATCCCTCCCTCCTGTGATCCCCGTGCACCCTGTCCATTCCTGTCAACTTTATTAAAGACAGTTGTTGAACTGTCTCTCTACTTACTGTATACCTGGACCACAGGCTGTTAAACCTCTTCAGGGAGGAGCTGTTGGGTCTTCTTTGCCCTTGCAGCTCCAGCACCTAGGGAAAGCTAACCCATAACCCTTATCAAAGGAAGATCGTTCAAGGAATGAGGAAATGGCACTTTCACTGAATATACAAAGTTTATTTTATCAGTGCGTAAAAGAGGGGCCTTCTTAGATTCCACTTAGTTTAGTTCTAATAATTTTGTAGACTTATAAGTGATAAATGTATTGTTCTCTCACAATGACTTAAAGTCAGACTTGACAATGACTACTTGATTTAAGATTTTATCACAAAATAGAAAATAATTTCAAATTCCCAAAGACCTAGGACCAAGGCTTATATTATAATTTTAAAATACGATATTATAATTTGCAACCCAGTTTAATGATAACAGTTTCTAGAGTGTCTGGTCTTACCTGAGATATTAGTTCCTTTCTCCCACTCCCTTACATAAAGCCAAGAATCAGGGTTTGTTTGATGTGTATAATTGTATACAAAAGCCTTGTACATAATATCTTAAGAACTGTTTCTCTTATAGGACTATTAAATGGCCAGGATACATTTAAACTTATCCATGTTCTAATTTAGATTTCAGTTAAAGCCCCACAGGAAAATACCAATTGAGACTGAGGCTATTTGTTGTACCATATAAACCCAAAACAAGAAATCACCCTCCCAACTGATTAGTTGGCATTTTAGTCAGAAAATATATACTTATAAAAATGCTTCCATTTATTTTTTTCCTTTGAGCTATGATTTACAGTAAATTCTAGTTGGTCCACTGGCTATTTTTAGTTATTATCCTACTGTTAGACCTTAGCTTTAACATGTATACTCTCTTGCTGTTGGTACACAAAACCATTCTAAGTACCAAGAAGAGTTGACTCTTGCATTTGATCATGCTATGTTTTTTGACACTGGGAAATTCAAAGATAAAATAAGAAACTCAGCTCAAGGACCAAGGTTTACCAGGTTGTCTTTTTTAAAGTGAATTCAAGGGACCTGGGTAGCTCAGATGGTTAAGCATCTGCCTTCAGCTCAGGTCATGATCACAGGGTCCTGGGATAGAGCCCCACATTGCATCAGCCTCTCTGCTCAGGGGGGAGTCTGCTTTTCCCTCTCCCTCTCCCCCTGCTTGTACTCTCTCTGTCTCTCTCTCTCTCTCTCAATAAATAAAATCTTAAAAAAAAATAAAAATAGGGGCGCCTGGGTGGCTCAGTCATTGAGTGCCTACCTTTGGCTCAGGTCATGGTCCCAGGGTCCTGGGATCGAGCCCCGCATCGGGCTCCCTGCTCTGCGGGAAGCCTGCTTCTCCCTCTCCCACTCCCCCTGCTTGTGTTCCCCCTCTCGCTGTGTCTTTCTCTATCAAATAAATAAAATCTTTAAAATAAATAAATAAAAATAAAGTGAATTCAATTTATACAATATACAATGTCATTTTAATGCGTAATGTAATACACAATGCTATGTTGTCAGGTTGTGCTATACCAGTTAAGTTCTGGAGAACATCACTCAGCCCTCCTTTGATTGACTTTGAAAGGTGCTGTTACATAGGGCTTATTTCTTCACTTCCCTCTCTTCCTCCCCCACCCCCCCCACCAAATATCCATTCCCATAGTGAGTAAATGGCCAAAACCTCTGCTGAAATGCTTTTTATGTAACATGCTGTTTTGTAACAATAATGTGTACTATTGAGAGGCCATTTTTTTCTGGTTTGTTCAATATCATGCATCTGCTTAATGCATGTTATTAACCATCAGCATTAATATGTTTAATTATACTAACAATAATATTATTTATGCTTATATTTGTAATTTCCCTCCCCAGTAATTACCAAAACTCAAAGATATTATATTCTCTGCATACTGAGTTTTATTATCTCTGCACTTTTGATCAAATACTGCCTAGTCATCAGCCTATGTCATCTCTCCCACAGAATCTGCCATAATTCTTTTTTTTTTTTTTTTAAAGATTTTATTTATTTATTTGACAGAGAGAGACACAGCGAGAGAGGGAACACAAGCAGTGGGGAGTGGGAGAGGGAGAAGCAGGCTTCCCACAGAGCAGGGAGCCCGAAGCGGGGCTCGATCCCAGGACCCTGAGATCATGACCTGAACCAAAGGCAGACGCTTAACGACTGAGCCACCCAGGCACCCCTGCCATAATTCTTTATTCACTTGTTTTCACCTTACTCACTTTTCCTCATGCAATGATACCCTTCTAATCCTATTCTTCTGTCCCTGACTTTGCCTCCTGTCCACTTTACAGAAGAACAATTCATCCTTCCATCCATCCATACCTTACTTATTTATTCTGGATTTATTTATGTAGTCATTCAACAAGTGCCTATTGAGCATCAACTATGTACCATCCAGGAATCTAATGGAAGAATATCCGTGGTTATTGAATAAGACTAATTTTTTAAAGCAAATGTACTTAGAATCCAGACTCTGGGGGGAAAAAAGGACAATGACAAATGCTATTGTGGGAACAATGATGATGCAACACAGTCCCTGCCTTCTACCATCATTTAATTTAGAGGGGAAAGACATGTTGACAAATGTAAACAATGCCGTGGAGAACCAAAACATTCATCCTGCTGGCTTTGCATTGCAGAGTTTAAATTTTATTTTTGTATCAATTTTATTACTGGCTTTAATATAGCAAGCTCCACTTTTAATCTCACTTATTCTATAAAGACTTCCCCCACTATTCTTTCTTATATTTCAATTCCTATTGCCCTTACATCTACCTCACACATTTTAATAAATCTGTGTTTTTGAATTCTGGAAGCGGGAGGTTGTGAGAACACAAAGTGAAAGCATGACTGAGTCCCCTTGCTGTTCTCTTTGCTCTCTTGTGGATCTTGGACTCAGTTCATCAGCTTCCCCTCTGCATTTAATACATGTTCCATTAACTGATGATTCTCCTTCCAGGATCCTAGTGCAACAGGGATAAAAAATTTGTAAAACGTACAAGAAAATTTAGTTCTTTCAATAGTAATGGTCCATAGCCTGGGGTAAGAGCAGGACAAGGGAGCATATGCGAAAGAATTTTTTAAGAAGTAGCTAAATCTGTAGGTCTTGTTCATATACATGCTACTCTTTTTATTATAGCTTTCTGTCATATATTTTCTCACTTAACAGATATTAAAAATAAAACTTGTAACATGACATTAAGAAAGTGATCCTAAAAAAAAAAAAATTCTTGTGCACCAAAAGTTTGAGAACCAGTCACGTGTAATAAAGTTCTTTATCCAAAAAATAAATGCATTAGGCTTGATGGTTTTATTTTCTTCACTGACCTTCCTCTTAGTTCTTCAAAGTTAATTTACTTTGAGTTAATTGATCTTTTTCTGATTCTCCTGAAATACAGTGGGAAAATACAGGATTTGGAATCCAGTGGATTTAAATTCCTGCTGTGTGAATGAAGTCAAATTTCTGAACTTCTATGGGCCTTAGCTTCCACATTTAAGACTAACCTTTTCCTGCATTTTTTCAGGTATCTGTTTATTCATTCCACAGAAATTTTATGAGCATTCTGTATGCTAGAAATCATGCTGAATGTTAAGGTTGTAATACCAAGGGGAAAAAAAAGAAAAAAACCAACAGGATTCTGTTCTCATGGTACGTGTAATCTAGTTGAGGATATAGACAGATGTAGACAAATTATAATACATCATAAGTATTATCATTGAGAGGTACTATAAAACACATAAGAAAGGTAACAATTATGAGAATTAAATAGATAATGTATATATTGTGTGCCTAGCAGTTCCTGCCTTAGGAGATAATAATGTTGTTGGTATTTTACCTTCATCCTGCACCCTCCTTATTTCCAACTATAAGGTAAATTCATAGATGGTCTAAACTAATATTTTCCCATAGAAATACAACATGAGCTACATATATAATTTTAAACTTTATAGTAGCCACATTAGAAAAGTAGAAAGAAACATGGAATAGGGGGCGCCTGGGTGGCTCAGTTAGTTAAGCATCTGCCTTCGGCTTGGGTCATGATCTCGGGGTGCTGGGATTGAGCCCTGTGTTGGGCTCCCTGCTCAGCGGGGAGCCTGCTTCTCCCTCTCCCTCTGCAGCTCCCCCCTGTTTGTGCTCTGTCATATCACACTCTCTCTCTCTCAAATAAATAAATAAAATCTTTAAAAAAAACATGAAATAGATTTTAATATATTTGATTTATCCCAATATATCTAAAATATTATATCTCAACATGTAATCAACATAAGGATTATTTTTTTATAATTTTACATTAAATATTTTACTGTCTTCAAAATTCCATGGGCATATTTTACTAATAGCACATCTCAGTTTGAAGCAGCCACATTTCAGGTGCTCAGCAGCCACATGTGGTGAATGGCACCAAACTGGAAGACACAAGTCTGTACGTTCTAAGTGACCAGGGTTAAGATTCATGAGAGGCAGTGCACTGTAGGTAGTAAGCATGTGATAGGACTTTAATTAGTAAGCCCAGCATCATTTCCACCCGTTCTCCGTCTCTCCTTTCCTCAGGCACTAGGTATCAAAGATACATTAGAAGCTGTGGATCTTGTCCCCAATTCCAGTCCCCAACTCCCAATATAGTGAGGGAGAAAAAGCAATGAGTAGATACTTTACAATACATTATAATTGCCCTGAAAGAGAGAAAATGTGTATAAAATCAGGCATAAGGCTAAGGAAGGAGTCACCCTGAGATGTCTGCAGTGGTCTGTACTAAGCACTGAAAGCAGAAAAGTCAGCCTATCCATGTCATGTCAGGTTCCCCTGCTTCAGTGAAGAACATGCTTCCTAGCTCATTTCTGGCAACAAAGTGCAAGGTTCCCAGGAGGGGCCTCTCTGGTAACACTGGTGATCTGTGACATACTGGAGGAAAACCAGCTTCCAAACTGCTGTGATTAGACATAAAAACACAAATGCACCTCCATAAAACACACAGCTGCACTTCCTTTTATTTCCTGTCTGGTCCAATTAGTTGCAATGGACTTGTCCTGTATTTTTGTCGGTATGCAAATCTTTCTTCAAAGGATGACTAGAGGCAACACCTCAATTTTCTTGCCAACCCAAACCCATTTGTTGTTAGTAACTTGACTAACTCTCTACTCAACTACTGTGAAAAGCTTTTGAAAATCTACTTCATCCCCATGGAGTCTGCCAGCCTCATATTGTGACCCAAAGCCGTGAGAGGAATTTTCTAGTATTGTAAAGTTCATATAAGAAAAACCCTGGAAGACTCTTTACCCATTTAAAATAACTTGGATTTAAAGAGATAAAAATACCTTTCAACAAGAGCTGACTTACTATCCATTAGATCTTTCTCAAAGTCTGTGTACCTAATGGTAAATCAGATAAAGAGTAAAAATGTCCACCCTTTGACAGATGCCTACTTAACTGAACTCAGTGTGTAGAGCACCATGTGAACAGAACCCAAATCTAGTTTAGCCTAACGGGGAGTGAAAGGCTGGATGCTTTCTCCAGATCCTTCCTTTTCTCAGGAGCACAGGATTCCTACCTGCATTGAGTTTATGGAATACTTATTTCCAAATAAATTCACACTAATGTTTTACCTTAATGATTGCTTCTTAAAGTGTATTTGTAAAAGTAATGTATAAAATATTGCTAAATCTGAATAGTTAGGAAGTTGTCACTGCTTCTTCTGAAGAGGTTTTTTTTTTTTTAAGATTTTATTTATTCATTTGAGACACAGAGATACAGAGAGAGGGAGAGCACGAGCAGGGGGAGAGACAGAGGGAGAGGGAGAAGCAGGCTCCCCGCTGAGCCAGGAGCCCGACATGGGGCTCGATCTCAGGACCCCGGTATCATGACCTGAGCCGAAGGCAGACACTCAACCATCTAAGCCACCCAGGCGCCCCTGAAGAGGGTTTTATGGACTTTTTTTCTGTGCTCTGTGCCCATAACATTACAGCATAATAAGGAAATATTAGAAAATTCCTCTACCAGGTATAATTTTATCTAGTGGCAATGAATATTGTGACATAGTCATAAAAGGATCCTAGGGAGCTATGTAGTAATATGTGAATGGACATTGAATACTTCTTTTGCTCTTAAAAGTGTTTATATTAGAGCTCACAGTTTTATCCTTACCATGGCTACAGTAAATTCATAACAGTACAAAATGCTTGTCATGTGAGAAAATGACTGTTCTGAGAGAAAAAAATAAAAACATGAATGTATCATGGTAGCTTACTATAAAGTTTTGTTTATATAATGTCAAAATAAAAGAAATATTGTTATAATACAAACATATAACAATTATGAGAATGGTTAGTATCAAGTTTCCTAAGGAAAATGATATTCTATCTTTCTTCCTCATGGGAAACTCATAAATCAGTATGTATCTGCCAGCAGCGACAGTTTAAAATCATATTTTTCCAACAAAAATTGTTTTGCTTTATTGTATTTTACTGGTCCAGAGAGAAAAATATGGAATTAATTTTATATCCACATTTTAAAAGAAAAATATGAGTTCTGCATTTGTGTTTGTGGTTTTCAAACATTTGAAATCAAACTTACACATAAACTTTCTGTGAATCAAGGTGGAAAACACCTAGCTACTAGTTATGAAAGTTGAATTCAAATGTTTTCTTTTTGGAGGAAGTTACTATCATCTGTGTTAGAATAGAGCTGGAGATAGGAAAAATCCAGAGGCTGGGTCCTGCACTCTTCTGTTCAAAAATAAGAATTCAAATGTATTTTTGAAAAGTCTCAAATTTTTTTCTTGGTCATTAATATATCTATCACTTGTCTCTTTAGTATATTGCACTCTCTATTTCCAGGTTGAGATAGCCATTTCAACAAAAATAACTTAAACTTACACAATTATTTTTCAATCTTTTACATTTAGAGAGCTAATAATTGCACAAGTACTTTTTATCTATGACCCGCTGACTGAAGGAAATTCTAAATTGCAGTGTTTCGTGAAATTATTCACCAATTCCCAATATCTCTGTGTGTTATAGTATTTTGCTAATCAAAAAGATACAAGTATTTTCCAGACACGTTGTACAGAGATTAATCTAAAATAAGTCTTATTGTCTTTTATAGACAATTATCTACATATTGCTTTTAAGTAAACTTTTGTAAGTCAAATATGCCAATGGAAAAAGGTCCATTTGCAAGGCTAATTCAATTTTTTAATGTGTAAAAATATGGGTTTATGAAGTGTTATACTCAATTATTTCAACAGCTTATTAAGATGATTGTTTTTTTAACAACAAGAATATTTTGGTTTAAAAAAGCTAAAATAGTTCTGTGTTTAAGACAAACTCTCACAGGTAGTGTTGACATATTTTCTACAATTGTTATGCTTCTGTAATATTACGTAACTGTGTTTGACACATTTAGTACACAATTTGAAAAGGCAGCTAAAATTCTATAGTTTCAAATGGGAATTACCTTGTATATTTTGAAATATTCCTGTGTGAGTTTTGAATACGAAGTCAGTATAAAACAAAAAGGACTTACTCGATTTCATAGAGAAAATGATCAAAAGATAATACACTACCATCCATGTATTTGGCTTATAAACTATGTATTGAGTTTTTTACATTTTAAAGATATGTATTTAATTGACTGATTTTGTCCCTATTGAAATAACTATCAGAACTGAGAACAATTATCTTTCAGAATAAAATAATTTCAGATTTTGCCTCAGAAACTATCTAATATAAGTTTTGGCACTGAAAATGGTATGATATGTAATACTTTTTCACTTAAAACGAAACCAAGCCTGTGTAAGTTAAAAGTTGAATCTGTGGAAGGAAAAAATGCTTTTTCCTCTACCCATCTCAGGTTCATTGACTGGGTCCCTGCAAATTAGTCTGGCAAAAGATTAACAAGGGAAAAAAACAGTTGTTTATTAACAGGTGCATCCTGCATTTATATGGAGTACTCAGTGGTGAGGAACTCAAAGGGGTGGGTAGAACTTGAATTTATATAGCATTTTAACAAAGAACAGTAATTTTGTAGAGAAGTGACAAGACAAAGGAAAAGACTTTGAGTTTCTAGGACTGAGCAGATTATGGGAAGGCAAATATACGGGGAAACTAATGGTAGATAAGGCTAGTTTTAGTAAGGTTTGTTTATATAAAGCGTCCTCTGGTCTCTGGGCTGATAAAAGTCCAGAGTTGTCTGAAGTCATTAACTTGTGTCCTTCTTGGTGGGGCGGGGGGAGCACATATACAAGTTTATGTCCTGCTTTTAGGCAACTGGGTGGACAGAGAGCAGAGAGCTTTTCTTTTATTTTGCTTCTTGTCTCAGCTCACAATAATCCTTAATACCAAAGTAGTATATTTTAGGGTGGCATATCCTGCTATCTTTAAATTTATTTTCCACTTTTGCAAACTGATGCGAAGTTGCAGAAATTATTTAAAATTTTAGGAAAAAATGCTATTTCTCGGCAACATGACCTCAGTGGTCAAAAACCACAGTTCTTTGCAGTTTCCTAGTGAAGGAAGAAATCATTTACATGTTAATTCAATTTCTTTAAAGATTTTATTTATTCATTTGACAGCGAGTGAGAGAGCACAAGCACGGGGAGCAGGAGAGGGAGAGGGAGAAGCAGGCCCCACCCTGAGCAGAGACCCCAACCGAGGGCCCCATCCCAAGACCCTGGGATCATGACCAGAGCCAAAGGCAGATGCTTAACCAACTGAGCCACCCAAGCACCCTGTTGTTAATTTGACTTTTGAAAAAATATATCATAACAAAAGAGTCAAATTAAACAATAGTAAAATCAAATCAAATTTGATTCAGTAATATATTACTTATATACTTATGTTAGTAATATGTAAAATATAATATATTAAACTAATGCTATGGTATTTTTAAAACTTGCTTTTAATTATATTTTCCCATATATTATATATTTATATATAAATCATAATATATTTGTATGCACATATCACATATATTGCATATATTATATTTATATAAGTATATATTTATACAAGTATTTGAATAGTAAATTTATTTGCTTAACCATTATTAATTCATGTAGTTACTAATATGTATTTGTAATTACTAAATAATTGGTTACTTAATTTGGCCAAGAGTTAAAATTAATTGACTGGTTTACAGTTTTAATCTATTTTAGGTTTATTTATCTGGCATCAATTTTACCCTAAAAGTCTAGGAAGAGGGGCACCTGTGTGGCTCAGTCTGTTAAGCATCTGACTCTTGATTTTGGCTCAGGTCATGATCTCAGGGTCAGGAAATCAAGCCCCAGCGTTGGGCTCCACACTCAGTGCTGAGTCTACTTGAGAATTCTCTCTCTCTCCCTCTGCCCCTCCCCCCACCTCAGCTTGCGCGCTCACTCTCTCTCTCTCTTTTTAAAATAAATAAATAAAAGCCTAGGAAGAAACCAACCACTACTGAAACGTAAGCTTTGCAACACTAAATATATACTATCATCGCAAACTCTGTAACACCATAGGGAATAAAACATTATAGCATGATGTTAGTTAAATTCTGAACACATAAAGGAAAAGAATAGGCTTACACATACATACACACACCACACACCACACAACTACATGTCAGTCACTGTGCTAGACTTCTCAAGGAATGCACAATAGTTGTAGAGACAGGTAGGTAATAAAATTAATATAATAGAATCTTCATAATAAAACATATCATAGGTGCAGAGACAATATTTCTATCAAACATGGGAGGATTGGAATCAGGGTAAAGGTAGGGAATATTTCAGTGTAGGAAATGAGCAGGACTCAACATGATAGGGCAAGAAGCACAATGAAACAGTTTTTTATCTAGAAAGGAGGGATGGAGAAAATGAAGGAAGGAATGTGTTGTAACTGCTTATCCTCTCTTACACGTACCTGTGTGTTACACTTTCTCAGTTGTGTGCTATAGGTTTTTTTTTTTTTTACAGATGAGGAAATATTCATGCATCTTAAATTCTATAAAATCTAAAATAAACTGTTTTTGTCATTGATTTATGATAAATTTTACCCCTCGAAAAAAGTAGAAGTATAAATGCATGAATAATATCTTCCTCAAGTTAAAAGTGAAGCAAGAAATCTACAAGGATAAAAATAAGAGATTAACAAACCTGAATATATGTAACAACACAAAAGAAAGCATAGAAGAACTTACATAGAAACTTACATAGAAGGGAGCCTGGCTGGCTCAGTCAGCAGAGCATTCAACTCTTGACCTCCAGGTTGTAAATTCGAGCCCCCACTGGATGTAGAGATTACTTACAAATAAAATCTTTTAAATTAATAAAAAAAGACATCTAAAAAGATAAAGAACACGAAGATAAATGGGCAAAGGACCCAACAGTTAATCCAACAACAATAAAAAGAGAAGAATTTAAATATCTAAAAACATATGAAAAAATGTTTAACTGAGCTGCTAGCAAAGAAATGCAAATTAAAATACTGAGAGATTTCACTTCAGGTTTTCAAAGAGTTGAAAGACTGCAATCTTCAATACCGAGAGGAAGACCAAGGTTGCTGGTGAACATTGATGATTTCCAAATGCTTGGGGATCGATCTATGCTTTCATTTTTATTTTCCCCCATACTACAGATCCTAAAATACAATGATTTCATTGTTGTTGTTGTTGTTGCTTTTAGTTTCTAAGGAATTTTGTTACTGTCCCTTGAGGGGACTAAAAGCACCCCAGGGTTTTACAACACTAAGGCTCCTGAGAATTAGAAAAGATGTTATTTTTTATTTTATTTTTTTAAAGATTTTATTTATTTTTTTGTCAGAGAGAGAGAGCACAAGCAGGGGGAGCAGAGGCAGAGCAGGTAGACGGAGAAGCAGGCTCTCCGCCGAGCAGGGAGCCCGATGCGGAACTCGATCCCAGGACCCTGGGATCATGACCTGAGCCGGAGGCAGACGCTTAACGACTGAGCCACCCAGGCGTCCGAAGGTGTTATTTTTTAAATGAATGAAAATGAGAAACCGCTCTGGATGAAGGCTGACTCGGGAATTGCTATGTAAGAATTTATAGTTATAAGATAAATAAACAGAAAAAAGAAGTCTGCTTTTCTTAGTCTCATCTGCGGTTTACCTTTGACTATGACAATAATAGAGAAAATGCCCCCAGAAAGAAATGACTCATGTTATGTTAAACAATAGAACATCAAGCAGAATGATGAGCATGTTATTTGGGAGGATAGGGGAAATAACATATATCAACTTACATCTTGTTTCCCAAAACCACAGAAATGACCAGAAGACTATTTGAACATGAATTCCCAATAATTTAATTCTACTACCAAGAAATATTTCTCCCAATCCTGTGTGGATGATGATGTCATGTGCCATTTCAACCTAAAGATAGCATGATCGGCCCAGATCTCAACAATAGACTAAATTTACTTCAAACTAAGGCTACTCCTCATCAAATATTGCCCACAGAATTTTAGCACAGTCTGAATGATTTAATTAAACCACCTCCAGGAACCTAATTGTCTCTAGAATGTTCTTTCTTTCATTAAGAAATTGTGTGAGTAAAAACACAAGATCTGGTTATACATTTGGGTTTTTTATTCCACTCCTTTTTACAGCCCTGATAACAACTGATTTAAAAAATCAGACCTGCACACTAAATACCTAATTTTAGTTCAATAAAGACTTGACAACATTTTATAATTAATTTTATGAGAGATGATTTGGGCTGAATTTAGTTAAACTGACTGAAGTAAGTGGATAATGGAGTATTTGTCTTTGCTGGAAGAGAAACCTAGGTAGCGAGACTTTCAGCTGCTGCTGAGAAGTTTTAACTAGGAAGCCGCCAGTCACAACGGACCATTATGTTTCTAATTGCCCTTATTAACAGAAGAAAAAGGAGCAAAAGATTTTCTCTGGAGAATCTTAGACAACCTGCTGTTTCCAAATAAACTAGATGTTATTGGTCAATGCACTCCATTTTACATTTAGGTTTTATCATCAGAAGAACAATGGTAAGTCAGGAAACTGAACAAAACAAATGCAGTCAGGCATTTCTTTCTGAACAAAATGTGGATGTCACATTCTTTTCTTAACGAGAAGAACTGGCAAACCAAATGTGTTCCTCGGATGTTTTTTGTTGGGTATTATTTTGGGTTTTTTGTTTGTTTGTTTATTTACCCTTAAAAGTTCTGGATCTTGAACAT
Source organism: Phoca vitulina (assembly GCF_004348235.1). Lineage (NCBI taxonomy): Eukaryota > Metazoa > Chordata > Mammalia > Carnivora > Phocidae > Phoca > Phoca vitulina. The sequence continues at coordinate 76,573,714 of NW_022589707.1, forward strand.
CTACTTATCTGATGAACAATAATCAACCTTTGTGCATGTATTTGTGCTTTTATCCATTGTAAAGGCTATGGCTTTCTGTACCCGCCCTCCGTAAACTAGTAACTCTATTGATGGAAGCAGTGCTTCACCCTAGGATATCAACACTTAGCATCCTATAGTTGAAATTCCACTGTTAGGTTTAAAGACATTCTCATGCATTTCACATCATATATCAGTAAGATTTCTGTACCTGGCAGAGAGATTTTTCAAATTGTCCAACCTTGAGCAATTTTTGTTTGTGGCATTAGGTTAAAATGTCTTAATATTTCTTCATGTGTCTGTGTGTGTGTGTGTGTGTGTGTGTGTGTGTGTGTGTGTTGTTCAGGTAAAGAGTAGGAAAGTATTTTTTCATTGAATTATTCCTTGGTATTATTCAGTTATCTACATTTTCATATCTTAGACTGTGGTTATTTTTGTTCTTCAGTGCATGTATCATTCACTACTTCTGTCATGAATATCCATTTTAGTTACATTTATTCTAAATCTCGTATTAAAAAGAAAAAATATTTTACTGATTTAAAAGTAACTGAAAAGTATTGCCTGATATCAAGAGAGTAAATGATTTAGGAAGATGAGAAAATGGATCAGTTCAATGGCAAAAAATATTTGCACTGGACAGAGTTAACAGTTAAAGAGGCAAGGAAGACTTTATTCAAGACTATTGCAATAGGGGAAGGGGATGGAACTCAACTGCCCTGGAAAAAAAAGGGGGGGGCAGGAAGACTTTTAAATCCTGGGGTAGGCTCGCGGAAAATCTTTGGAGGACTATGGGGGTGAAGGAAGGGGAAGTTTGGTGAAAATGATGAAGCCATTCACTTATGTTTGCCAATTGGCAGTTATCTAAGTTAGACTCCTACCCTCCTTTACAGAGACAGGGAGATAGGGGTGGTATCTTTTTGGTGATTACATTTGGAAGGGATGTCTCCCAACTCCTTGAGAAAGACATTTCTGGGTCATGGAAGATTTACATCTCAGAGGCAGAGAAAGAATTTACAGTTTCTAAAGCAAATACCCTGAGAAATGGGAGGTCAGGAGCCCATAGTCAGGAAGAAAACTGTAGTCAAGTGTAGTCAAGCTGAGGGGAATGTTAAGGCCATCTTGGTCACGGTGATATTACAGAAGTTCCAGATAATCAAACAAGAGATGGTAAACTGCTAGTTAACAAGGGATTTTCTAGATGAGCAATGTTATGAGGCATATTAATATTGAGAGTAAAGTCAAGTTCAGATGTGCGACTTTAATCAGCAGCCTCCAGAACCAGACATGAAATCAGCAGTAATGTATCACCAAGTCATTTCAAAATAAGTGCTCTCCTCCTAGTAACTTGGTCAACTGAGTCAACACTACTGTTTCAGTCTCTGACATGTCTTTGATCATGGATTACTTGATTCAATTTGATATTTCTTTGAAGAATCTTCTATCTGATTACAGCTGTAGACAGCCAATTTCTATTCTTGGGTTTTTCTCAAATAGCACACACACTCACACATGACAGTTCTGCTTCATAGAGGATTTATGTCTCCCTTTTCTCCCCCCTCTCTGATATGTAGTTAAAGCCTAACATTGTGTGGAGAGTGTTTAATTTTTAGTTTATCATGCTATCCAATGTTGTTCCCAGAGGTAAATATAATAACCCCAGTCCTCTTTAAATTACAGTTAAAGAGGATAGTAAAATTTAATATGTTGCCCTCTACTTATTTGGAAACTTACCTGGAACTGGATAGAACCCCTTCTTGCTGTGGAGATAGAAGTGTGATCATTAATTAAAAGTGAAGTCATGTGATAGGTAAGACTGGAGTCCCTGTCCTTTTTGTTTTTAATAACCTTGGAAGTTAGTAAATATTCAAAAAAAAAATGTTAGTCTTGTTCCCGTGTCTGAGTCCTAACCAAGGTTTCTGTGAGTTTCTGGAGGATTATGTTCTTAAGATCATGTCTTAGCTCTGAGTTCCTGCCCACCATACTCTTGATCTCACTTACATTTCACATTCCACTGGGGCTACGTCCATACTTGGCAAGGCCCCCCATGAAGGCAGAGCAGCTGGACCAGACCTGATCGTATAAATACCTCCACTCATCCTTCTACTTCAAACCTCCTGACTCAAAAGCACAAGCTCTTTGCATGCACACCTTCCTTTACCCTCAGCTCTGGGCTGCTACAGCTTCTATTTAAGGACTTGGGGAGTAATCCAGAAGGACTCTGGTGTCCTGACTGGTTCCTTAGCCCTGGGAAGGAGTTGACTGGGGTTGTAAGAAACTGAACTCTGACTTCCCCCGCTGGAAGTTAGAAGGGAGAGTGGAAGAGGTAGGGGGTCTTCAGAATGACATAAATTGCATTAAAGCGCATGGTCAGGCTTATTTCTCCTTTCCTTTGGAAAAAAAATTATTTTTACAATTAAGCTCTTTGACATCAATATGTTTTCATAGATTCAATTATCTTCTGCTTCTTCTTTCCCTTCCTTAAATTTATCTTTATTCCTCATGCAGAGCAGTTTAGCTTTCCCTTTTTTTTTTTCATGATTTTCTTTAAAAAAGGTAAAACTCATAGGCCCTTGCTTTTTATAATGAAATAAAACTATTATGGTATTTTCTTTTGTATAAAGATTTTCATGGGAAAAAAAATCTGTTGCCAGCTATTAAAACAACCATTTCCATCTCTCTGCATCATTTTATATCCTAGGGTTATCATGTTCTGGGATGTCATGCTCAACGTGCTCCAAGGTCACATCAAATTAATTGTACCTGAAAGTTGAATTCCTAAATAGGAAGCTAAGAGAAATATGTGTCATTTATTTAGGGTATCCCATTGCTCAATACTGCACCAATCAAGAAACATAACTAATAGTCAAAACTCTCTTTCTTAGGGCCAAGAACAAAGATTTATCCCCCTGTTCTTTTCTGGATTCTATATGCCATGTTCCTTTTTGACATTATATCAACCTTTCTACTTCAACATACTTTCATAATATTTTACATTTCTCTCATTCATTCATTCATTCATTCATTTATTCAACAAGAGACCGTTTACTTTGTATCAAGATACCATGGAGCTCAAGTGGAGTATAGATCAAGGAAGCCAGAAAATAAACAGTAAAATTTCATATAGTAAAAAATGCTAATAAAATAAAGTAGGGTATTGGATAGAATAAAGGGAAAGTGGTAGCTATTTTAGATAGCATGGTCAGGCCCTCTGTTAGCATGTGGTATTTGAGGAGGTATAAATGATGAGGAGTTGATTATGAAACTATCTAAGGAAGAATATTCCAGGTAAAGGAAAGGGCAGAGATAAAAGCCCTAAAGTGGAATCTGGCTTGACACATCCAGAGAAAAACAGGGAAAATAACAATGGCAACAACAAAACACACAAAAACCACAAAGAAAACCAGTGTGGCTGGTGTAAGAGAACAGTGAAGAGAATGCTAGGACATGAAATCAGAGAGGTCAGCAAGAATGGAATGCCTTGTAGGCTCTGGTATGGAGTTTGAATTTTTTGCTAAATCACATTGGAGGGTATTTTTTTTAATGGAGTATGATTTTATCTGACTTGTTCTTTCCTTAATCACTTTGCTGTGTGGAGATTATATTTTATCTTGGTTATTTTTAAACTCACCTTAAGGAGTCATTTTAAAACAATTGGTACACTCTCTCCAAATTTCCTGTAGGCTAATTTATTCTATTCATGTTTCTTGAGTACTACTATGTTCCTGGCACTGGACTAGACCTGGAGATTCAACAGTGATAAGGTGGTGGTTCCAACACCCAACAACACATAGCCTCATAGCAAAAGGTTTTTCTCTGTTTTCGGTAGACAGTATTGTCCACGTTCCCTGCATTCTTATTAGAATCACCATGACCTTCCATGAACTTTTTTCTGGATCTTGGATATCTATTTTTAGTCCCATACTATATTTCTATATCCATTTTATATAAAACAAATGGTTAAGAATATAACTGCCAGAGAGAGAAAAATACTATATAATGTCATTTCTATGTGGAATCTAAAACAAAACAAAACAAGCTCATAGATACAGAGAACAGACTAGTGGTTGTCGGAAGCAGGGAGTGGGAGGTAGGCAAAATGGCTGAAAGAATCAAAAGGTAAAAAAGTTCCAGTTATAAAATAAATAAGTCATGAGGATATAATGTACAGCATGGTGACTATAGTTAATAATATTGTTTTGCGCATATGAAAGTAGCTGAGAGGGTAGATCTTGAAAGTTCTCACCACAAGAAAAAAAAATGGTCATGATGTATAGTGATGGATATTAACTGGACTTGTGCTGATCATTTCACAATATATATAAGTATCAAATAATTACGCTGCACATCTGAAACTAATATAATGTCAATTATACCTCAATACAAAAATCTCCAGTTTAAAAAAAAGAATGTATTTGCACTTTCATCATATTCTTGGTATTTTTCAGTTTCATGATAAGTCTTCCAAGTTCTTTTTAGTAGGAAAACTGCATTCATAGTAGAAAATTGAAAAATAATAGCACCTGTATGGAACTTTTTCTCTTTATTGTGGTATCCCAAGTTAATTCGAGGTTGAAAATATATTAAGTAACCAAGAAAGTATCTATAATGCTAGATCACAGAGTTTCTGTGTCGGGTCATTCCTATCCCCTCCCCATATTGAACTGCGAAAGTGCAGAGAGTCCAGTTGCCACACAGACTGAGTCAAAGTCTGATTATCTGTGGATGTTTTTTGACCTTGAAGAGCTGGGTGATGAAGATGAGGGAATTCTTTGAACAGAACACTGGGAAAGAAGCCAAAAGCTGAAGGCAACACCAATTTTCTGTTGAGGTTGAATCTTAGTAGGCACGGAGTTGGGGCTTTCTCTGCACTTTTGACCATTTGTCTTGTCTCCTCTCTTCCCTTCTCTTTTCAGTGGACTTTAAATTTTAAGGATTTTTCTTAGTCTGTTATCTCATAATCTCTTATTCCTTCTATTTTATCTGTACTTCCCCCTCCCCCCATTTTCTCTTCTGTTTTTCCCATAGTACAAGAGATATTTGCATTAAACAAGAGTTACTAAAGGACCCTATCTGTGAAAATCTGTTTTGAAGTTAGAGGAAAAGGCAAGGCAGCTTTCTGAACTTTCCTTCCCCTCAGGGCAAGAATGTTGCTTAATAAATTATTCTCCTCTTCCAAAAGATCTAGCATTTTGACTATTGGACATTTTGGAAACAATTGTATATTGTGTCTTACAGATCCAGCTTTATTGTAGACCAAGTGCTGGGTAAAGAAAATACCTTAGACCTTCTCTCACCTTTGTAAAAAGAACTGTTTATTGATGATAAAATTAGCCAAAGTGTGGCTATAAAAATCTTTCAGATTTCATAAGGAATATGTGCTCTTTTCATTGCAACTACTATATATATATACATACACACACATTCATCAAGGATGTACTTTGGGCAAAGCCTAGATGCTAGAAATACAAAGCTCACTGAGATATGAGGATGCAAAAATCAATGAACTATGTGGTCCCCACAGTCCCCACTATCTAATGGAGAAAGATGAGAAAAATCAATATTATATTACAAATTATAAGGGCTGTAACATTTGAGCCAGGGTTATAGAAGTATAGCCATGGCTACCTCCTAAGAATGTTGGTCAGGGGACACTTTTAAGCAGGTTAATACTTATCTGAGTCAGAAAAGACAGAATTTAGCTGGGAAAAGGAAGTGAGAAGTAGGCTCCAGACACAGGAAACAACATATGCAAAAACCAGAGTCAAGGGACTGTGGTAGAGCCTGAGCATGAAGAAAAGTCTGAGCACAAAAGGTTTATGTGGGAAAGGAGATGCACTTGGAGAGATGAGATTATGGCAGATCATGGCAGACCTTGTATGCCATACTCACTAGAAAGCAAAGAGAATGCGACCAAAGGAGTTCTAGAAGGGGAACTGAATGAGTGAATCTGCATTTGTTGACTGTTTACTATGGTAGTAAGAGATAAGGTAGATTGGAAGGGATAAGGTAGAGGCAAAGAGAACAATTAGGAAACAATTGCAAAATTCCAGTTAAGAAATGAGATTTTAGGGGCGCCTGGGTGGCTCAGTCGTTAAGCGTCTGCCTTTGGCTCAGGTCATGATCTCAGGGTCCTGGGATCAAGCCCCACATCGGGCTCTCTCATTGGCAGGAATCCTGCTTCTCCCTCTCCCACTCCCCCTGCTTGTGTTCCCTCTCTCGCTATGTCTCTCTCTGTCAAATAAATAAATAAATCTTTAAAAAATAAAAAAAGAAATAAAAAAAAAAAAAGAAATGAGATTTTAGCAACAATCACAGGAATGGAGGGGAGAGGAATTGTATGTGAGGTGATTAAGGAGTGGAATAAAGGACTTCTTGAGTAATCAGAAGAAGGGGGAAGAAATTCATGGTGGCTCTCATTCTAGTTTGGGCATCTGGCAGCTGCAGTGCTGATCACTAGGACAGAAGAAGTCAATGGAAAACCTGTTGCGGGGTAAAGACTGTGATGGTTTCAGCCATGTTGAAATTTAGGCAACAGGTGATGGTGATAAGGCCAAAAAGTCAATGAAAACAACAATTAGCGTGGTTCTCATAAGCATATACAGAGTCCGAAAAGTATAGTGACTCATGAAAGCTTCACTCTTTCCTTCTATAGAAAGACATTTTTATTTTAAAAAATCATTTATGTTTACCACTACTCCCCCAGTTTACTCTATCCTCTGAAGAAATATCACACTTACAGACATTATATCCTCATGTTGCACAAACACTTTATTATGAATCCGTTGGGGTATGTACTTGCAAATATTTTGTTTCACTCTGTTTTATCCCTTAGGCAATGTCATGCACATATTCCACAAACAGTGTAGTAAAGCAAGAACAGAATAGCAATGTCTTGCCAATTACCAGATCTGTAGATTGTTCCTTATCTGCGTCTCTCGCTTGTGTCCTTTCTTCACTCTGCCCATCATCACTGTCCCCAAATAGGATCCTAATCATCTCCTGCCTGGAATACCTTTATCAGAGTTCTTAAGTACAAACATCAGAAACTGATTCTGCTTCTTTTATGCAGAAAATGAATTTTTTTGAAAGGCTTTGGGAAGCTTACAGAATCATGAGGAAGGTGGGGGGGGGTGGGGAACAGGGGGTTAAAAAAAAAAAAACAGGCTTGGAAAATAAGAAAAAACAAAGGGAGTGTTCCTAGCCAGAATCTCAACCAGGGTCATCAAGGACAGGGCCAAGAAAGACACTGCTCTCTCTGGCCAAACTGCCATGGCCACCCCCAGAACCAACTGTGGCAGCCTCTTTTGTCACTTGAATAAATTCTTCACTGTTGCTGCTTCTTTGCCTCACTAACTCCAGATGCAAAATTTCAGGTGGTTGTTGTGTCTGACTGTCCAACTCTGGATTGAAAACAGGTCCATGCCCTAGTTTTCAAGTTTCTAGAGAAATCAAGTATCTGGGCTTTTCACCTTATGTAGGTGGACATAGCACCCCCCTCCCACTAAGCCTGGTGCTGTGGAGAATAATAAAGGAAAATATAGGAAATAAAATATAGGAAAGAGGGTTTGAATCAGCACAGCCACAGAAACGCAGGTGTCCCCTTGGATAACCAACTTATTACCTCCTTGTTCTTTTTTATTATTATTATGTTATATTAATCACCATATATTACATCATTAGTTTTTGATGTAGTGATCCACAATTCATTGTTTTCGTATAACACCCAGTGCTCCATGCAATACGTGCCCTCTTTAATACCCATCACCGGGCTAAACCATCCCCCCACCCCTTGGACCCTCAGTTTGTTTCTCAGAGTCCATAGTCTCTCATGGTTCGTCTCCGCCTCTGATTTCCCCCCCTTCTATTTACCTTTCCTACTATCTTCTTCTTTTTTTTTTTTTTTTTAACATATAATTACCTCCTTGTTCTAATCATTCATTCTTCTGTTTTATTCTAAGCACTGTTTTGGGTATGTGCTGTATAGCAGTGGTGTAAATATCAAGAATGCAAGTACCTAATTAAGGTTTTCCCCAAATATACCTATTACGTTGTTCCCACCCCCCTTTTCTTGGACACTGCAATGGTTTCTAATTACTTAAGACTCTTCAACCCACTATTCAAAAACATTCCCTCAGGGGCACCTGGCTGGCTCAGTCGATAGAGTATGCTCCTCTTGATCTCGGGGTCGTGAGTTTGAACCCCACATTGGAGGTAGAGTTTACTTTTTAAAACATTCATCAATTGATCTACATTACATATACAGCCTTTCCCTTTATTATTTTCTAACAAAAATTCTCTTCTCCAAATACATAATTATATTACAATATATATACATTACCATGTTCATTCTCTGCAAAACTACAACTTTCCCACCTACTTCTCCCTAACCCGTGCCTGAACTCATCTTATTTTATTCCCAAGTACTGCCCTACTTCCCTTCTTTGTTTCCTTCATGATTCTACTTGAAAATCAATGAGGTCCTGAAGCTATTGAAAATTAAAGACGTACTTACTGTGACATCATACAATGTTTATGTATATTAAGTCGTCCCTGCACCTTCATTCATAAATACTTTTTATGGATCTATTTCCATTTTTACATTAGATGTTCTTACCTAAGTAGATCATAAATTATTCAGAAGCAAAGATCTTACCTGTTAGTGTATCCCCTCTGCCATATCTAGCATGTTAAATACAGAGTCTACTCTATGTATCTGCAGAAGAGCTGGGCAGATGTTTGACCAGTTTTAGCTCTCACCACACACTTTCAAAGAATTTATGATCTTGGAGCCCATTCTTCTGAAACTTAATTTGTTTCATTCTCTTCCACAGTCTCTAACCCTAGGTAAATCCTACTCATCATTTCACAAATGTACAAACTTCCTATCATAGTAGGAACCAGGCAAGGATGACAGGGCACAAATTCACTGTCATTATTAGAAATTACCTGAAGCTAATGCCCAGGTGATGCTAGTAGTGTCATCTTCATAGAGAAAAGATGGCATTCCTATAAATTGAAAGAGTAAGTTTCTGTACTACACCATATAATCTTTTCATGCTTTATAAAGTTAAAAGAAAAAAGACTCATTAAAGAGTCTGATTAGTTTGTCATTGTCACAGAATGACATATTAATTGGGTAGTAAATTTGCAAAATGCCCTTATGAATGCAAAAAAAAATGTGTCTTTTGTAAATTAAGTAAAAAACAGATGCCTATTTCTCACACCAAGTTCCTCTTTGACGCCGTCAGAGCAGTACTTTTTGAGAGATTGAGTTTTGGCAGATGGCATTACAATTCAAATAAAATGAAATAGGCTTCCAAGGATATCCATATTTTCTTGTCATATGAATGCCAGAAGAATTTTTAGTTTCTAATGTTTCTGAGGGTCCTCATAAATATAACCTGTGTTATTGCATAAATACTGGTGATTACATTGTGACTCTAATGTAAGCTGAGGTACTGTATGATATCTTTCTGTACAACTAAAGCAGATATTCACTACATCTATTGCAGAACAAGGAACTGAATACCAAAGGATTTAAAAATACTGAATTTAGACTCTTACTGAAGAACAGTATGGAAATTATTTCAGAGTTCTGGGGCATTCCTCATAAAGGGGGGAAATGCACAGTTGGCCAGATCTTTCTCTGTGGGTGGCTCGCCCCATTTTCTTACCAATAATTAGGACATTGGGAATCCTCAGAGAGGACGGTCCATAAAGGAATCCTCTCTTCAAAGGGATTCCAGCACCACCACTTCTCACCTTCATCAAGAAGTATTTCATTGGGCAAATAATTTAACTGCTTAGAGCAGTAAAATAATATTCCTCCTCCTCCACATAGAGTTGCCATCATGATTAGGTGATTCCTGTAAAGCACTCAGCACAGGGCCTGATACATAGTATCAATCAATTATAGCTGATTTTAATACTTCTATGGTGCTAAATCACTAAGGTGAGGCGGAAAGGGGTATAATTTTGACCATGAAAATTTTAAAAGATAACTTCCTGGGTAGGTTGGCATAGGAACATAAATAGCATTTATCAAGATTAAATGCCATTTTTTTTTTTTCAATGTAGAGTAAACTCCCCTTAGTAAGAAGAGTTGCCAGGTAAATATTGACTCATCTTTTATGACAGAGCTCTAGGGAAACTTCTCTATAAAGCATCTACTCTCTGCTCCAATCCCTCCTATAAATGGCCATTCCTTCATTTGAACACGTGTACATACTTCTACCATGACATTTCCCAACTTACAGAATTTCTCCTACTTATATATCTTCCCATAATTATACAGGTACACCTCATTTTATTGTGCCACATTTTACTGCACTTTAAAGATACTGAGGTTTTCAGGGCGCCTGGGTGGCTCAGTCGTTAAGCATCTGCCTTCGGCTCAGGTCATGATCTTGGGGTCCTGGGATCGAGCTCCCTGCTCAGCCAGGAGCCTGCTTCTCCCTCTCCCGCTCCCCCTGCTTGTGTTCCCTCTCTAGCGGTCTCTCTCTCTGTGTCAAATAAATAAATAAAATCTTTAAAATAAAATAAAAGACATTGATCCATATCTCTCTCCACTACAGTAAATATAAAGCCCAAGAGAAGAAATGGAAATGAGGCCAATGACATCTGAAAATTTCTTTCATTCCTATGATTTTCTGAAATAGTCTCATTGATTTGTATGTATTTTGCTGAAAATATGTGATATTGGGCACCTTCACTTACAATAAATTCTATGTCTAACAAGAGTTTAAATATATTGCCCGTAGAAAGAGTTTGAGAGAAATTTGGGATCTGTCTCAATAAAAGATTGTGTCTAGGTCTCAAATACAAAAGAGTAAATTTGAAAGTGTACATGGGTTATTGTTTGCAAAATTAAACTAAGAAAACATAAAAATCTTGCACAGTATTATTTCATCCATGTTACTGTAAAATGTAAACAATAATAGTATTAGTCTCATTGTTTGTTTGTTTTAGTCTCATTGTTAAAAGCACACAATATCCATAAAGGGAAAATAAAAATAACTAAAAAAATCTGTGTTACCAAAACCAACGTGACTAAAAGTCTAATGCCTATTTTTCATATTCTTTACTAAAACATTTTCTTTCATCCTAACACCTGTGCTAGAGCAATGACAAGGTAGGAAGTTAGCTTTCTGGAACATGGCCAATATCAACTCTTACCCCAACCTAGAATATCTAGAAATATTTGAGATATGGGGTACTCTCACCACAAGAACACCTAACTAAAAGTTAAATTAACATTTGTGAAAAAAACAAATTAAATAAATAACATAACATAACAACCCAACTAAAGTATCAATGTCATAGAAAAGCCAAAATTTCTTGTGCTACCCAATCTGAGGTTGTTCTTCAGATGCAGGTATATGACCTTTTGTTTTTCCCAGTGCCACGGTGGGCACAGGCTCTCATTTCTTCTTTCAACAAATGCCTATGCTGAACATTTAATATTTTTTATTAGATTTGGGGAATACAAAGATGAGTAAGATATGCTCCCTGTCTTCAAAGTTTCTCACCATGACGGAGAAAAAGCAGATGGTGATGACGCAGTCTTCAGAACTCTATAGAAGTCTTTTCGCAATAGTGTGCCATATTCTTTCTTTGTGCTTCTTTTTCTTCGCTTCCCACGGAGTCCTCCTCTGTCTGTCTTATGACATCTGGGCTCCTGAGTTTTCCAGCCCTCCCTCTCACTGTGGAACTTCCTAAATCACAGCAGTTTTAGGACTATCTAATTTGTATCTCTATTAGGTTGCTGAGTATAGCATGCTAATTTTCAACACCAATAAAGTAACTTTCAGGTTCTTCCTCACCTTTTATTTATTTGCTGAGTGAAAAAAATATCGTTTTTCTAACACTAATTCTGAAACACAGATTTCTTTTTTTATTTTCAAGTATTATCTCTGAGCAACAATAGTTGATTGATCTTTGAGCAGAAATAGATTTTTAATCAATTAAAATTTTACCAGAACAAAAATGTCACCAAATCAAAATGTCCTAATGAAAAATATCATTATTATCTTAATTATAGTTGTTACTTCAAGGTCTGTATTTGTAGTACTGATGTGATTTTCATTTGTGAACTAAAGAAACTTTTTTTGAAGGGAAAAAACACTAAAATCTATGCAGAAATAAGCACTATCACTATTTTGATACATTTTCTTGTTTTCTTAAAAAAAAAAAATCTCTGAGCACTTGAACTCTGATACATTTTTAAAAGAAACTATTTTAAACATGCTTGTTACTTTGCTTTTAAAAAAAAAAACAAAAAGCCAGAGCATGATATCACTGGAAAAGGTCACTTACATGTATATTAAATAGAACATTATAATCAGACATAATTGTATTTGTCTTCAGATAGTTATGAACCCCAGTTGCCTCCCTTTGTACCAGAGTATCTTCTTTATAATCCAAGCCCCTTCTCCCATTGCTCAAATTCCACTGCTAAATGTCAGTTTTCTAATTCTGAAGCCTTCAAGCCAAATTTGCACAGGAAGAAAAGAATGAAAGGGATCTGCCTACTTAATAATTTTCCAGTTCACATTTTCCACACCCACTTTTATCAGCTGTTTTCCCTATTTCAGATAATTTCAGAAAACCTGCTTCCAATAATTATGAGTTCCCTTGGCACCCATTACTCCATTGGGTCCTACTGTTGCTACTCTTACAATCCCTACTGACAGCAATGATGATGATATGATGATGATGATGATGATGATATGATGATCATGATGGTGATGGTGATGATGGTGATGGTGGTGATGATGATG